>NW_026646967.1:0-315790 GCF_950005125.1 Chionomys nivalis | reverse complement strand
TAACTTTTTGTAAAACAATGTACTCAAGGTGGGGCTGAGAAGATAGCTTTGCACTGAGTACTTGCTGCTCTTCTAGGAGACCTGGGTTTGGATCACAGCAGCCCCATGAGTAAGTTCATGGACATGTAACTCCAGTTGCAGGATATCTGAACTCTTCTCACCATGCCAAAAGACACCAGCACATACCTGGTACATACTCAAGACACACATAAAATAAAATAAATCCTTTTTAAAATAATCTTTTTAAAAAATAATAAAGGCTATTCTTCTGCAACTTGTGTTGGACTTTAAAACACAGCTTGTTCCAATACTGAGGGGACTTAAGAGGTGAGTGAACAGTCACATGGCAGGACGCCCCACTCTCTAGGACCTCCCAAGTGGGACAAAACTCCAGGCCCCTCCCCAACTCCCTCGGCTTTTCTAGCCAGCCAGCAGGGAGTTTCCTGTGGCTAGGATACCCTCAAACCCAATCCCACCCATGGGACAACCCCCAAGGTACTAGCCACACGTTGCCTAAGAGCTGAAAGCTTGCTATAATACTGAGGGGAACAAGAGCCTGCTACAAAACTGAGGGGATTAAGAGAGCACCAAGAGAGCAAACCAGGAAAGAAGACCTAGAGAGCAGGCGTATAGAGACCTCAGACGCTTCTGAGACAGACAGTGACAGTAAAGCATATCAAGAAAGACTCCCAAACACTCAGACAGCCACTTCAAGGACTGGACCAAGACACAAAAACACTGCAGGCCTCATTTGAAGGACTAGATGGGTAGGCGCCAAAGTAAGAATCCCTCCAACAACCTAAAAATCAACATGGTAACACCAGAAGCCAGGGGTCACACAACAGGAAGACTTGATAATCCTAACCCAAAAGAAGTAGAAGAAAACAACTTTAAACTCTTCAACTGGACTTTGGGAGCTCAGTCCAGTGCTCCAATGTGGATCTCTGCCTCTTTTGCCATTAGTTGCTGGATGAAGGTTCTATGGTGATATTTATGATAATCATGACTCTGGATAGAGGGCAACTCAAGATCTGGCCGCCTCACCTCTATTGCTTAGGGTCTTAGTCATGCCACCACGCCTTAACTCACTTAACCAACTGACTTCCCTTTCAAGTGATGCTGTGTGGAATAAACTTACAGAAAACAGAAATAACAAGTTGTGGCTATAGCACAGGTATACTGAAGTGGAATCTATTGGGTCAAATCAGAGATGTAGCCCTACAAATGGATATAAGTAAAGCTAAAAAAACACTTTTTAAAACAAACACAAAACCTGATGACCTCCCCTTTCAAAGCGATTAGCTGTAAACAAAATGCTTATGTCAGCACACAGCCTGGATCTACACTGCATCATATAGGAAAAAAAGGTCTATTAAACACCTCTTGGTACTATTAGTAGTACAAAAATGAAAGCCAAGTCCTAATAATGTACTGTTTGCTGATAATAGTTAAAAGATATAAATACTTAAAATATCATAAATAACAGTCCCACCTAGTGTGACTCAAAAAGAACAAATAATAATCCCAATCTAATTATGGAAACAACTCCAAATAGTACAAGTTATGAAAAGTAAGCAGCCCTACCTAGTGTGACTCAAAAGAACAAATAAAATTCTTAATCTAATTATAGAAATATCAACAAGATGTATAACCCCAGCAGCACAGACATTGAGGGCACACTGAATAAATGGGACCTCCTGAAACTGAGAAACTTCTGTAAAGCAAAGGACACTGTCATTAAGACAAAAAGGCAGCCTACTGACTGGGAGAAGATCTTCACCAACCCCGCAACAGAAAATGTCTGATCTCCAAAATATATAAAGAACTCAAGAAACTAGAAGTTAAAATCATAATTAACCCAATTAAAAAATGGGGCACTGAACTGAACAGAGAATTCTCAACAGAAGTTTAAATGGTCAAAAGATACTTAAGGTCATGCTCAACCTCCTTAGTGATCAGAGAAATGCAAATCAAAACAACTTTGAGATATCATCTTACACCAGTCAGAATGGCTAATATCAAAAACACCAAGGATAGCCTTTGCTGGAGAGATTGTGGAGAAAGGGGTACCCTCATCCATTGCTGGTGGGACTGCAAACTTTTGCAACCACTTTGGAAATCAGTGTGGCAGTTTCTCAGAAAAATTGGGATTAACTTACCCCTGGACCCAGCAATACACTCTTGGCAATATACACAAAAGATGCCCTATCATATGACAAAAGCATTTGTTCAACTATGTTCATAGCAGCATTATTTGTAATAGCCAGAACCTGGAAGCATCCTAGATGTCCTTCAATGGAAGAATGGATGAAGAAAGTGTGGAATATATATACATTAAAGTATTACTCAGCGGTAAAAAACAATTACTTCTCTAATTTGCATGCAAATGGATGGAAATAGAAAATACTATCCAGAGTGAGGTAACCCAGACTCAAAAAGAAGATCATGGGATGTACTCACTCATCATTGGTTTATAGCCATGGATAGGGGCCACTGAGTCTATAATTTATGATCCTAAAGAAGCTAACAAGAGGGTAAACCCAAGGAAAAACATATAGTTATCCTCCTGGCTATGGGAAATAGACAGGATTGCTGGGCAAAAATTTGGAATCTTGAGGGTGGGGTGGGAAGGGGGTGAGGGGAGATGGGGAGAGAAAAGTGTGAAGGAGAGGATGAGGGGAACTTGAGGAAACGGAATGATTGGGGATATAGGAAGGTTGTATCTGGGAGCAGGGAACTCATATCTTAGTTAAGGGAACCACATAAGGGTTGGCAAGAGACTTGAGCTTGGAGTGGCAACCAGGTGCCCAGGGCAATGTCCCCAGTTAGTTCCTTGGGCACCAGAGGATAGGGAATCTGAAATGAACCTATCCTATAGCCATAGTGGTGAATATCTTGCATATCACCATAGAAACTTCATCTAGCAATGGATCGAGAGAGAGACAGAGACCCACACTGGAGCACTGGACTGAGCTCCCAAGGTCCTAATGAGAAGCAGAAAAAGGAAGAACATGAGCAAGGATGTCAGTACCACGAGGGGTGCACCCACCCACTGAATCATTGGGGCCGATCTATTGGGAGCTCACCAAGGCCAGCTGGACTGTGACTGAAAAAGCATGGGATAAAACAGGACTATCTGAACATGGCGGACAATTAGAGTTGATGCTAGAGGCCAAGGACAGTGGCACGGAGTTTTGATCCTACTTTATGTTTTGGCTTTGTAGGAGCATAGACAGTTTGGATGATCACCTTTCTAGACCTGGATGGAGTGGGGAGGACCTTGGAATTTCCACAGGGCAGGGAACCCTGACTGCTCTTGGGACTGGAGAGGGAGGAGAAGAGAAGTGGTGGGAGGGGGAGGGGATGGCGGAGGGGGAGAGAAATAGGAGGCAGGGAGGAACCGCAAAAACCTAACCAAGGAGTCCAACAATGACCACAATATCTCTGACAACTAGAGACCTTTCACCAGCGCAACTCGAAGAAGGCAAACACAGAAAATTTACTACTAAAAGATGAACGGAGTTAACAACCACTGGTCATTTATATCACTTAATGTCAATGGACTCAACTCACCTATAAAAAGGCACAGACTAAGAGATTGGACACGAAAACAGGATCGAACATTCTGCTGTTTACAAGAAACACACTTCAACCACAAAGACAGACACCTACTCAGAGTAAAGGGTTTGGATAAGGCTTATCAAGTAAATTGACCTAACAAACAAGCAGGTGTGGCCATACTAATTTCTAACAAAGTTGACTTCAAACTTAAATCAATCAGAAGAGATGGAGAGGGACATTTTCTACTCCTAACAGAAACAATTCATCAGGATGAAGTCTCAATCCTGAATATCTATGCCCCTAATATAAAAGCACCCATGTATGTAAAAGAAACATTGCTAAAACTCAAGGGAGCAATCAAACAGAACACATTAATAGTAGGAGACTTTAACACTCCTCTCTCACCAATGGACAGGTCAGTTAGACACAAAACTAAGAGAGAAATAAGAGAATTAATGGAGGTAATAAATCAATTGGACTTAACAGACATCTATAGAATATTCCACCCAAAATAGGAAAGAATATACCTTCTTCTCTGCAGCTCAAGGAACCTTCTCGAAAATTGACCACATACTCGGTAACAAAGCAAACATCCACAGTTACAAAAAAATATAGGTAACCACCTGTATCTTATCAGATCACCATGGATTAAAGCTAGAATTCAACAACAATGCTACCCCCAGAAAGCCTACAAACTCATGGAAACTGTACAGTCATCTACTGAAAGCAAGTTTTTCATTTCTAAGACTTTGGAGTTGCTAACCTGTGAATGAACTAAACACAGAAAATTCAATTAAAAGAACCTTTCTTCGAAGCCGGAGAGATGGCTCAGAGGTTAAGAGTACATAATGGCGTTTCCAGAGGACCCTGGTTTGGCTCCCAGCACCCAAATGGAGGCTAGCAATCATCACTCCAGTTCCAGAGGCTCCAGTACCCTCTTCTGCACTTTGGGCACTTCACCCAGAATATACATCCAGGTAAAACAGTCACACATAAAATAAAAATAAAATCAATCTATAAAATAAACCAAGTTCTCTGGTCTGAAGATGAAGCTAAGAATTTGTCTAGTATGTATAAGATCGAGGTTGTACCCTAAAAATGAAGAAAAATATCCAGTCTGCTTTGTTGGACATAGAGGGTCATATCTATAATCCTAACATTTGAGAGGCTGAGGCAGGGGATGCTTAGTTTGGAGGCAGGGTATGCACAAAAAGTTCAAGTACAGCATGATATACAACAGCCTTCAAGCTGTTGGCAGGCAGCAGTTCCTCCTGGCTCTGGGCACCAATGGAGACCTGACGTGAGGCAACATTCATCTTCTGGATTGGACCTCCTTGAAGGACCAGTGTTGTCCACGATAGCACAAGAGGCTATGTTGGTGTTAGAGGTTCATGCTGCTTTCCCAGACAGAGATGAAGCCTGAGATCCACATGGACCTACACAGTCTGTGCTACTTTCCAATGCCTTGGTGATGTCCTCAGGCTCTGCTGTCTTGGTGCACCAAGCCCGTGTGAGTGGCATGTGTAACCACCTGAGACCATGTGTGAGGGACACGGTCCATGCAGTCCCTAGGGTTCTGATATGGCCAACAGCCAGGTTGATGTCTGTGGTCCAAGTTACCACCAAAGTCCATGAGGAAGCCCATGGTCAGAGTTGATGTCTGAAGCCATGTTAATGTCCGTGAGTATGGGAGAGCCTGCTCTGCCCTTCTGTGCAGGCAATACAGGCAGTAGAATGGGTGCAGGACATCTAGTCCTGCCCCATCCCAGCCACTGCAAAGTTTCCTCAGCTGATGGATGGTTTCTGGCATGGATATAGGCTGAGAAAGACTCATTTCCTTTGGGAACTTGTCCACAAAGAATTTTACCATTTCAGTGAATATACAGTCAATACAAAATTGATTTGTTTTTTTTTGAAGTGGGGAGATCATGGTGGACAGGAAATAGACATGGGAAGACTGGGAGGTGAGCACCATGGAGGCATATAATGTGAGATTCCCAAATAATCAATAAAAATGTAAACAGAAGAAAATGAAGGAAATGAGAACCCTCTGAGACCCTGTCTCATATATCCTGACAATTTCTCCCCTCTTATCAACAAACTTTGTAAACTAAAAAATTTGTAAAATAAAAAAAAATTGAGCAGCAAGAAAACTGAGCTTCCAGGACCCAGTTTACTGTAGTGTAAAAAAAATAAAATTTCTTAACAAGTCGAGGGTAGGATATTTAATAAAAAAATACAAATATGGCCCAAGAGATTCTTTTCAGAATTAACTTTAATAATAAACCCCTAGCTTACTTTAATAAGCCTATAACAAGAACAGATTCTAGGCCATGATGTCCAAAGCATGACAGCTGACAGCTGATAAAACACTAAAGGCTTAATTTTCCTACGCTAGCAATCTGCCAGAATTTAACTTATAGAAAGAGGTCAATGTCTTTTTTTGTTCTAATGATGATAGTGCATACTTTCATTTTTTTCAATTTTACTCAGCTTTATTAAAGTATAACCAACAGATAAATTTACAGGGTAAAGGTCTTAATGCAGATAAACATTACAAAATGTCTAAGATGAAGTAACCAACTATCATCTCACTTACCTATCACATTTTATTGCTGACATTTAAGATCCACACTCTTTGCAATTTTCAAGTATGTGTTTCTCTTATTCCTTAAAAAGACTACATTTTTTAGCTTTATAATTCTCGGCTACAATACTTTTACAGTGATTTCTGATCTTCAATAAGGAAAGTATCCTGGATCTTGTCATGAACATATTTAGCATACATGGATTCAATATAGGCCCTGCTGAACCATTCTGATTTAGATGGTGTCATGAATCTCACCACACAAACCCCTTAAAGATGAAATGGGCACACACCGCATGCAGATTTTGGCGTTTTCTCAATCTTCTTTGTATGAAAGTAACCAATTCTATTACAAGGGTTTTCTATTCCAATCTATTACAGCATAGTTTTGTCAGAGGCAGTTTGTACAAACTGTGATGGTACATCAATCACTGAGCCTTTCTAAAGAGCTACATTATTGTTTATAGCAATTGTGATGTATAATAGACCTCTAGAACATACTCAGCCTAACTAAAACTTTGTACCCTAAGGAATAATATCTTTCTATCTCCTCTCCCAGGCAGCCTCTGATAACCACCATTTTAGCCTCTGTCTCTGAGTTCAACTTTTTATATTGTATTTATAAGTTAAAACAATCAGTATGTCCATGTCTTTCAGTTCTAGGCTTATTTCATTTATTATAATGTCTTCCAGATTAGATCACATAAAATGATGGGATTCCCTTCATTAAGTATGAGTTGTCTTCCACTGTGTGTATACATGCATGCTTGTAAACACCATGCTATCGTTATCTATTGTTGATCATCTTGTTTCTACTTTTAACTTTCTAAGGGATCTCCATACTATTTTCCATAATGACAGTACCAAGCCATAATTCCACCAACAGCCTATAGAGATTGTTATTATGTCTTTACCAAAATGACTTTGTCTTTTTTTTCTTTTCTTTTATTCTTTTTTTTTGGGGGGGGGGTTAATACTGCAAGGTGATCTTGAGCTCACTATGCACTATTTAGGCAACGGTACACTTACCTAGGCTTAACTCCTAGTTCTCCCACTTCAGCCTTCCAAGAGCTGGGATTAAGGTGTGCACCACAAGCTTTACTTCTTTTGTCTTTTCCACAATGACCCTCTGAACATAGAAGAGGCAATAACATGATATCTCACTGTGGTTTTGCTTTCATTACTCTAATGATTAGTGATATCAAGTATTTTTTCATAGAACTTTTAAAAAGAAGCCACTTTCTGATTCATTACTAGTATCACATATAAGTACTTATAGTTTAAAACTGACTTAAAAATTTCAAACAAAATAAAGCCCTTACTTAGAAAGACGTTCTTCCTCTAGAATTATGCAAGAAACATTTAGCAATTCCCTGCTCCATACAAATGGTGTTTTCTAGTTGAAAAAATAATCCTGATACATGATTGCAAAGAACAGTGTCTTGCAGGCAACTCTATCTTGAGAAGTCTATACCCACCCTTACTACTGTGTGTACAACTGCCCCTTTCCTTAACACACACAAACACACACACACATGCGTGTGTTTATTGATATTAAACCATTTCCTCAAAAAATAAAAAAAATAAAAAAACCCCAACCTTTCAGGAAAAAACAATTCTGCTCATCCTTAATTTAAAAAGAAATGAAGAAAAAAAAGTAGTAGGTAGAGGTCAGTGGTGAAGTACCTGAGTGCAAGAAGCCCTGAGTGATATATAAAACAAATGAGCACATGAAAAATGTTCAACATCATTAACAACAAGAACTAAAATGAAAACTACAATGAAGCCTGATGCAGTAGCTCAAATAGAGGCAGGAGAACATCAGGAGGTCAAGAGCAGCCTCAGTTACCTAAGAACCAGTTGGAAAAAACAAAACACAAAACAGGTACAATGAAAAACTGTCACATATATAAAAGACTAACCAAATTTCTAAAGATGGCAATGCCAAATGCTAGTAATGATATGAAAGAATTAGAACTTTTTGGCAAGCAAGTTGGTTACTATAACCCTAGCAATTCTACACATGGATAAGCTAAAAGAATCAAAAACAGATGTTCAGCCAGGCCGTGGTGGCACACAGCTTTAGTCCCACCACTCATGAGGCAGAGGCAGGCGGATCTCTGTGAGTTAGAGGCCAGCTTGGTCTACAAGAGGTAGTTTCAGGACAGTTTCCAAAAGCTACAGAGAAACCATGTCTCGAAAAGAACAAAAAACACAAATTTAAAAAAAGAAAAGAAAAGCATATGTTCAAAGACAAATCTATATGTATATGTTTATATAAGAGCTTTATTTATAATAGCCAAGACCCAGAGACAACCAAGATGTCTTCATGAGTAAATGATAAAAGGTGGTACAGTTGTACTGTGGCAAGCTACTTGGCAATTAAAAAAAGTACACTGTTGCTACATTATAACAAAAGGATAAACCTCAGCGCTAAGTGGAAAGAGTCAATCCTAGAATGTTAGGTAGGGTATATAAGTTATGGTTCTTTGAAAACCTGATACAAAAACTCATGACTGGTTGTCAGGTTGAAAGAGAAAATACAGGCAGAGGGAAATGGCCCAAGCTATAAAAAAGGTACCCTGATCATTCCTTGTGAGCATGAAGTATGTCAATTTGATTATCAGGGTACAATATCAATACTGTGGACCTGACATTGTAGTTTTTATAAGATGTTATCAATGGGGAAAACTGAGTAAAGAGTACAGAGGAATCCCTATATTATTTTGTTCAACTACATGCAAATTTATAGTCATCTAAAAGTATTCAAATCCTAAAAGATACATTCACTCAGATCCACATCTATTTTAAATGTTTTCTTGCCAGCGGTTCTCATTGTGTACCCCAGACTACCTTAGAACTTGATACACAGACCAGGCTGCATACAAATTTGAGTTTCTCCTGCCTCCAATTCCCAAGTTCTGGGATGACAGACTTGTACCACCATGAATATCTGAATGCTTTCAATTATATTTCCTTTGGACTTCAAGAGATGTTCTCACCCCATCTTCTTCTTTGTTTCTCCAAGGCTCATGGTCTCCACTGACCACCCTTCTTTACCAATGTCATAAAGTCCTTCACCTCAAACAAACCCAAACATTCGGCCAGCTCTAATATTACCAAATGTGCTCCATAAAAGCCACTCCTTAAATCAAAGTCCATATGAAAACCAATCAGGCCCAGAGTCTGTTATTTTTATACATCCATATTGCTTGACAAGATCACATTCCATACAGAACCTTTTGAAGTTTACTGTTTACTCACATCAGAGCTTCCCCAGGAAACACATTGTTTTCACAGCACGGATGCTTGCTCACTTACTTGACTATTTCACCAAACAATGTGTGTTTAAAGTTCTAAATTACAGTAAATAGGAGGAAGAATTTTTAAAAATGGCAAGCACAAATGTAAAGAAACAAGTAAAGACACAACTTTCAAAATAGAAAAAAATACAAATTTTAAAAGTACAGATGCTGCCTGGAGTGGTGAGACAAGCCTCTAATCCCAGCAATTGGGAGTCAGAGGCAGGTGGATCTCTGCATTACAGGACAGCCTGGTCTACAGAGCAAGTTCCAGGACAGCCAGGACTATACAGAGAAACCCTGCATCAAAGACACCCAAAAGAATAACAATAATACAGATGCTGCCAATAAAAAGAATGAAACTAGACAGGCAATATGTATGAAGAAACTGGTATTCCACTCTGTAATACCAGAAAAACAAACATGCTTGAGATCATATCAGGTCAATAAAACCTCCTACAAAACCAGGTCTATAAAGTCTATTCTTCTGCAATTTTAACAACAACAACAACAACAACAAATATG
The DNA here is from genome assembly GCF_950005125.1 of Chionomys nivalis. NCBI lineage: Eukaryota > Metazoa > Chordata > Mammalia > Rodentia > Cricetidae > Chionomys > Chionomys nivalis. Next base: position 305,815 of record NW_026646967.1, on the reverse strand, counting down.
TAAAGTGAGGGCAGCAAGTAAAAGTACTTGCTGCACATGCCTAATGAACTACATTCAATCACCAGAATCCACATGAAGATGGAACGGGAGAACATACTCCGCAAACTTGCACTCTGACTCTACACACACAACAAAGCACACAAACGTATGCACACACATACACACAAAAAAGTAACTTTTTAAAATTTTATATAAAGCAATACTTTAATTAAGGTCATCCTTTTTGACAAACAAACATCATTACTTATCTAACATACAATGTAACAATTACATGGAGTCTTAAACTCCAAAAGAATGGAAATATTCACTGGTCCAAGACACCAGGCCTCTCCTGGCTCCATTTGAAGGAAAAGATGGGCAGGCGCCAATGCAAAAATTCCCCCAACAACTTGAAAAGCAACGTGACATCACCAGAATCCAGGAATCCCGAAATGAGAAGTGTACACCCTAATCCAGAAGAATTAGAAGAATTCGACTCAAAAGTGAATTATATGAAAATAATAGACGACCTTAAACAGGAGGTGAAAAACTGCAATAATCAATTAGAGATTACCAACAAAAAGGTAGAGGAAATGAATAAATCCCTCAAAGATACCCAAGAAAACCAAGAGAAACAAGAGAAAGAAATCAAACAGGTAAGGGAAGCGGTTCAAGACTTGAAGTGGAAGTAATAAAGAAAACACAAACCGAGGGAAGGATGGAGATGGAAAATTTGGATAAAGGAACAGGAACTACAAAGAAAAGTACCACCAACAGATTACCAGAGACAGAAGAAAGAATCTCAGACACTAAAGATACCATAGAGAAAATAAACTCTCTGATCAAAGAAAACAGCATAACCAACAAATTTTCATCACAAAACATTCAGGAGATCTGGGACACAATAAAAAGACCAAACCTAAGAATAATAGGGATAGAAGAAGGAGAAGAAGTACAGCTCAATGGTCCAGAAAATATATTTAATAAAATTATAGAAGAAAACTTTCCCGAACTTAAGAAAGATATTCCTTTGAGTTTCCAAGAAGCATACAGAACACCGAATCGACTGGATCAAAAAAAAAAAAAAACCATCTCCTCGTCATATAATAATTAAAACACAAAACATTCAAATAAAGAAAGAATATTAAGAGCTGCAAAGGAAAAAGGTCAAGTTACCTATAAAGGTAAACCTATCAGACTTACACCTGATTTCTCTATGGAAAACATGAAAGCCAGAAGGTCCTGGATTGATGTGCTGCAGAAACGAAGAGACCATGGATGCAAGCCCAGACTACTATACCCAGGCAAGCTTTCATTCACTATAAATGGAGAAAAAAAATTTTCCAGGATTAAAACAAATTTAAACAATATGTAGCCACAAATCCAGCCCTACAGAAAGTAATAGAAGGAAAATCACAAACCAAGAAGTCCAACAATGCCCACAATAACTCAGACATCAAATGACCCTTCACTAGCACAACTTGAAGAAGGAAAACACACAAACTCTACTACCAAAATAAAGAAAGAGAGAAAGGGAAAAATGATCGGAGTTAAAACCACTGGTTATTAATATCACTTAATATCAATGGACTCAACTCACCTATAAAGAGGCACAGGCTAAGAGATTGGATTCGAAAACAGGATCCAACATTCTGCTGCTTACAAGTAACACACCTCAACCACAAAGACAGACATCTACTCAGAGTAAAGGGCTGGGAAAAGGTTTATCAAGCAAACGGACCAAAGAAACAAGCAGGTGTGGCCATACTAATTTCTAAGAATGTTGACTTCAAACTAAAATCAATCAAAAGAGATTTAGAGGGACATATTTTACTCGTAACAGGAAACTTGAAACTAGAAACAAGAAACTAGACTTTAAAATGCTAATGAACACAATAAAAAATGGGGCACTGATCTAAACAGAGAATTCTCAACAGAAGAAATTGAAATGGCCAAAAGACACTTAAGGTCATGCTCAACCTCCTTAGCGATAAGGGAAATCAAATTAAAACAACTTTGAGATACCATCTTAAACCTGTCAGAATGGCTAAAATCAAAAACAGCAATGACAGCCTTTGCTGGAGAGGTTGTGGAGAAAGGGGCACACTCATTCATTACTGGTGGGAATGCAAACTTGTGCAACCATTTTGGAAATCAGTGTGGCGATTTCTCAGGAAACTTGAGATCAACCTACCCCAAGATCCAGTAATACCACTATTGGGAATAAACCCAAGAGATGCCCAATCAAATGACAAAAGTATCTGTTCAACTATGTTCATAGCAGCATTGTTTGTAATAGCCAAAACCTGGAAACAACCTAGATGCTTTTCAATGGAGGAATGGATGAAGAAAGTGTGGAATATATACATATTAGAGTACTACTCAGCGTTAAAAAACAATGACTTCTCGAATTTTGCTTGCAAATGGATGGAAATAGAAAACACTATCCTGAGTGAGGTATCCCAGACCCAAAAAGAGGAACATGGGATGTACTCACTCATAATTGGTTTCTAGCCATAAATAAATGACATTGAGCATATAATTTGTGATCCTAGAGAAGCTAAATAAGAAAGTGAACCCAAAGAAAATCGTATAGTCATCTGCCTGGAGAGGGGAAGTAGACAAGATTGCAGGGCAAAAAATGGGAACTTGTGGGTGAGATTGCAAGGGGCAAAGGGAAAATGGGATGAGAAACATGAGCAGGGGAGGATGGGACAAGTTCGGGGGATTGGTTGTACAAATATCTATTACATGCTTAAATTTATTACTCACTTATTGAGAATTATCTAAACCCTTAAAAAAACTTCATCTGGTGCAGGATAAGTTACAAACATTTCAATTAAATTATATCCTTAATCAGAAATAAATGTTCCAGCCAGAATAGTTTCTACATTACTTATCTTTTTTTTAGCTTTATTTAAATTTATTTCATGTGCATTGGTTAACGATGTCAGATTCTCTTGAACTGGAGTTACAGACAGCTGCGAGCTGCCATGTGGGTGCTGGGAATTGAACCTGGGTGTAGCATGAGGGGTCCGGTTGGTTGGGGTTAATGTCGCACCCGGTACCCCACAGAAACAGCTGACCTGAGCTAGTGAGAGCTCACTGACACTGGACTGACAGCGGGGGAACCTGCAGAAGACCAAATTAGGCCCACTGAATATAGGCTTGGACAGTCTGTGGGGCCACAGGCTATAGGACCAGGTTTTATCCCTAGTACTTGAACTGGCATCTAGGAGCACATTCTTTTTGGAGCGATAACGTTGCTAAGGGGAGGGCCTTGTTCCTACCTCAAGGTGAAGTGTCAGACTTTGTTGACTCCCCACGGGATGCCTTACCCTTTATGAAGAGTGGATGGGGGAGTGGGATGGGGAAGGTGAGGAAAGCAGGAGGAGAGGAAGGGGTGGGAACGGGGATAGTTATGTAAAAGGAGGAGACTGTATGTTTTAAAAAATCTTAATTAATAAAATAAAGATAAAAATGAAACATTCTTCTGATGTCTATTTTAATAAGTAAAAATCTTGGAGAATGGAGCAATCTGATTTCCTAATTGGCAGCTGCTATACACTCCCTTGCTCTAAGTGCCTTCAGCAAAGGGGATGTCAGTCAAGCAGACAACCAAATCAGCCTTACACCACTGGAAATTTGGAACATTCTAGGACTGCCTTAGGGAAGCTGCACAATGATCACAACTGCTTGCTCTAATCTCCAGAAAGGAAAACATGAGTCCATGCACATACACAAACACAAACAAACAGGACATAGGACATTGTTCTTAACAATCCTAAATGGAAATGATCAAAATATGCACCACCTTCATGAACAAATAAAATGTGATACAAGTACATTCATACAATGGAGTTTTATTCAGCAATAAAAAGAAATAATGTCAGATACATAGCCATATGGATAAACCTTGAAAACATTTCTGTAAGTAGCAAAAAAATAATTCCTGTATAAATCTATTTACACAAAGTGTCCAGATGTCCAAAGCTGCAAATGGGAAGCTGAATGTGGTGGTGCACAACTGTAATTCCAGCATTTAGGAGGTGGGGCAAAAAGATCTAGAGCTCAAAGTTATTCAAGAACAGCCTTGAAAAAACCAAACAAAACAGGAAAGGAAGAATGGCATGGAAGAGAGGCAAATAATGAACAGTGATTCTCAAAGAATATGTGTTTGTTTGGGGAAGGTAAAATAGTCCTAAATTAGACTGTGGAGATTGCTGCACAACTCTACCAATATACTACAAGCCACTCAGTTACACATTTATTTGTTTGTTTCTTTGTTTGTTTATTTATTTATTTCTGGTTTTTCAAGACAAAGTTTTTCTGTGAAACAGTCCTGGCTATAAAAGTATCCACAGGGAACTAACTGCCTGTATCTGCCTCCTGATTGCTGGCATTAAAGGTGTGCATCACCAACACCTATGCAGTTACACATTTTAAACAATATGTAGATCATATGCGATCATATGAATTATATCTCAGCAAAGCTACTTCTTAAAGATAGGGTTTCATATACTCCAGGCTAGTCTGGAACTTGCTATGTAGCCAAAGATGACTCTCTTATCTCCCTGTCTTCCTGATGTCACCAACCAAGTGCTGGGATACATGCATGAACACTTGGCTATAAAGCTATTTTTTAAATGGCAATGTATTTTATTATTCAAGGTAAAAATTTTAAAAACAAAATTTTAAGTACAATTGGAGTGAATGCCAATTTCTCTGACCCACCAAGCAAAATACGGAAATGATTATTAGTTAAATAATGTGATAAATAAGTGTAGAAATACAGACATGGGAGTTGAAAAATGAAAAACAGAGCTACAGTTCACAACTTACTTGGAATAAGAATGTTAGTACTTGAGATGTGAGGGTAAATCGGCAGAGACATCATAACCCCATTGATCACCAGATTGACAGGCTGATGTGGCTAGCTAGGAAGGTTTTCCCTTCCCTCCTCACTGTTCTAAGTGTGACCTTCTCAAGCTGCACTGAAGAGGATGGCCCTCTCTGATAATTGACTTTCTTCAGCCAAGGGTTGAAGTATAGCTGTATTTTTATGCCACAGCCTCAAAAGAAGCTCTCAGCCAGCAATAATTGGTACAGGCCTTAATCCCATCTGGAGAAGCAAAGGCAGGCAGATTTCTGTAAGTTCAAGGACAGCATGATCCATGTGGCCACGCAGGGGAGGAAAAATGGATCAGAAGATAAGAGCACTGACTGCTCTTCTAGAGGACCTGGGTTCAATCCCAGCATCCACATGGTGGTTCACAACCATCTCTAGTGAGATCTCATGCCACCTTCTAGCATGCAAAAATACATGCAGGCAGAATTCTATCTACATAATTGATGGAGGAAGGTGATTGGTTAAAAAAAACTGCTGGGCGCTCATAGGTTAGTATAGGTGGGTGATGTAAAGAGAACAGAATGCTGGGAGGAAGAGGATGTGAGCTCATACAACTTAGCTCTGCTCTCTGGGACAGATGAGATGAAGATCCGACCCAGGATGGAAGTAGGCTAAAATCTTCGCAGTAAGTGCACCTTGGGCTGCTATACACATTATTAGAAATGGTCTAGTCCAAGTGTGAGTTAGCCAAGAAGAGGCTAGATATAATAGGCCAAGCAGTGTTTAAAAGAATACAGTTTGTGTGTTGTTATTTCGGGGAATAAGCTAGCCAGGCGACCAGGAACTGGGGCGGCAGGAACACAGCCCGCAGTCCCAACACTGAATGGCGCCCAACGTGGGGCTCGACCCCAGGACCCTGAGATTAAGAGTCTACTAACTGAGCTAGCCGGGACGATGAAACCCTGCGGATTGCTATTTCGACCCCAACATGGTATGATAGACCACGCCCTCCTGAAGGGTTGCTGTGAACACCCTCAAAAAATTGCTTCGCTCAACTGCCAACTGAGATGAAACTAGCAGACAGGTTTTCCCATAAAAGACCTGAATGACAGCAGCCCCATTCAGCAGTAAGCAGTTTGGAGAGAAATAACTGCATCCATATTCCCAAATATTGTTTATAAATGTTCTTTTACATTTAAAAGGGGATACAATATAGGTATGAATAATTTGCATTGATATAGATTTTTCTTCAGTGATTTAAATTTAAGGTCAATTTGTTATATGTATATGTATTTCTGATATTGATTAAGATATTGTGATTGTGTAGCTCATGTAAAATATTATGTATATAAGCTGTTAATGAATAGTTATCTATAATAGTAAAGTTTGTAGTCATGTTAGATTTTCTAGATGTCCATAGATATATTTTAGATAGACATTCATCATATATTTCAAAGACTACAGAATATGCTATTTAATGTTTAAATAACTTAGGACTTTTAATGACAATGAGACACTCTGCTCCTGGCAGCACCAATCTACTTCAAGAAGAAAATGGGCATCAAAGAGGATCCTTATGGAGTTTGATAGCCATTTGGGCAAGAAACTGCTCTTGCCTGGACTGTTGCATAAACTGGACACAAATAACCCACAAAGAGATTCCTGCTGAACTTGCCTAAAGGTGAGATGAGCTCAGGTTTCCTGATTCATGAAAGAGTCTGCAAGACATCTTGTAGGACATATCAGATAGTGACTGAACTGCCTTTGAAATTTCCTGCTTCATGGAAATGTCTGCTGGAAGCTAAGGGCCTGTAGGCCAAGGATGGATGCCCCAATGGTACAGAGAATCTTTGGGTGACTGTCAAGGCAGCGAGATGTCTCTGTCATTTCATGAGTTTGAAAGCTGCTTATTTCTTGTTTGCTTAGGTAATATTGTATCTTTCTGGAGTCTTTGATGGAGTTGAAGAATAGTTAGTTATAGTTATAGTTTCCCTTAGTTATGATAAAGATAAAATAGATGTAAATATTGTAATTCTTACTTGATAACTGTTTTGTTATATGTAATTTTGCTATGTTAAAGTTAAAGCCTTCCTTTTTTTGTTTAAACAGAAAAAGGGGAAATGATGGAGTAAGGTCATTGGTTAAAAACAAAGAAACTGCTTGGCCCTCATAGGTTAGAACATAGGTGGGTGGAGTAAACAGAACAGAATGCTGGTAGGAAGAGGAAGTGAGCTCATACACCTTAGCTCTGCTCTCTGGGGCAGATGCGATTAAGCTCCAACCCAGGATGGACGTAGGCCAGAATCTTGCCGTTAAGCGCACCTTGGGGTGCCACACACATTATTAGAAATGGGCTAGTCCAGGTGCGAGAGTTAGCCGAGAAGAGGCTAGATATAATGGGCCAAGCAGTGTTTAAAATAATACAGTTTGTGTGTTGTTATTTCGGGGCATAAGCTAGCCAGGCGACCAGGAGCTGGGGTGGCAGGAAAACAGCACACAGCTCCTACTACACATAATAAATAAATAAATATTTAAAAGAGTACTGGCTGCTCTTTCAGAGAACCCAGGTTCAATTCCCAGCACCCAAGCCTTTCTGTAACTCCAGTTCCAGGGCTTATGACACTCTCACACAAACATACATGCAGACAAAACACCAATGAAAATGAAATAAATTGTAAAAAATTTAATCCAAACCCACTAACAATATAGTCAGGAAAAACAACTAAAACATATAGGGTCATGTGATAGTTCCTGAACTTTCTTTTATGTTGCTTCTTAACAATGTTCCCATAAAGTAAAAAGCTTCGTAATTCATGCACAAGCACAGAACCAGAAGAAAAAGAGTTCAGTAATAATAATGAAAAAATCTGGGGAGAATGCATAACATGTTTAAATTATAACATATACATTACTAAAGCCAAGAGGCCAGAAAATTAACCACCAAAATCCAGTTGCTACAAATACATTACTAGTGCTAGACACGTGGCTCAATTAATGGGATGTTCACCTAATAGGCAGCAAGCCGTAGGGTCAATCCCGAGCATGGCATAAGACTAAGCACAGTGGTCCTAGACGGTAATCCCAGCACTTAGGAGTGTGGGTTTGATGAGGATGAGAAGTTCAAGGGTTTTCTCAACTAGCCGGCAAGTATGATCACAGCCTGGGATACAGGAAACTACATCTCCCATGTAAAAAATTAAAATGCTTTACACCGAGGATTAACATATTAATCACAGTAAACTAAATTTATGGTACTACCTAAGTTATTTATTGTATAAAACAACAGCAACTGAAAACCACAAGCAACTCAAGACAACACGGATGCTGCTCTGATAAGGAATCCTGCCTAAACTTTGGTCCTAAATACTCAATTCAGCAGCCAGATTTCCTAACAGACGAGAACAGAACATTTCCAGTCACTGAAAGCCAAATAGTAATAGCCACGCATTTAGGAGAGGATTAGTGAGGGGCCCTGGGCTTTTATAAAGGCCTATGAAATGAAAATCACTGGCCTTCCACAACACAAGAAAACAGGGAATGAGAGGAGCATGATTATGATACAAAGAGGACAGGGCAATTGTGTGAAAGAACTGGCAGAAAAAAGGGCGGGGCAGAGAGCTAAAAGGCCACTGGGGATTCAACTCAGTGGTAAAGCATTGTTGCTTTATCTAGTTCAAACTTTAGCACAGGAAAAGAAAAAAAAAGGAAAAGGAGATCGAGGTACAGATGACTTAGGACAGTTATTTCCAGGAGATAGGACACTGAGAAAACTTGCTTGAAACTAACAATGGAGCCTGGAGAAGAAAGCTATTCAAGTAAAGCTAAAAGCAAAGGTCCGGGGCCTTAGGTCACTCTTTCCTGGGACAAGTCTCCCCATGAAATGATTAGTGATGCCTTCTGGAGGGAGGAACGTGGACCCAATGCTGTGCAAGGACTGGTAAAGCGATTTTCCATTCAGACTGAATGGAGACCAGAAAGCGCCACAGGAAAGGACCAGGAGGAACTGGTTCTAGGACACCAGGAAACTGCGGGGATTCAAAATTGGTCTTGGTGGACAATTTTCAACAGGAAGTATAGCATATGGTAATCCCCAACTAAGGCAGAACCAAAGTAGTGAAGAATCTGTGGGCTGGGCACAGTTCAACTAAAAAGAGCTTGCCTGGCACACTGGGTTCCATTCCCAGCGCCACAAAAAAAGGAGGAGGAGGAGGACAAGGACAAGGAGGACTAGGAAGATCAGGAGGAGGACAAGGACTAGAACCAGGGAGGCAGAGTCTGGGATGGGAACTAGAAACCCGGTTTCCTTCCCCCATGACCTTGGACAATTCACTTCACTTCCCCAAGCCCTCTGCTACTGGACAACAGTAACTGTGTCCCAGCGGTAGGACTGCTCAATGGCTTCCATAGTGGTATTAGCACAGCAATTCGCACAATGCCTTGCGCTCTGTGTAACAAGTGCAATGTCATTAACCGGGTCCATTCTGATGGGTCCACAGGCAATGCTGGTGGAAGCTCTCAGAGAAGGAGGCAGGGCAGGGAGAAGGAGCAGGTCCAGGAGCTGGCAAGGTCCCGGGGCTGCAGTTGGGTGAGGTCGTCCTCACGAACCGAGCTCTCAGGTGAAAGAAGGTGGGAGAACTCTCCCCCAGGAATGACATCACCAGGATGCTCTCATCCCTGCATGCAGAGATGGTGCCCGCTCCTGACTGAAGAGCTACTGTCCGAAAGTAGCTGCGGCCCAACAGAGCCAAGCCTCACCCTCTCTCCAGACAGGCTCCCAGCAGAGCCTTGTCCAGGATGCGGGACACCTGGGGCTCTCCCCTCTGCCAGCCACTGCACTCCGCCCGCTCCCGCTGGCCCTGGCCCCGCCCCGGTACCTGAGCGGCCAGATACAGGCTATGTCTGTGCTCTCGATCACTCTCAGGATCTGCTGGTGCTCCCCGGCGGTCTCCAGGCTCTCCTCCGCCATCTTTGCCTGTTCCATTGCAGGGCAAGGCCGCATGGCCCTCGCTCACCAGGGACCCCCAGCTCCCTGAGCCTAGGTTCCAAGGCTGCTGGCCCACCACCCTGCAGAGCGACCCCGCCCTCGGAGGACGTGCCCCCAGTGACGTTCGAGAATCCTGCACTGCTGCATGGGATTGGTAGTTTGCTCAGTGACGCCAAGCTGGGTTATATCCTTTCAATCGTTGGATCTGTGCCAATTGCTGCGACTTTGATATAGACAGAGCACTTTATGACACCTGTATACAGTGACATTAAATCAGACAGTGATATTAACTCTTCACAGTTTTTTAATGTGTATGGGTATTTTGCCCTACAAGTTTGCTTGGTACCCAAGGAAGCTAGAAAATGGTGTCAGATCACCTGGAATTGGAGCTACAAATGATTGTGAGGAGCTCTGTGGTGCAGGGAATGGAACTCCAATTATCTGGAAGGGTTATAAATGCTCTTATCAACTGATGCTTCTCCACAGCCCCTAAATATGAGGCCCAAGTTGCCCTGGAACTCAAGATCCTCCTGCCTCCACCTCTTTTTATTCCTTTGAAATTATAATATAATTACAAGTTTTCTCCCTTCCCTTCCCTCCCTTCAAGGCCTCCCATATACCCCTCCCCCATCTCCTTCAAAAAATGATCTCTCTTTTCACTGCTATCACATGCATATATATATATATATATATATATATATATTCCTAAATATAACGTGTTCAGTTTGCAAAATGTAACATGTATTATGTTTGAGGGGATGACAGTTTCTGCCTCAACCTCTTTTTTTATCTATTTATTTTACATCCTGACCTTCTCCCCATAGTCCTCTCTCTCATTCCACCCCTCATTCCACCCCTGAATCCCCTCCTCTTCAGTCTCCATCCAGGAAAGAGCGGGTCTCCTAGCATTATCAATAAATCATGACATATCAAGTTGCAGTACGACTGAGCACCTCCCCTGTATTAAGGGTGGGCAGGGCGACCCAGTAGGAGAAGTTGGATCCCAGAAGCCAGTATAAGAGTCAGAGACAGACCCTGTTCCCGCTATTAGGAGTCCCACAACTGTAGAATATGCAGAGTGCCAATGTAGGTCCCATGCAGGCTCCCTGGTTTTCGGTTCAGTCTCTGCGAACCCTTATGAACCCAAATTAGTTGACTGGGTGAGCATTCCCATGGTGTCCTTGAACACGCTGGCTCCTACACATCTTTCTCCTCCTCCTCCTCCTCCTCCTCTGCAGGATTCCCAGACTCCATCTAATGTTTGGCTGTGGGTCTCTGCATCTGCCTCCATAAGTTGTTGATAACACCTCTCTGATGACAATTGGGCCAAGCACTAATCTGGTTACTGGAGACAGCCAGTTCAGGCTACTTATCCACTGTTGCTAGGAGTCTACGATGGGATCCTCCACATAGACTCCTGGAAGAGTCATCAGCGCCAACCCCAAAATGCCACCCCTAGCCAACCCCCTCAACACTCTCCCTCCTCATACCTCCCCCAACCTGATTGCTCAAGTTCCCATCTTCACCTGCTCTCAGTGCACTCAAGAAATCTCTTCTGTTTCCCCTTCCCATAGAGATTCATGTGCCCCCGTAGCCCCTCCACCCGCCATGAGCTCTCTTGTTAACTCATCTCTATGGGTCTGTGGGTTCTAGTATAGTTAGCCTTTATTTTACAGCTAATATTCACTATGTGTGAGTACATGCCATGTGTGTCTTTATCAGCCTGGGTTACCTCACTCCCGATTATTTTTTTTCTAGTTCCATCTACTTGCTTTCAAATTTCCTTGTATCCTTGTTTTTAACAGCTGAGTAATAATCCCAGTGTCTAAATGAACCACTTTTTCCTCATCCATTCCTCAGTAGAGGGACATGAAGATTGTTTCCAGGTTTTCAATATTACAGATAAAACTGCCATGAACATAATTAAACAAGTGTCCTTGTGGTATGATTGAGCATCCTCTGGGTATATGCCCGAGAGCAGTACAGCTGAGGCTTGTGGTAGGTTGATCCCCAGTTTTCTGAGGAATCACCACACTGACTTCCAAAGTGGCTGGAAAAGTTTTCACTTCCACCAGCAATGGAGGAGTGTTCCCCTTGTTCCAAGTACTCTTCAGCTTGCCCCTTGTGTTTTTATTCTCAGCCATTCTGACAGGTATAAGATTGAATCTCAGAGTCAGTTTGATTTGTGTTTCTCTGATGACTAAGAATGTTAAACATCTCAAGTGTTTTTCAGTCATTTGAGATTCTTCTGCTGAGAATTTTCTGCTTATATCTGCACCCCATTTTTTTTACTTGGACTATTTGGTTGGTTGATACCTAGTTTCTTGAGTTCTCTATATATTTTGGACATCAGGCCTCTGTCGGATGTTGGTTTGGTAAAGATCTTGTCCCATTCTATACACTGCCATTTTGACATATTGATGGTGTCCTTTGCCTTACAGAAACTTCAGTTTCATGAGGACCCATTTATTAATTGTGTGTTGTATATTGTGCTGTTGTTATTCTGTTCTGGGAGTTGCCGCATGTACCATGCAATAGAAATTATTTCCCAATTTTCTATCAGGTTCAGTATACTTATTTCATATTGAGGTCTTTGATCACTTGGACTTGAGTTTTGTGCAGACTGATAAATATGGATCTCTTTGCATTCTTCTACATGCTGACATCCAGTTCAAGATGCTTTATTTTTCCAAAGTATAATTTTTGCTTCTTTGTTGGAAATCAGATGTCCATAGGTATATGACCTTTTTTTATTGAAAAAAAAATTTCCGCCTCCTCCCCGCCTCCCATTTCCCTCCTCCTCCTTCCACTCCTCTCCCTCTCCCCCCACCCCTCGTCTCCTCCCTCTCCTGTCCCAGGATCAGTCAGGGTTGGCTGCCCTGTGGAAAGTCCAAGGTCGTCCCCCCTCCATCCAGATCTAGGAAGTTGAACATCCAAACTCTCTAGGCTCCCACAAAGCCAGAACATGAAGTAGGATCAAAACCCCATGCCATTGTCCTTGGGCTCTCTTCAGCTCTCATTGTCTGCCATTTTCAGAGAGTCCGGTTTTATCCCATGCTTTTTCAGTCACAGTCCAGCTGGCCTTGGTGAGCTCCCAATAAATCCGCCCAACTGTCTCAGTGGGTGGGTGCACCCCTCGTGGTCCTGACTTCGTTGTACATGTTCTCCCACCTTCTGTTCCTCATTAGGACCTTGGGAGCTCAGTCCGGTGCTCCAGTGTGGGTCTCTGTCTCTATCTCCATCCAACGCTAGATGAATATTCTATGGTGATATGCAAGATATTCATCAGTATGGCTATAGGATAGGTTTATTTCAGGTTCCCTATCCTCAGGTGCCCAAGGAACTAACTGGGGACATTGCCCTGGTCATCTGGTAGCCACCCCAAGTTCAAGTCTCTTGCCAACCCTGAGGTGGTTCTCTTAACTAAGATATGAGTTTCCCTACTCCCCTATCCAAACTTCCGATATCCCCAATCATCCCGTTTCCTCAAGTTCCCCTCATCCTCTCCTTCACACTTTTCTCTCCCCATCTCCCCTTAACCCCATACCACACTACGCCCAAGATTACAATTTTTTGCCTGGCAATCTTGTCTATTTCCCATAGCCAGGAGGATAACTATATGTTTTTCCTTGGGTTTGCCCTCTTGTTTAGCTTCTTTAGGACCACAAATTATAGACTCAGTGGCCCCCTATCCATGGTTAGAAACCAATTATGAGTGAGTACATCCCATGATCTTCGTTTTGGGTCTGAGTTACCTCACTCAGGATAGTATTTTCTATTTCCATCCATTTGCATGCCAAATTCGAGAAGTCATTGTTTTTTACTGCAGAGTAGTACTCTAATGTTTATATATACCACACTTTCTTCATCCATTCTTCCATTGAATGACATCTAGGATGCTTCCAGGTTCTGGCTATTACAAATAATGCTGCTATGAACATAGTTGAACAAATGCTTTTGTCATATGATAAGGGATCTCTTGGGTATATTCCCAAGAGTTGTTTTGCTGGGTCCCGGGGTAGGTTGATCCCAATTTTTCTGAGAAACCGTTACACTGATTTCCAAAGTGGTTGCACAAGTTTGCATTCCCACCAGGAATGGAAGAGGGTACCCCTTTCTCCACAACCTCTCCAGCAAAGGCTATCCTTGGTTTTTTTGATTTTAGCCATTCTGACAGGTGTAAGATGGTATCTAAAAATTGTTTTGATTTGAATTTCTCTGATCGCTAAGGAGGTTGAGCATAACCTTAAGTATCTTTTGCCCATTTGAAATTCTTCTTTTGAGAATTCTCTGTTCAGTTCAGTGCCCCAATTTTTAATTGGGTTAATTATCATTTTAATGTCTAGTTTCTTGAGTTCTTTATATATTTTGGAGATCAGACCTTTGTCTGTTGCAGGGTTGGTGAAGATCTTCTCCCAGTCAGTAGGGTGTCTTTTTGTCTTCGTGACAGTGTCCTTTGTTTACAGAAGCTTCTCAGTTTCAGGAGGTCCCATTTATTCAATGTTGCCCTTAATGTCTCTGCTGCTGGGCTTATACATAGGAAGCGATCTCCTGTGCCCATATGTTGTAGGGTACTTCCCATTTTCTCTTCTATAAGGTAGAGTGTGTTCAGATTGATATTGATGTCTTTGATCCATTTGGACTTGAGTTTTGTGTATGTGATAGATATGGGTCTATTTTCATTCTTCTACAGTTTGACATCCAGTTGAGCCAGCACCATTTGTTTAAGATGCTTTCTTTCTTTCATTGTACAGTTTTAGCTCCTTTATCGAAAATGAGGTGTCCATAGGTTTGTGCGTTAAAATCCGGGTCTTCTATACGATTCCATTGGTCGACTTCTTTGTTTTTATGACAGTACCATGCTGTTTTCCTTACTGTAGCACTGTAATTGAGTTTGAAGTAAGGGATGTTAATGCCTCCAGAAGTTCGTTTATTGTATAAGATTGTTTTGGCTATCCTGGGTTTTTTGTTTCTCCATATAAAGTTGATTATTGTCCTCTCAAGGTCTGTGAAGAATTTTGATGGGACCTTGATGGGGATTGCATTGAATCCATAGATTGCCCTTGGTAGAATTGCCATTTTTACTATGTTGATCCTCCCAATCCAAGAGCAAGGGAAATCCTTCCATATTCTGGTATCATCTTCAATTTCTTTCTTCAAAGACTTAAAGTTCTTGTCAAATAGATCTTTCACTTCATTGGTTAGAGTTACCCCAAGATATTTTATGCTGTTTGTGGCTATCGTGAAAGGTGAAGATTCTCTGATTTCCCTCTCTGCTTCCATATCCTTTGTGTATAAGAGCGTGACTGATATTTTGGAGTTGATCTTGTATCCTGCCACATTACTAAAGGTATTTATAAGCTGTATAAGGTCTTTGGTGGAGTTTTTGGGGTCGCTTAACTACACTAGTATATCATCTGCAAATAACGCATGTTTAACTTCTTCCTTTCCAATTCAAAATCCCTTTATCCCCTTACTTTGTCTTATTGCTATTGCTAAGACTTCAAGAACTATATTGAAGAGGTATGGGGAGAGGGGACAGCCTTGGGGTGTTCCTGATTTTAGTGGGATGGCTTTAAGTTGCTCTCTGTTTAATTTGATGTTAGCTTCGGCTTGCTGTAAATAGCTTTAATTATATTTAGGTATGACCCTTGTATCCCTAATCTCTCCAAGACTTTTATCATAAAGGGAGGTTGAATTTTGTCAAATGCTTTTTCTGCATCTAATGAAACTATCATAGGTTTTTTTTCTTTCAGTTTATTTATATGATGGATGACATTGATAGATTTGCATATGTTAAACCAGCCCTGCAATGGATAATTTTTCTAATGTGTTCTTGGATTCGGTTTGCCAGTATTTTGTTGAGGATTTTTGCGTCGATGTTCATGAGTGAGATTGGCCTGTAATTCTCTTTCTTGGTTGAATCTTTGTGTGGTTTTGGTATCAGAGTTACTGTAGCTTCATAGAAGGAAATTGGCAATGACTCTTCTGTTACTATATTGTGAAATACATTTAGGAGTATAGGTATTGGGTCTTCTTGGAAGTTCTGGTAGAATTCCACATTGAAACCATCTGGTCCTGGACTTTTTTTAATCTAAAAAAGTGTCCATTTCTTTAATATTTTCCAATTTGTGGAATACAGGCTTTTGTAGTAAGATCTAATGATTCTCTGAATTTCCTCTGTGTCTGTGATTATGTCCCCCTTTTCATTTCTGATTTTATTAATTTCCAAATTCTCTCTCTGCCATTTGATTAGTTTGGATAGGGGTTTATTAATCTTGTTGATTTTCTCCAAGAACCAGCTTTTTGTTTCATTGATTCTCTCAATTGTTCTGTTTCTCTATTTTGTTGATTTCAGCACTTAGTTTGATTATTTCCAGTCTTCTACTACTTCTAGGTGAGTCTGCTTCTTTTTTTCTAGAACTTTCTGGTGGGCTGTTAAGTCTCCAATGTGTGCTTTCTCTGTTTTTTTTATGTGGGCACTTAATGCTATGAACTTTCCTCTCAGGACTGCTTTCATAGTGTCCAATAGGTTTGAGTATGTTGTTTCTTTATTTTCATTGAATTCAAGGAAGACTTTAATTTCTTTCTTTATTTCTTCTTTAATCCAGGTATGGTTCAGTAGTTGACTGTTCTGTTTCCATGAGTTTGTAGGCTTTCTGGGGGTAGCATTGTTGTTGAATTCTAGCTTTAATCCATGGTGATCTGAAAAGATACAGGTGGTTACAGATTTTTTTTGTAACTGTGGATGTTTGCTTTGTTACCGAGTATGTTGTCAATTTTCGAGAAGGTTCCATGAGCTGCAGAGAAGAAGGTATATTGTTTCCTATTTGGGTGGAATATTCTATAGATGTTTGTTACATCCATTTGATACATTACCTCCATTAATTCTCTTATTTCTCTGTTAGGGTTCTGTCTAATTGACCTGTCCATTGGTGAGAGAGGAGTGTTGAAGTCTCCTAATATTAATGTGTGCTTCCTTTTTTCTCTGCAGTTTCTGTAAGAAGAGCAATGAGCAACCAATATGCAAACAATAGGGGGGCAACATAAATACTAATCTTAAAGATTATTGACAGAAAGTAAGGACAATGAAACTTCCAGAAGTTTCTGGAAGAATTTGGAGTCAAAATATTGATCACAAATGAAGAGAATTGGGTAGAAGTATCCCATGTCCAGATATCTCACCTGCAGTATGGGTGTTCCTATGCTGGTATTCAAATTATGTACAGCAGAAACTAAGATACCATGGATGCAAGCCCAGACTACTATACCCAGCTGAGCTTTCATTCACTATAAATGGAGAAAACAAAATTTTCTAGGATAAAAACAAATTTAAACAATACATAGCCCACATCCAGCCTTACAGAAAGTAATAGAAGGAAATTCACAAACCAAGGAGCCCAACAATGCCCACAAAAACTCAGACATCTAAGCATCCTTTACCAGCACAACTTGAAGAAGGGAAACACACAAACTCTACTACCAAAAGAAAGAAAGAAAGAAAGAAAGAAAGAAAGAAAGAAAGAAAGAAAGGAAAAATGAGCGGAGTTAACAACCACGGGTCATTACTATCACTTAATATCAATGGACTCAACTCACCTATAAAGAGGCACAGGCTAAGAGATTGGATACGAAAACAGGATCCAACATTCTGCTGTTTACAAGAAACACACCTCAAACACAAAGACAGAGACCTACTCAGAGTAAAGGGCTGGGAAAAGGTTTATCAAGCAAACAAACCTAAGAAACAAGCAGGTGAGGCCATACTAATTTCTAAGAAAGTTGACTTCAAACTAAAATCAATCAAAAGAGATGGAGATGGACATTTTTTACTCATAACAGGAACAATTCACCAGGATGAAGTCTCAATCCTGAATATCTATGCCCCTAATATAAAAGCACCCACTTGTGTAAAAGAAACGTTACTAAAACTCAAGGCAGTCATCAAACCACACACTCTAATAGTAGGAGATTTCAACACTCCTCTCTCACCAATGGTCAGGTCAATCACACAGAAACCTAATAAAGAAATAAGAGGATTAAGGGAGGTAATGAATCAAATGGACTTAACAGACATCTATAGAACATTCCACTCAAATAGGAAAGAATATACATTCTTCTCTGAAGCTCATGGGACCTCTCAAAAATAGACCACATACTCGGTAACAAAGCAAACTTTCACAGGTACACAAAAATATCTTATCAGAACACCATGGATTAAAGTTAGAATTCAACAACAATGCTATCCCTGAAAGCCTATGAATTCATGGAAACTGGACAGTCAACTACTGAACCACACCTGGACAAGGAAGAAATAAAGAAATTAAAGTCTTTCTTGAATTCAATGAAAACAAAGACTCAACATACTCAAACCTATGGGACACTCTGAAAGCAGTGCTAAGAGGAAAGTTCATAACATTAAGTGCCCACTTAAAGAAAACAGGGAAAGCACACATTGGACACTTAATAGCCCACCTGAAAGCTTTAGAAAAAAAGAAACAGACTCACCTAGGAGAAGTAGAAAACTGGAAATAATCAAATTAAGGGCTGAAATCAACAAAATAGAAACACAGAAAACAATCCAAAGAATCACGGAAACAAAAAGCTGGTTCATGGAGAAAATCAATAAGATTGATAAACCCCTATCCAAACTAATGAAACGGCGGAGAGAGAATACGCAAATTAACAAAATCAGAAAAGAAAAGGGAGACAAAACAACAGACACAGAGGAAATTCAGAGAATCATTAGATCTTACTATAAAAACCTGTATGCCAAAAAATTGGAAAATATAAAAGAAATGGACACTTTCTTAGATAAGTACCATATACCAAAGTTAAACCACGACCAGGTGAACAATCTAAATAGACCTGTTAGTCGCAAAGAATTAGAAGTTGTTATAAAAAGCCTCTCCACCAAAAAAAGCCCAGGTACAGACGGCTTCAATGCAGAATTCTACCAGAACTTCCAAGAAGACCTAATACCTATACCCCTTAATGTATTTCACAATATAGAAACAGAGAACTCATTGCCAAATTCCTTTTTTGAAGCTGCAGTTATTCTGATACCAAAACCACACAAAGACCCAACCAAGAAAGAGAACTACAGGCCAATCTCACTCATGAACATCAACACAAAAATACTCAATAAAACACTGGCAAACCATATCCAAGAACACATTAGAAAAATTATCCATTATGATCAAGTAGTCTTCATCACAGAGATGCAGGGCAGGTTCAATATACGAAATCTATCAATGTATTCCATCATATAAATAAACTAAAAGAAAAAACATATGATCATTTCATTAGATGCTGAAAAAGCATTCAAAAAAATCCAACATCCCTTTAGGATAAAGGTCTTAGAGAGATTAGGAATACAAGGGTCATACCTAAGTATAATAAAAGCTATTTATAGCAAGCCATCAGCTAACATCAAATTAAATGGAGAGAAACTCAAAGCGATTACACTAAAATCAGGAACACGACAAGGTTGTCCACTCTTTCCATACCTCTTTAATATAGTGCTTGAAATTCTAGCAATAGCAATAAGATAACATAAGGGGATCAAAGGGATTCAAATTGGAAAGGAAGAAGTTAAACTTTCATTATTTGCAGACGATATGATAGTGTACATAAGCGACCCCAAAAACTCCAGCAAAGAACTCCTTTAGCTGATAAACACCTTTAGTAGCCTTTCAGGATACAAGATTAATTCCAAAAAATCAGTTGCCCTCCTATAAACAAAGGATAAGGAAGCAGAGAGTAAAATCAGAGAAGCATCACCCTTCACGATAGCCACAAATAGGATAAAATATCTTGGGGTAACTCTAACCAAGGAAGTGAAGGATTTATTTGTCAAGAACTTTAAGTCTATTAAGAAAGAAATTGAGGAGGATACCAGAAAATGGAAGGATCTCCCTTGCTCTTGGATTGGGAGGATCAACATAGTAAAAATGGCAATTCTACCCAGGGCAATTTATAGATTCAATGCAATCCCCATGAAAATCCCATTAAAATTCTGCACATATCTTAAGAGGACAATAATCAACTTTATATGGAGAAACAAAAAACCCAGGATAGCCAAAACATTGTTCCATAATAAAAGATCATCTGGAGGCATTACCATCACTGACCTCAAACTCTATTACAGAGCCTCAGTATTGAAAACATCTTGGTATTTTCATAAAAACAGAGAAGTCATCAATGGAACCGAGTAGAAGACCCTGATTTTAACTCACAAACATATGAACACCTAATTTTTAATAAATGAGCTAAAAGTATCAATGGAAAAATGAGAGCATCTTCAACAAATTGTGCTGGCAGAACTGGTTGTCAACCTGTAGAAGAATGAAAATAGACCATGCACAAAACTCAAGTTCAAATGGATTAAAGACCTCAATATTCGTCTGAAAAAAAATGAACCTGATAGAAGAAAAAGTGGGAAGTACTCAACAACATATGGGTACAGGAAATCACTTCCTACGTTTATCCCCTGCAGCACAGACATTAAGGACAACATTGAATAAATGGGACCTCCTGAAACTGAGTAGCTTCTGTAAAGCAAGGACACTGTCACTAAGACAAAAAGGCAACCCACTGACTGGAGATGATCTTCACCAACCCTGCAACAGACAAAGGTCTCATCTCCAAAATATATAAAGAACTCAAGAAACTAGATGTTAAAATGATAATTAACCCATTAAAAATAGGGCATTGAACTGAACAGAGAATTCTCAACAGAAGAAATTCAAATGGCCAAAACACTCTTAAGGTCATGCTCAACCTCCTTAGCGATAAGGGAAATGCAAATTAAAACAACTTTGAGATACCATCTTACACCTGTCAGAATGGCTAAAATCAAAAACACCAAGGATAGCCTTTGCTGGAGAGGTTGTGGAGAAAGGGGCACACTCATTAGTTGCTGGTGGGAATGCAAACTTGTGCAACCACTTTGGAAATCCGTGTGGCGATTTCTCAGGAAATTTGGAAACAACCTACCCCAAAATCCAGTAATACCACTATTGGGAATATACCCAAGAGATGCACCATCAAATGACAAAAGTATCTGTTCAACTATGTTCATAGCAGCATTGTTTGTAATAGCCAAAACAGGGAAACAACCTAGATGCCCTTTAGTGGAGGAATGGATGAAGAAAGTGTGGAATATATACATATTAGAGTACTACTTAGCAGTAAAAACAATGACTTCTCGAATTTTGCGTGCAAATGGATGGAAATAGAAAACACTATCCTGAGTGAGGTATCCCAGACCCAAAAAGAGGAACATGGGATGTACTCACTCATAATCGGTTTCTAGCCATAAATAAAGGACATTGAGCATATAATTTGTGATCCTAGAGAAGCTAAATAAGAAAGTGAACCCAAAGAAAATAGTATAGTCACCTGCCTGGAGAGGGGAAGTAGACAAGATTGCAGGGCAAAAACTGGGAACTTGCCGGTGAGGTGGCATGGGGCAAAGGGGAAATGGGATGAGAAACATGAGAAGGGGAGGATGGGAGGAGCTTGGGGGATTGGGATGGTTGGGATATAGGAAGGGAGGTTACGGGAGCAGCAAAGTATATATCCTAACTAAGGGAGCCATCTTAGGGTTGGCAAGAGACTTCACTCTAGAGGGGTTCGCAGGTGTCCAGGGAGATGTCCCCAGCTGGTACCTTGGGCAACTGAGGAGAGGGAACCTGAAATGACCCTATCCTATACTGATGAATGTCTTACATATCACCTTAGAACCTTCATCTGGCAATGGATCGAGGTAGAGACAGAGACTCATTTTGGAGCAATGGTCTGAGCTCTTGAGGTCCAAATGAGGAGCAGAAGGAGGGAGAACATGAGCAAGGAAATCAGGACCACGAGGGATGCATCCACCCACTGTGACAGTGGATCTGATTTATTGGGAGCCTACCAAGCCCAGCTCTTCTGGGACTGAATAAGCATGGGTTGAAACTGGACTCTCTGAGCATGGTGGACAATCAAGGCTGATGAGAAGCCAAGGACAATGGCACTAGTTTTCGATCCTAATACATGAACCTGCTTTGAGGGACCTAGCCTTTTTAGATGCTCACCTTCCTGGATGTAGATAGAAGACCTTCGACTTCCCGCAGGGCAGAGAATTTGGACTGCTCTTCAGTATCGAAAGGGAGGGGGAATGGTGGGGGGGCAGAGAAGAGGAGTGGGGATAGAAGGAAGGGGTTGGTGGGAGGGAGCAATATTTGGGAGGAGGGGAGTGAAATGGGAAACGGGGAGCAGGTGGAAATATTAATTAAAAAAGAATAAAAACAATGGTGTTTTCTAGTTGAAAAGCTAATCCTGATACATTATTGCAAAGAACAGTGTCTTGCTGGCAACTCTATCTTGAGAAGTCTATACCCACCCTTACTACTGTGTGTACAACTGCCCCTTTCCTTAACACACACACACATACACACATATGCGTGTGTTTATTTATATTAAACCATTTTCCTAAAAAAAAAATACCTCGAACTTTCAGGAAAAAACAATTTAGCTCATGCCAAAAAAAAAGAAAGAAAAAAAAGCAGTAGGTAGAGGTCAGTGGTGAAGTACCTGAGTGCAAGAAGCCCTGAGTGATATATAAAACAAATGAGCACAGGTAAAATGTTAAACATCATTAACAACAAGAACTAAAATGAAAACTACAATGAAGCCTGATGCAGTAGCTCACATAGAGGCAGGAGAACACCAGAATGTCAAGAGCAGCCTCAGTTACCTAAGAACCAGTTGGAAAAAAACAAAACACAAAACACCTACAGTTAAAACTGTTACATATATAAGAGACTAACCAAACTTGTAAAGATGGCAACACCAAATGCTAGTAATGATATGAAGGAATTAGAACATTTAGGATAAGCTAAAAGAATCAAAAACAGATATTCAGCCAGGCGGTGGTGGCACACAGCTTTAGTCCCACCACTCATGAGGCAGAGGCAGGCGGATCTCTGTGGGTTAGAGGCCAGCTTGGTCTACAAGGGGTAGTTCCAGGACAGTTTCCAAAAGCTACAGAGAAACCATGTCTCGAAAAGAACAAAACAAAACAAAATTCAAAAAAAGAAAAGAAAAGCATATGTTCAAAGACAAGTCTATATGTATATGTTTATATAAGAGCTTTATTTATAATAGCCAAGACCCAGAGACAACCAAGATGTCTTCATGAGTAAATGATAAAAGGTGGTACAGTTATACTGTGGCAAACTACTCAGCAATTAAAAAAAAAGTACACTGTTGCTACATTATAACAAAAGGATAAACCTCAGCGCTAAGTGGAAAAAGTAAATCCTAGAATGTTAGGTAGGGTATATAAGATATGGTTCTTTGAAAACCTGATACAAAACACATGACTGGTTGTCAGGTTGGAAGAGAAAATACAGGCAGAGGGAAATGGGCCAAGCTATAAGAAAGGTACCCTGAGCATTCCTTGGGATGATGAAGTATGTCAATTTAATTATCAAGGTACAATATCAATACTGTGGACCTGACATCGTAGTATTTATAAGATGTTATCAATGGGGAAAACTGAGTAAAGAGTACAGAGGAATCCCTGTATTATTTTGTTCAACTACATGCAAATTTATAGTCATCTAAAAATGATTCAAATCCTAAAAGATACATTCACTCAGATCCACATCTATTTTAAATATTTTCTTGCCAGCGGTTCTCATTGTGTACCCCAGACTACCTTAGAACTTGATACACAGACCAGGCTGCATACAAATTTGAGTTTCTCCTGCCTCCACTTCCCAAGTTCTGGGATGACAGGCTTGCACCACCATGACTATCTGAATGCTTTCAATTATATTTCCTTTGGACTTCAAGAGCTATTCTCACCCCACCTTCTTCTTTGTTTCTCCAAGGCTCATGGTCTCCACTGACCACCCTTCTTTACCAATGTCATAAAGTCCTTCACCTCACACAAACCCAAACATTTGGCCGGTTCTATTATTACCAAATGTGCTTCATAAAAGCCACTCCTTAAATCAAAGTCCGTATGAAAACCAATCAGGCCCAGAGTCTGTTATTTTTATACATCCATATTGCTTGACAAGATCACATTCCATACAGAACCTTTTGAAGTTTACTGTTTACTTACATCAAAGCTTCCCCAGGAAACACATTGTTTTCACAGCAATGATGGTTGCTCACTTACTTGACTATTTCACCAAACAATGTGTGTTTCAAAGTTCTAAATTACAGGAAATAGGAGGAAGAATTTTTAAAAATGGCAAGCACAAATGTAAAGAAACAAGTAAAGACACAACTTTCAAAAGAGAAGAAAAATACAAGTTTTAAAAGTACAGACGCTGCCTGGAGTGGTGAGACAAGCCTCTAATCCCAGCACTTGGGAGTCAGAGGCAGGTGGATCTCTCCATTCCAGGACAGCCTGGTCTACAGACAAAGTTCCAGGACAGCCAGGACTACACAGAGAAACCCTGCATCAAAAAACCCAAAAGAATAATACAGATGCAGCCAATAAAAAGAATGAAACTAGACAGGTAATATGTATGAAGAAACTGGTATTCTACTCTGTAATACCAGAACAACAAACATGCTTGAGATCATATCAGGCCAATAAAACCTCCTACAAAACCAGGTCTATAAAGTCTATTCTTCTGCAATTTTAACAACAACAACAAAAAAGAAAACTATGTAAAGTGAGGGCAGCAAAATGACTTAGCAAGTAAAAGTACTTTCTGCACATGCCTAATTAAATACATTCAATCACCAGAATCCACATAAAGGTGGAAAGAGAGTACAGAATCTGCAAACTTGCACTCTGATTCTACACACACATCAAAGCACACAAACATATGCACACACATACACACATAAACGTAACTTTTTAAAATTTTATATAAAGGAATACTTTAATTAAACATCATTTTGACAAATGAACATCATTACTTATCTAACATA
The DNA here is from genome assembly GCF_950005125.1 of Chionomys nivalis. Classification (NCBI taxonomy): domain Eukaryota; kingdom Metazoa; phylum Chordata; class Mammalia; order Rodentia; family Cricetidae; genus Chionomys; species Chionomys nivalis. Next base: position 281,060 of record NW_026646967.1, on the reverse strand, counting down.
CAAGGTAACAATTACGTAGATTCTTAAACTCCAAAAAATGAAAACATTCAAATGTTCCAGGTTCGGTGATGTGCACCCATAACGACAGCATTAAGGTAGAATTGGCAGCAGGAATGATTCATCCTAAACTTCATGAGTTCCAGGCCAGCTTAGACCACAGAAGACTATGTAAGACTATCAAAATAAATAAATAAATAAATAAATAAATAAATAAATAAATAAGCTAAATACATAAATACCCAAATACTTAGAACTATTTGTGGCTATTATTACTGGTTTAGCTTTTGCATAATCACCAATCTATTCTCAAAGCACATAACTAAATGAAGAACCAAATGTAGTACAACGCAAGATGCATGTTAACTCTTCAAGACATAACCTTATGTAGCACTTTACAGAGTCCTAACTCTATATGCACCATTACAAAAACCACTAAAGCTGGGTGTCTGATCCCATGCCTTCTATAGTCTGGAGGCAGAGACAGGCAGATACTTTGAGTTCGTAGCCAGAAAGGACTACATAGCAAAACCCTGTCTCAAAACACAAAACAAATAACACTGACGCTAACAACTGTGTTCTAGACTGCTTAGATGTTTCAATATGTAGCTTATATTTTAAAGTCCTAAATTAGTTGTACAAATATCTATTACATGCTTAAATTTATTAATCACTTATTGAGAATTATCTAAACACTTAAAAAAACTTCATCTGGAGCAGGATAAGTTACAAACATTTCAATTAAATTATTTCCTTGGTCAGAAATAAATGTTCCAGCCAGAATAGTTTCAACATTACTTATCTTTTTTTTAACTATATTCAACTTTGTTTCATGTGCATTGGTATAACGATGTCAGATTCTCTTGAACTGGAGTTACAGACAGCTGCGAGCTGCCATGTGGGTGCTGGGAATTAAACCCGGGTGTAGCATGAGGGAGCTGGCTGGTTGGGGTTAATGTCGCGCCCGGTACCCCACAGAAACAGCTGACCTGAGCTAGTGAGAGCTCACTGACTCTGGACTGACAGCGGGGGAACCTGCAGAAGACCAAATTAGGCCCACTGAATATGGGGGACAGTGTAAGGCTTGGGCAGTCTGTGGGGCCACAGGCTATAGGACCAGGTTTTATCCCTAGTACTTGAACTGGCATCTAGGAGCACATTCTTTTTGGAGGGATAACGTTGCTCAGGGGAGGGACCTGCCTCAAGGTGAATTGTCAGACTTTGTTGACTCCCCACAGGAATCCTTACCCTTTATGAAGAGTGGATGGGGGAGTGGAATGGGGAAGGTGAGGGAAGCAGGAGGAGAGGAAGGGGTGGGAACGGGGATAGTTATGTAAAAGGAGGAGACTGTATGTTTTAAAAAATCTTAATTAAAAAAAGTAAAGATAAAAATGAAACATTCTTCTGATGTCTATTTTTTAATAAGTAAAAATCTTGGAGAATGGAGTAATCTGATTTTCTAATTGGCAGCTGCTATACACTCCCTTGCTCTAAGTGCCTTCAGCAAAGGGGATGTCAGTCAAGCAGACAACCAAATCAGCCTTACACCACTGGAAATTTGGAACATTCTGGGACTGCCTTAGGGAAGCTGCACAATGATCACAACTGCTTGCTCTAATCACCAGAAAGGAAAACATGAGTCAACACACACACACACACAAAAAAAAAGGACATAGGACATTGTTCTCAACAATCCCAAAATCGAAATTATCAAAATATGCATCACCTTCATGAACAAAAAAATGTGATACAAGTACATTCATACAATGGAGTTTATTCAGCAATAAAAAGAAATAAATTCAGATACATAGCCATATGGATAAACCTTGAAAACATTTCTGTAAGTAGCAAAAAAATAATTCCTGTATAAATTTATTTACACAACATGGCCAGATGTCCAAAGCAGCAAGTGGAATACCGAATGTGGTGGTGCACAACTGTAATTCCAGCATTTAGGAGGTGGGGCAAAAAGATCTAGAGCTCAAAGTTATTCAAGAACAGCCTTGAAAAAACCAAACAAAACAGGAAAGGAAGAATGGCATGGAAGAGAGGCAAATAATGAACAGTGATTCTCAAAGAATATGTGTTTGTTTGGGGAAGGTAAAATAGTCCTAAATTAGACTGTGGTGATTGCTGCACAACTCTACCAATATAATGCAAGCCACTCAGTTACACATTTATTTGTTTGTTTGTTTGTTTGTTTCTGGTTTTTCAAGACACAGTTTGTATGTGAAACAGACCTGGCTATGAAAGAACCCACAGGGGACTAACTGCCTGCCTCTGCCTCATGAGTGCTGGGATTATAGGTGTGCATCACCACCACCTAGGCAGTTACACATTTTAAACAATATGTAGATCATATGCTATCATATGAATTATATCTCAGTAAAGCTACTTTTGAAAGATAGTGTTTCATATACTACAGGCTGGTCTGGAACTTGCAATGTAGCCAAAGATGACTCTCTTATCTCCCTGACTTCCTGCTGTCACCAACCAAGTGCTGGGATACATGCATGAACACATGGCTATAAAGCTATTTTTTAAATGGCAATGTATTTTATTATTCAAGGTAAAAATTTTAAAAACAAAATTATAAGTACAATTAGAGTGAATGCCAATTGCTCTGACCCACCAAGCAAAATACGGAAATGACTATTAGTTAAATAATGTGATAAATAAGAGTAGAAATACAGATATGTGATTTGAAAAATGAAAAACAGAGCTACAGTTCACAACTTATTTGGAATAAGAATGTTAGTACTTGAGATGTGAAGGTAATACGGTGGTGACATCATAACCCCATTGATCACAAGATTGACAGGCTGATATGGCTAGCCAGGAAGGTGTTCTTTTCCTTCCTCACTGTTCTAAGTGTGACCTTCTCAATCTGCACTTAAGAGGATGGCCCTCTCTGATAATTGACTTTCTTCAGCCAAGGGTTGAAGTATAGCTGTATTTTTATGCCGCAGCCTCTAAAGAAGCTCTCAGCTGGGCATAATTGGTAAGTGCCTTAATCACATCTGGAGAAGCAAAGGCAGGCAGATTTCTGTAAGTTCAAGGACAGCATTTTCCACGTGGCCATGCAGGGGTGGAGAAATTGCTCAGAAGTTAAGAGCACGAACTGCTCTTCTAGAGGACATGGGTTCAATCCCAGCATCCACATGGTGGTTCACAACCATCTCTAGTGAGATCTCATGCCACCTTCTAGCATGCAAAATTACATGCTGGTAGAATTCTATATACATAATTGATGGAGGAAGTTCATTGGTTAAAAAATAAAGAAACTGCTTGGCCCTCATAGGTTAGTATATAGGTGGCTGGAGTAAACAGAACAGAATGCTGGGAGGAAGAGGAAGTGAGCTTATACAACTTAGCTCTGCTCTCTGGGGAAGATGCGATGAAGCTCCGACCCAGGATGGAAGTAGGCTAAAATCTCCCCGGTAAGCGCACCTTGGGGTGCTATACACATTATTAGAAATGGTCTAGTCCAGGTGCGAGTTAGCAGAGAAGAGGCTAGATATAATAGGCTAAGCAGTGTTTAAAAGAATACAGTTTGTGTGTTGTTATTTTGGGACATAAGCTAGCCAGGCGACCAGGAACTGTGGCAGCAGGAGCACAGCCTGCAGCTCCTACTACAGAATGGCGCCCAACGTGGGGCTCGAACCCACGACCCTGAGATTAAGAGTCTCATGCTCTACGGACTGAGCTAGGTGGGACGATGACACCCTGCGGATCTTAAGCGATCCCAATATGGTATGATAGACCACGCCCTCCTGGAATGTTGTTGTGAACACCCTCAAAAAATTGCTTTATTATAAGGAACTAATAGTTATGTCACTGTAAGGTTTAGGAGTCATGTGGTTTCACAAAGAAAAAAGAAGTCCATGAGTACAAGGTACAGTCAGCAGTGAAGGGGAACAGACAAGGACAGGGTTGAAGAACTCTACAAAATGTGGATATGTGTTTGTGCATGATACATGCATGGCCATAAGTCTGTGTGTGGTTGTTTGTGTGTGGCTGTCTGTGTGTCCTCACCCTTTGAGCACAAACGTAGACCAGGAATATTCATCAAATGCTTTTATTCCTTAAATCTTTTTGCTTCTTTTTGAGACAGGGTTTCTCTGTGTTTACTTGGCTGTCCTGGAACTGGCTCTCTAGACCAGGCTATCCTTGAACTCACAGAGATCTGCCTGCATCTAGCTCCCCATCTTGAGGCAAATGGGTGCTTCCCTACTTTAATCTTGGAGACAGGGTGTCTCACTGATATGGGCTAGAAAGTTCCTACACCTGCTCCCTTCCCCAGCAGGCGAAGAAGACACAAGGATGCTGGCATGTCCTGTTGCCACACAGTCCCATCCACCCATCTCGCCAGCCCTGGTGTCCAGATTTGATACTTCAGAACATTTAGAATTAGCATATTCTTTTGGAGACAGGTTTCCATTCAGCCTGGAACTCACCCATGCCTACCCTGACCTGGAGGTTTTCCTACTTAACATGGCAGAGTGGCTTGAGAGCAGGAATTCCTGCAGTGGGCGGTTAGAGTTGAGAAGATGAGGATCCTGCTCAAGGTCATCGCTGGCTACAGAGTGGCCAGCCTGTGCTATATGAGTCCTTGATTAACCCACAATACTAACAGTGATTCAGTGCAGCTAAGGAGGACCTGAAGCAGCAGTATCTTCAGGACTATAAAGTCAGCCTAGACTACATACACACTGTGTTTCAGTCCAGCATGACTTAGAGGGCAAGACTCTGTGTGTGATGTTGGAGGGTCTTCTGTTTTGTGTTGATTTCATTGGTTAATAAAGAAATTGCCTTGGCCATTTGATAGGCCAGCACTTAGGTGGATGGTGTAGACAGACAGAATGCTGAGAGGAAGAGGGAAGGGAGGCAATCGCCATGCCTCTTCCCTCTGGGCCAGATGCCATGGAACCAGACATCAGGACAGACAAGCTGATTCTTTCCCGGTAAGCCACAACCTTGTGGTGCTAAACAGATTATTAGAAATGGGTTAATCAAGATGTGAGAATTAGCCAATAAGAAGATAGAACTAGAGAGCAGTGAGTGCCTGACTAGAGGGCAGGCCTCAAGGTCCCTGCCAGTGAAGACAGGCCCCTGCTGCTGGGGCTGCAGTGTCTGCTGTGTTCTCCTGGACCCGCTCTGCCTGCGTCCTACTTGCCTTGGTCCCTGGCTCATTGAGGCTACCAGGAGTCACTGTGTAGGTGCTGAGAAGTTCCATCTGAATGGGTGAGTGTGTGCTATCCTGGGGCAGACTGTCCCAGTAGAGAGCACAAACACCCCTCCCCCAGGTCCTGCTGTAGGGCTTTCTTTCCTTCACACACGCCCCCACCCCCACCCCCAAGCCTGCCTTGTCTGCAAGGTCCTTTGCTGTGGAACAGTTTCCTGCCCTTTCACTAAGGCTACCAACCCAGAGCAGTGAGTGCCTGACAAGAGAGCAGGCCTCAAGGTCCCCGACAGGGAACGCGGGCCCTTGCTGCTGGGGCTGCTGGGTCTGCTGTGCTCTCCTGGACCCGCTCCTCCTGCCTCCTACTTCCCTTGGTCCCTGGCTCATTGGGGCTACCAGGAGTCCCTGTGTAGGTGCTGAGAAATTCCATCTGGTCAGGTGAGTATGTGCTATCCTGGAGTACACTGTCCCGGTAGAGAGCACAACCCCCCTTCACTAAGGCTACCCAACCAGAGCAGTGAGTGCCTGCCTAGTGGGCAGGCCTCAACAACCCCCTAAAGGGAGCGCAGGCACCTCCAGCTTGTACTGCAGTGTTGCCTGTGTTCTACTTGACCCTGCCCTAACCATGCATTCGCCCTTTTTTTCCGCGGGTCATTGGAATACAAGGTGTCCCTGTTTTGGTGTTGAGGAGTTCATCTGGAAGGGAACAGTTCCTGCCCCTACACTGAGAAGATACACCCAGAGAGTTAGTCACAGCAAAGACTGGTCCAAGACACCAGGCCTCTCCTGGCTCCATTTGAAGGAAGAGATGGGCAGGCGCCAATGCAAGAATTCCCCCAACAACTTGAAAGGCAACGTGACATCATCAGAATCCAGGAATCCCAAAATAAGAAGTGTACACCATAATCCAGAAGAATTAGAAGAATTCGACTCAAAAGTGAAATATATGAAAATAATAGAGGACCTTAAACAGGAGGGGAAAAACTGCCATAATCAATTAGAGATTACAAACAAAAAGGTAGAGGAAATGAATAAATCCCTCAAAGATACCCAAGAAAACCAAAGGAACCAAGAAAAAGTAATCAAACAGGTAAGGGAAGCGGTTCAAGACTTGAAGAATAAAGTAGAAGTAATAAAGAAAACACAAACTGAGGGAAGGATGGAGATGGAAAATTTGAATAAATGAACAGGACCTACAGAGACAAGTACTACCAACAGATTACAAGAGATAGAAGAAAGAATCTCAGACACTGAGGATACCACAGAGAAAATAAATACTATATTCAAAGAAAAAAGCATAACCAACAAATTCTCATCACAAAACATTCAGGAAATCTGGGACACAATAAAAAGACCAAACCTAAGAATTATAGGGATAGAAGAAAGAGAAGAAGTACAGCTCAATGGTCCAGAAAATATACTTAATAAAATTATAGTAGAAAACTTTCCCAACCTTAAGAAAGATATTCCTTTGAAGGTCCAAGAAGCATACAGAACACCAAATCAACTGGGTCAAAAAAAAAACATCCTCTCGTCATATAATAATCAAAACACAAATATACAGAATAAAGAAAGAATATTAAGAGCTGCAAAGGAAAAAGGTCAAGTTACCTATAAAGGTAAACCTATCAGACTAACACCTGACTTCTATATGGAAACCATAAAAGCCAGAAGGTCCTGGATAGATGTACTGCAGAAACTAAGAGACCATGGATTCAAGCCCAGACTACTATACCCAGCCAAGCTTTCGTTCACTATAAATGGAGAAAAATAAATTTCCACGATAAAAACAAATTTAAACAATACGTGGCTACAAATCCAGCGTTACAGAAAATAATAGAAGGAAAATCACAATCCAAGGAGTCCAACAATGCCCACAATAACTCAGATATCTAATGACCCTTCACCAGTACAACTTGAAGAAGGGAAACACACAAACTCAACTACCAAAAGAAAGAAGGAAGGAAGGAAGGAAAGAAAGAAAGAAAGAAAGAAAGAAAGGAAGGAAGAAAGAAAGAAAGAAAGAAAGAAAGAAAGAAAGAAAGAAAGAAAGAAAGAAAGAAAGGAAAAATGACCGGAGTTAACAACCACTGGTCATTAATATCACTTAATATCAATGGACTCAACTCACCTATAAAGAGGCATAGGCTAAGAGATTGAATACAAAAACAGGATCCAACATTCTGCTGCTTACAAGAAACTCACCTCAACCACAAAGACAGACATCTAGTCAGAGGAACGGGATGGGAAAAGGTTTATTAAGCAAATGGACCTAAGAAACAAGCAGGTGTGGCCATACTAATTTCTAAGAAAGTTGACTTCAAACTAAAATCAATCAAAAGAGATGGAGAGGGACATTTTTTACTCATAACAGTCACAATTCTTCAGGATGAGGTCTCAATGCTGAATATATATGCCCCTAATATAAAAGCACCCACTTATGTAAAAGAAACGTTACTAAAACTCAAGGCAGTCATCAAACCACACACTCTAATAGTAGGAGATTTCAACAGTCCTCTCTCACCAATGGACAGGTCAATCAGACAGAAACCTAATAGAGAAATAAGAGGATTAAGGGAGGTAATGAATCAAATGGACTTAACAGACATCTATAGAACATTCCACTCAAATAGGAAAGAATATAGGTTCTTCTCTCCAGCACATGGAACCTTCTCAAAAATAGACCACATACTCAGTAAGAAAGCAAACTTACACAGTTACAAAAAAATATCGGTAACCACCTCTGTCTTATCAGAACACCATGGAATAAAGTTAGATTTCAACAACAATGTCTCCCGAGAAAGCCTATGAACTCATGGAAACTAGACAGTCAACGACTGAACCACACCTGGATCAAGGAAGAAATAAAGAAAGAAATTAAAGTCTTTCTTGAATTCAATGAAAACAAAGACTCAACATACTCAAACCTATGGGACACTCTGAAAGCAGTGCTAAGAGGAAAGTTCATAGCATTAAGTGCCCACATAAAGAACATGGAGAAAGCACACATTGGAGACTTAATATCCCACCTGAAAGCTTTAGAAAAAAAAGAAGCAGACTCACCTAGGAGAAGTAGAAGACTGGAAATAATCAAATTGAGGGCTGAAATCAACAAAATAGAAACACAGAAAACAATCCAAAGAATCAATGAAACAAAAAGCTGGTTCTTGGAGAAAATCAATAAAATTGATAAACCCCTATCCAAACTAATTAAACGGCGGAGAGAGAATATGCAAATTAACAAAATCAGAAATGAAAAGGGAGACATAACCACAGACACAGACATAATTCAGAGAATTATTAGATTTTACTACAAAAACCTGTATGCCACAAAATTGGAAAATGTAAAAGAAATGGACACATTTTTAGATAAGTACCATATACCAAAGTTAAACCACGACCAGGTGAACAATCTAAATAGACCTGTTAGTTGCAAAGAATTAGAAGTTGTTATAAAAAGCCTCTCCACCAAAAAAATGTCCAGGTCCAGACGGCTTCAATGGAGAATTCTACCAGAACTTCCAATAAGACCTAATACCTATACCCCTTAATGTATTTCACAATATAAAAACAGAGAACTCATTGCCAAATTCCTTTTATGAAGCTGCAGTTACTCTGATACCAAAACCACACAAAGATATAACCAAGAAAGAGAATTACAGGCCAATCTCACTCATGAACATCGATGCCAAAATACTCAACAAAATACTGGCAAACCTAATCCAAGAACACATTAGAAAAATTATCCATTATGATCAAGTAGGCTTCATCCCAGAGATGCAGGGATGGTTTAACATACGAACATCTATCAATGTAATCCATCATATAAATAAACTGAAAGAAAAAACCCATATGATCATTTCATTAGAAGCTGAAAAAGCATTTTACAAAATTCAACATCCCTTTATGATAAAGGTCTTAGAGAGATTAGGGATACAGGGGTTATACCTAAGTATAATAAAAGCTAGTTATAAAAGCCGACAGCTAACGTCAAATTAAATGGAGAGAAACTCAAAGCTATTCCACTAAAATCAGGAACACGACAAGGTTGTCCACTCTCTCCATACCTCTTTAATATAGTGCTTGAAATTCTAGCAATAGCAATAAGACAACATAAGGGGATCAAAGGGATTCAAATTGGAAAGGAAGAAATTAAACTTTCATTATTTGCAGACGATATGATAGTGTACATATCAGCTGACCTGCCTGAAAGTTGTTTATGTGCAAGAAAAACACACAAACACAGAGGCAGAGGCAGAGAAAGACACAGAAAAGAGAGACTCACCAGTTGCTGTGTGTTCGAGTGGATAGAGGGCAGGGGAACAAGGCAATTAGCTGGGACCTTTAGTCTGTATTTAAAAAGAATAAATGTGTTTTTCTAGGTGCTTTTGATATATGAATTGTTAGAGCAGTGGAACATTAGAATAACACACAAATGCATTCACTCTGTGGCACAATTTCTCTCCAAGATATATAGGTAGCTTTCTTTTTTCCTTCTTTTTCTTTCTTTCTTTCCTTCCTTCCCTTCTTCCCTCCCTTTTCTTTCCCTCTAGCCTTCGTTTCCTTTCCTCCCTTTCTCCCTCCCTCTCATCTTTCTTTTCTTTGGCTCTTCAGTAGGGTCTACTCTCCCACCCAAGTTGGCACTCAGCACACACCCGTGTTAGCGTCCAGCTCACAATGATCCTCCTGTCTCACTTCCATACTGGTATTGAGATCTGCCTACCTCTGCCTCCTGAGGGCTGGAACTAATGAATGTGCCACCAAACCTGGTTCCTAAGGATGCTTCACAAGGCCACGTGGCATCATATTTTTCATTTACCCAAAATTACACATAATACAAATGTGTGTATACAAACAAAGAAATAGTTTAAATGAGATTAAGCCACTTTGACTGACCATCTTCCCCTCAAGAGCTATAAACTACCTAATAAGGAACCCCAGTAATGAATACGAAAAGCCCCCTTTTGAGTGTGGTAGTCCAAGAGACTGCTGAAAGAGTACAGGCTATGGTCATTGCCTTGGCTATCAGAAGGTGGGGCTCAGTTTCTATTGCTGTATATACTATGCACTTTTGACATTAGACTCAGAGCTGTATCTGCCCTGAAATTCTCCTCCCTGAGGAATAACTTTCATGGAACTGGAAGGTATTTTTCAAAATATGAGAGAATGAAGCAACCAATAGTCCTACGAAGTACAGCAAGTACCAGCATAGAAGATCTCTGTTAAGGTGCATTCATGACACTCTATGTTTTGTTGGTAACCAGAAGTTGTCTACTGGGATTTAAAGCCCACTTTGGGGTGGGGTGTTGGGGAAAGCATGCCTGGTACTGAAACTTAGTCACCTATTGGGCTAGTGAGGTTATGGGTCATAGAGGAGTGTGTACTACTGCTACTTTATTAAACCAGTATAATTCCAAATGCCTTCTAAATACTTTATAAGTCACTCCCAACCTCACCAAAGAACTTCTCTTTCCAACAGACAGTAACCATTACAGAACACAAGTAGCCTAAATATAGAGAACAACTGATCATGGGTGCCCAACCCCGGTGGATTCATCTACAACACAACTCCTGTACCCAAGACTCAGGGAACATTTCAGAAGACAGCCTCAGAAAGATTTCAAAAGTCAGAGATGAGGAATTCTGCTATGAGTTTGTGTCTCCTAGAAGCCACAGGGAAACCAAACCTGTGATAATGCAACTGTATGGCTGCTTAAACAAGACCTGATTGAGGAAAACAACAATAGGCAAGCTAATGCAGAAGCGGGAAACAGGTGGTGCCCCAGCCCTGGAGAAGAACTACAAGCAACTAAGGAATGCTGAGAAAGAGAGAGAGGAAGAAGGAGTCTTTCCCATGGGAGCCTCCAAGTCAGTTCTCCAATACCAAATGGCCAGTCTTTTCTTATTTTTCTCCCCCCCTCCTTCTTTCTCTCCCTCTCTCTCTCTCTTAGTTTTTCAATGCAGGGTTTCTCTGTAGCTTGGGAGCCTGTCCTGGAACTAGCTCTTGTAGACCAGGCTGGCCTCGAACTCACAGAGATATGTCTGTCTCTACCTGCTGAGTGCTGGGATTAAAGATGTGTGCCACCATGGCCTGGCAACCAAGTGGCAGTCTTGAAATCATGTACATCAACACTGATAGTATTGCATCTCTATATTTATCTGTGTATACACACACATACACACACACACATTAGCGCACAATTAGAGAGGAGGAGGCCAGGAATTTAAAAGGTGTTAGTTGGGGTAGTGCATAGATGGAGGGAGGAAGGAAAGGGAAATAATGTGATTTTATTTTAATTAAAACAAACAGGTGTGGTGGTACATCCTTAAACCCAGAATTTGGAGGGCAGAGGCAGGTTGGTCTTTGTGAGTTCAGGGCCAACCTAATCTACCTAGAATGTTTCAAGTCAGCTAGGCCTACCTAATGAGACCCTGTCTCCAAACAAAACCAAAACCAAACTAACTGTTTGTGGTGGGGCTTGCTGGTAGGGTTTGGTTAAGAGGTGGAAGAAGTGTTGTCATAAAAACAGACACGTGGACCAATGGAATCAAATTGAAGATGCAGATGTAAAGCCATATATCAGCCCATCCCTCCTGGGCTCCCTGCAGACACTCTACTCCCCACAGACTACCTCTCTGTTCCTATCCCACCCAGCTTGAATCAAGAACCCTTCTTCCTTCTGCCCCCTTCCTTCTTTGGGCATATAACACCACCTAGCTCAGCCTGTCTGGGCACTGGGGGAGAATCCTCAGGACAAACAGGCGAGTAGGAGTTCCTTTGTTTCACTGGCCTTCCTGCACCAAGCAAGGTAGGCGCATTGTTTACAAAATACCCAACTAGCACGGAGATCTGAGCTCGGTACCAGGAGAGCCATCATTGGGGTGAGTTTGTGACCCGCGGCAGCAGCCCCAGACAGGGAACTCAGAAGTTCCTCACCCACCACCCCTCCTGGGCTCCCTGCAGAGACTCTACTCCCTGCAGACTGCCTCTCTGTTCCTATCCCACCCAGCTTGCTCCAGAACCCTTCTTCCTTCTGCCCCCTTCCTTCTTTGGGCACATAACACCACCTAGCTCAGCCTGTCTGGGTGCTGGGTTGAATCCTCAGGGTAAACAGGCAGGCAGGAGTTCCTTTGTTTCACTGGCCTGCCTGCAACAAGCAAGGTAGGCGCTTTGTTTATGAATACCCAACCAGCACGGAGAGCTGATCTTGGCACCAGGAGAGCCATCGTTGGGCAAGGAGATCTGATATTGTCACCAGGAGAGACATCATTGGAGCACCAGGAGAACGATCACTGGGGAGTACTATCATTGGGAAGGTACAACAGTAGGCAAGGAGACCTGATCCTGTAAAAGAAGATCCATAGGAGAGCATTCAGAGGAAGAGATGGCCAATCACCAATGCAAGAATTCATCCAACATTCTGAAAAATAATATTAAACCACCAGGACCCAGCGACCTCACAACAGGAGAAGATGAACACCTTAATCATGAAGAAATAGAAAAAATTGACTTTATGAAAGTGTTTGACACCCTTAAACAGCATGTAAAAAATGCCCTTATAGAAATGAATGAGAAGTATAACAGAAAGTTTGAAGAATTGAGTAAATCAGTGAATGATTCCCTAAGAAACCAAGGAAACACAATCAAACCGATAATGGGAACAGTTCAAGTTTTGAAAACTGAAATGGAGGCAAAGAAGAAAACACAAACAGAAGGCTGGCTGGACATGGAAAATCTAGGTAAATGAATAGAGACTACAGAAACAAGCATAACCAACAGAATACAAGAGATAGAAGAAAGAATCTCAGATTCTGAAGATACCATAGAGAAAATAAACACGCTGATCAAAGAAAACAGCAAGGCCAACAAACTCTCATCACAAAACATTCAGGAAATATAGGACAAAATAAAAAGACCAAACCTAAGAATAATAGGAGTAGAAGAAGGGGAAGAAGCGCAGCTCAACGGTCCAGAAAATATATTTAATAAAATTATAGAAGAAAACTTTCCCAACCTAAAGAAAGATATAGCTACGAAGGTTCAAGTAACATACAGAACACCGAATAGGCTGGATCAAAAAAAAAAAAATCCCCTCGCCACATAATAATCAAAACACAAAGCACACAGAACAAAGAAAGAAAATTAAGAGCTGCAAAGGGAAAAGGCCAAGTTACTTATAAATGTAAACCTATCAGAATTACACCTGACTTCTCTATGGAATCAATGAAAGCCAGAAGGTCCTGGATAGATGTACTGCAGAAACTAAGAGACCATGGATGCAAGCCCAGACTACTATACCCATCCAAGCTTTCATAGAATATAAAGGGAGAAAACAAAATTTTCCAGGATAAAAACAAATTTAAACAATACATAGCCAAAAATCCAGCCTTACAGAAAGTAATTGAAGGAAAATCAAAACCGAAGGAGTCCAACAATGCCCACAATAACTCAGATATCTAATGACCCTTCACCAGCACAACTCGAAGAAGGGTAAAAAAAGAGAGAAAGAAAAAATGGCCAGAGTTAACAACCACTGGTAATTAATATCAATTAATATTAATGGCCTCAACTCACCTATAAAGAGACACAGGCTAAGACATTGGATATGAAAACAGGGTCCAACATTCCTCTGCTTACAAGAAACACACCTCAACCACAAAGACAGACATCTACTCAGGGTAAAGGGCTGGGAAAATATTTATCAAGAAAATTTACCTAGAAAACAATGAGGTGTGACTATACTAATTCCTAACAAAGTTGACTTCAAACTAAAATCAATCAGAAGAGATGGAGAGGGTCATTTTTTACTCATAAGAGGAACAATTTATCAGGACAAAGTCTCAATCCTGAATATCTATGCCCCTAATATAAAAGCACCCACTCATGTAAAAGAAACATAACTGAATCTCAAGGCAGTCATTAAACCATAGATACTAATGTAGGAGATGTTAACACTCCTCTCTCACCAATGGACAGGTCAATCAGACAGAAACCTAACAGAGAAATAAGAGGATTGAAGTAGGTAATGAATCAAATGGACTTAATGGACATCTATAGAACATTGCATCCAAATAGGAAAGAATATACCTACTTCTCTGCAGCTCATGGAACCGAAAATTGACCACATACTCATTAATAAAGCAAACATCCTCAGTTACAAAAAATATTAGCAACCACCTGTATCTTATAGATTACCTTCGATTAAAGTTAGAATTCAACAACAATGCTACCTCCAGAAAGACTACGAACTCATGGAAACTGGACAGTCAACTACTGAACAACTCCTGGATCAAGGAAGAAATAGAGAAATTAAAGTCCTTCTTGAATTCAATGAAAATGAAAACTCTACATACTCAAACCTATGGGACAGTATGAAAGCAGTGGTAAGAGGATTTCATTCTCCAGTCTATCATCTCCTATTCTACCATCTCTCTAACTTCTCTTACTCTATTATTTCTCTGTCATCTTTCTCTATCTTCTATTTCTCTACTATGTCTTTTTCTATCATCTCTTCCTCTATCATATTTCCTCTATCATTATTTCCTCTAACACTTCTCTATCATCTGATTCTCTCTCATCTTTTCTTCTATCATCTCTTCCACTACCATCCCGTACTCTACCATCACATTTTCTAGCATCTCTTCTCTAGCATCTCTTTGTCTATCATATCTTCTTCTATCATCTTTTGCTCTATCATATCTTGCTCTTTAATCTCTGTGTCATCTCTTTATCTATGACCTCTTCATTATCATCTGTCTTTATCACTTATGTATCATCTCTTCTCTAAGATCTCTATCATATATTTCTTTAGCATCTTTTCCTATTTCTCTTGATCTTATTAATGGTAGGCAGAAAATTCCACTGATAAAAATGTATCTCTTGGTATGGTATTATTTTATTTAATTTATTTATTGAAAATTTACACTTCCCTTCTTCAAATTTCACTCACACTCTGCCATCCCCCTCTCTGTCCCTCTGGAGTTCTCAGAGATTACAGAGTGCCCTACCCAGTGGGAAGTCCGAGGCCTTCCCCACTCCATCCATGTCTAGGAAGGTCTGAATCCAAACAGACTAGGCGTGCAAAAATCAGTACACGCAGTAGAATCAAAACCCAGTACCATTATCATTGGCTTCTCAGTCAGTTTTCAGTGTCAGGCACATTCAGAGAATCTTGTTTGATCACATACTCATTCAGTATCAGTCCAGCTGGACTTGCTGAGCTTCTATTATATATGTCCCATAGTCTCTGTGTGTGGAAGCAATTCTTGAGGTCCTAACTCCCTTACTCATGTTCTCTCTCCTTATGATCTTCATCTGAACATTGGGAACTAAGTCCAGTGCTCCAATGTGTGTCAGTGTCTCTATCTCCATACATTGCTAGATGAAGGTTCTAAGGTGATATGCAAGATATTTATCAGTAGGGCTATGGAATAAGGCCAGTTCAGGGACACCCTCATCTGCTGCAAGATGAAAGAGCTAGGGACATCTTCCAGGGCACCTGGGACCCCCTCTAGAGCCAAGTCTTTTGCCAACCCTAAAATGGTTCCCTTCCTTGTGATATCTTCTTTTCTGCTCCGATATCCATCCTTCCTCAATCTCATTCATCCCTATTCCCAATCCTCCCATTCTCCCTTCTCTCTCCCCACTGCCACCCCCATGATCCCAACTTTCACCTGGCAATCTTGTCTACATCCAGTAACTAGGAGGATAAATATATGTTTTTCTTTGGGTTCTCCTTCTTGTTTTCTTCTGTAGGATCATGAATTAAAGGCCCAATGTCCGTGGCTTATGGCTTGAATCCACTTCTGATGGAGTTCATAACTTATTCATCTTTTTGTATCTAGGTTATCTCAGTAAAATATTTTCTATTTCCATTCTTTGAATGCAAAATTCAAGATGTCAGTGTTTTATTGTACTGAGTGCATCTCTAAAGTGAATATATGCCACACCTTCTTTATCCATTCTTCTATTGAGGGGCACCTAGGTTGTTTTTAGGTTCTGGCTATAACAAATAGTGCTGGTATGAACATAGTTGAACAAATGCTTTTGTAGTATGATTGGGTATCTCTGGATGTATTCCCCAAAATTGAAATTACTGGATTCCAAGGTTGGTTGACTCCTCTATTATAATGTATCATACATCTCTACTTCTGATCAAGGTATCTATAAGCTGCTTCCATTTTGAGGCTGTTGTCATCATTTGTTGCACATTTGTTCAAAGATTGTTTAATATTGTAATATGAAGTAATAGTCTTTACGTTATATATTAAAGTAGTAAGTATTATAGGTTAATATTCACCCATGTTTTCCGTACTTATATTTACACTAATCAGGTTCTCATGATACATAGAGCCTGTATTCTGTACAGATAGGTAATCATCAAACACTTAAAGGAACTGCAGAAACTGGGATTTAAATAATTTAGGTTTTTTTGATGTGAGACACAATGGCTCTTTGCAGCACTGATCTATTCCTGAAAGAATGTTGAGCATCAAAGACACTGTACTTGGAGTTTGTACTATTCTTTGTAAAACTGGGCTTTGATGAATGAATTGCACTTGTTTGACTGATAAAATGCATGGTGTCTGGACTGGACAAGCAAGATACAAGAAAAATGACTGTCAAACCTTGCCAAAATAGGGTAAGATAGTTTTCAAAATCTTCCTGCCTCGATAAAAGTGCTGTCAGTTACTCTAGGCCTTAGCCAAAGTGGTTTGCTTCAACATTGCAAATGAGACACTGGGTGATTTCCCAGGTAGACATATGTCTCTGTAATCTACTGTACATTTTGGAAACAGCTTTAATCCATTTATTGGCTACTCAAGTAATATTCTATCTCAATTCTCAGGCCTTGATGGAGGTTGAAGACTTGATAGTTGTAGATAACTTCCTCTTATGGTCTAGCCAACCCATTTCTAATACAAGACTAAGACTCCTGGGAATAAAATAATCATTGAAACTTTGAGCATATATTTCTTGCTCAATATTGCCTATACTGGCTATCAGTCTAACTTTTATACTTGATATCTGTTCTTATTATATGTAGTCCTGTATTGGTTTTGAACATTCTTATTAGGTAAAAGGGGAGGTGATGTGGAATCTCCTTTGGCCAATGGCCTTTGAGAGGCTGGACCTTGTGTGGTGTGACTTTGTGGTACCAGAAACACTTAGGAGAGCCCATTCTGCCTCTTGTGCAAAGCAACAGACTCTCGTCAACCTGGGGAGCTACTGGGAGAAAAAGATTCCAAGAGTGTGGTAAACTTCCATGATTTTTTTCTTACTGAAGAGTTGCTGACAGGAGTTACTGTGGGTAACTCTCCAGGTTTTCTCCCTTACTTATGAGCTAATGGTAGTAAGACTGGCAATTCTGTCTTAGGAAAGTATCTTTTAGGTCATATTTTTACTTGGGACAGCTGGCAAATGAAGCTATCATGAATTTGATGCTCTTCCAGCCCTCCTGTTTCTTTTTAAGTTGTTGGCAACATACGTGGCCTTATGCCTAAGCCAAGAACTTTTTCCCATTGAAGTGGCCATTGAGGACAGGTCCTCTAGGCCTTAGCTCTTATTCGGGAGCTATTAGCAATTGAAACTGCCATCAGGTATGTTTTCCTGGCCTCATCAATCACTGAGTTCTTATTGGAGGAGTAGATGGAGGATGGGGAAGGGAGAAGTTGGCAGGAGTGGAAGGACAGCGGATTGATTTAACTCGGATATGTAAAATGAGATTGTCCTAAAAAGAAAAAGAAAGAAAGAAAAAAAAATCCACTACCAGAAGAGGCCCAGACATTTATTGGGGAGGTACTGGCAGCTGAATCTGAAATCAAGGAAGTGCATTATTCCCTATCACTTTACTTATAGGCTACTGACAGTTGAGGCTGCCATGGAGGATGTGCTTTCCAGGCAATATCTTATATTGCCTAGGCCCACTTGCTTCTGGATGCACTAAGGTAACACCCACAGTGGTATAACTGTCATGTATCAATTAGCAGTAATTGTTAGTCCCATAGACATTCACCTATTCCATTCAGACAGCCACAGTTCCATCTTTCCATATGACTCAAGGTTAATAGCTAGTTTAAAGGTAAAGCAAACTGTGATGAGCAGCAAGTGACAGAAACCCACTGGAAACACTAGGAGCCAAAAGTGGTGATTCTTTGCTGGGGCATGGTGCATCCTGGCATATGAGGAGGAGGAAGGTGTCATATGCAAGCAAGGACTGGGAAGCCCCCAATTCTCATCTCTGCCATTCCTTCTTTATTGCCTGCATGATGGCTTATATGCCTCATCACTCCCTCTTAGATTAGATTTCAATAAATGACAGATATCACTTGTCATATTAACTGCTGCTCATCTAATATTTAAGAAAGCATTATCTGTGTTTACTTATATTCATCAGGCCTTCAACCTCAAGTCCTGATTGATTATTTCTCCTTGCTGTGCTCTTTTGGTCTTTTGATTGCTTTCATGATTCTGAAAAATTCCTTTCTCAAATTTCTTCTCCAGAATTCCCACAATGGTTAGTGTTCTTTCTCAAGACAAACAAATGACATTATTATTATTATTATTATTATTATTATTATTATTATTATTACTATTATTACTATTGTTATTGATGTTACTTTTATTATTGTTGTTGTTTTTCTGTTGTGATTTTATCCTGAAAACTTATCCACAGGGATTCACTGGGGTTCTCAATTGTACAAAGAGATATTACTTCAAATGATTACTTCAACTCCATGCTTTCTAATCATTCTATTATTTGTCTGATTGTGTTCATTGCAGCCAAATTATTGTTTTCCAACTGAGGCCTTAGTCTAAGACACTGTATGTGACCTGTCCCTATTCCATAGCACATTCCCACACTTTGTGTTCAGACTGTGACATGCTTATACAATCCATTCTCTCTTTGTTGAACAACCTCTGGCTGGTATTATTTCATGTCCTTGTTCCAAGTTCTGTTTCTACTTCCAATTGGTCCTTTTAAATATCCAGGCTGTTTCTTCACAAGTGATGGTATCTTTGATCATCAGGATGAGCTGCAGTTGCTTCATTTCAAAGTTGTTTCTTCTGCATCAAGATGCTGACACTTTGCAAATAGCCATTTTTTTGACTTCCAGTCAGCGGCAGAATCCATTAACGATTCTTACCTGAGCCAATTAAGGCATATATGGTGGCTGCCAGGTGGTGGATTTCTAATTTCATGATTCCTTTGCATTTATGAGTTGGAATGCCACCCCAAGGACCAAGTTTTCTCCTCCACTGTTTTTTTAGTCCAAGCAGTTGGGATTCAAACATTTTCTTCCAAAGATTTAAAATGGCAGCTATTATTGTTTTCTGCGATGTTAAATTGTCCCTGGTCGGCAACCAACAAGCCTTCATGCCATCTCATGTTTTCCTTTTGACATTTGTGTTGTTTGAGAACTTAGTTACTCCCTGGATGCATGAGATATTTTAGGCTTCTGCCTTCTTCTTCCCTCTGCCTATCAATCCACCATTTCCCCATGGAGTGCTGTTATCTTCTTCTTCGGGGAATGATATCAGAAGTTAAACCCCAGCACTTGGAATGGTGAATACTGAATGAGTCTGATGTTTGCATCTGTGGCCTTTCAGAGAACTAACATCAGGAAAAGCCTTTTATATAAACACACGTACACTCACTACTGTATACACGTGAAAACCTATAGGTCAGCACATGAGTTTTCTCACTTGTTCTCCCTGATCTACTTCGTGCTTAGAGTTCCCATTGCATCTCCTTTCCATTTTAAGACTCACTTTTCTAGTGGAAAAGCTGTTGCTCTCATTCCTCACTATCCCGATATGGTTTTATTGCTAAATCACCTGCTAGACTGTGAAAGACACAATCTAAACAGGGCTCAGTGTGTGTGTATAGAGTAAGTTTGAATCTTTATTCTGAGAAGTTATAATCAATGTGTCAGGAAGTTACTTACAGCTACTGTTAGTAGTATTGTGCATTGGAGGCACATTACTAATTCTGCATATCAAGAACTAGGCAACTGGAGGAATCTTCTCTGTCTTTTCCTGGGTCCTAGAAGCCATGAGACTTTCAATAATGTATTAATTATATTTCTTTTAATCTATTAATATCATCTCTCTCTTATTATTCATCTATCCATCCATCCTTCTATCTATCCATTTATTCCTCATTTGTATATCGAATATCTAACACCTGTCTCTCTGTCTCTCTGTCTATCTATCTTTCTATTTATCTTGTCTTAGTTATGGTTTCTACTGCTGTGAAGAGATAACATGACCACCAGCAGACTTATAAAGGAAAGCATTTAATTGGGTTCTGTCCATTAACATCATGGCAGAATTATACCAGACTTCAGGGAGACACGGTGTAGGAGAAGGGAAGAGTTCTACATCCAGACCCTTGGGGAGCACGAATGAAGAATAAGACACTGGACCTATGTTGAGCTTCAGACATCAAAGAGTATCTCTGGTGACACTCTTTCTCCAACAAGGCCACACCTCCCAATAATGTCTGTTAACCAAAGCCTCTGACAACACTGGTATTAAATTATTGACCTTAATTCTGCTTGAAAAACTACTCTTAGTAGAAGGATTTAACATTTGCTGAACCTAGACTCAGATCTCACACAGTATGCCAAGCAGGTCCAACTGTGATGAGATATTGAAAAATCTCCAGCTGCACCCATTAGGTAGTGTCTACACTATAGGCATTCCTGTGAACGTAAGATGACAATGTTTAAGAGCACTGTAGCTCTGGAGACAAGGAGAGATCTTATTGTAAATGTCACTGAGTTCTCTGTTTCCTTCTGCTTAAAAAGCCCAGATTCTTCATTCTTGAAAAAAGGGTCTCATATGCATTTGGAATAATTGTTATCCATGGTATTTGTCAGCTTCTTTGTTGCTTTCAAAGGACATACAATCTTCTTTCTACTTATCTTACCCAGCCATCTTCTGTGGTATCATTCAGTTGAACACTCATGGAAATACACTTCTGAAAGGCTGTCTGCCCATATTAGTGTGAAGTCTAACCCTTCCCAGATCAGGAGATGAGGAGTTATTTCCCCCGACAGATGATTTCCTTGCATCTTTGGCAGTGGATGATAGTGCTGTGATGTTGATCATGGCAATTTCTTTTTCAATTTGCTGAGAGAAGGGAGTGATAGATATACATGGATGATGGTAAGGAGCAGAAATCTAAGCAACTGCAGGAAGAGAGGAAACACCGAAACAGTGAAACTGAGAAACATACAACAGTGTTGTGATTCAGGGACAGCCTTGATTTGCTATAGGATACTTATCCTTGCCCTTGAAACTCAAGCTGGTAGTAATATCATTGTCTCTTTAACAGCTCCCCTAGGACATATAGGGATAATTGAGCTGGCTTCATTCTCCAGAGCCCATCATATCCCCTAGTCTCGCAGGAGACTTTTCAGTTCCAAGTGATAAAACACAATTCAAACTGGCTTTAGGGAAAGGCAAAGTTTAGTTAAAGCCGAAATTCATCTAGGCATCAAAAGACAGTGAGTAACCTTCAGAGGGGACTGGAATGGTGATTAAAAAATCTTGACCAGGATGCAGGTCTTGCTTTCTATTTTTTTTTTACTGACATTATAATGGACACAATGTTAGGATATTTTACCTGGCTGTTTTAAGGTCATTTGAGTTTTTACAAAGCCTAAAGTGGTCAGTTGAGGTAACTCTAACAAAAACATTATGCCATAAAATATTGGTCTAGCTAAATGAGGAAGATAGAACATAAAGTGTCCAACAGTTTGCCACGGCAAGGCAGGAAAAGCCACCCATGCCTGGATTTGGAGGAGAGTTTCAGGGAGAACTAAAGGGAAGGGGCAGGAAGGTCCATGTGGCAGATGGGGTATACAAGTGCTTACTTATAATCAGTACTCTGTTTAACTTTGTGATATTGTTTTCTTAATTTGAACACCATTGGAATTCTGTAGTCACTGTGCTGTGAATTCAAAAATGAGCAATCACTTCCTATATGAGTCTCAATTTAAGACTAACATACTGAAAAGAGAGTTTGTTTGTCAGTGATAAAGAAGCTGTGTGTATACAGGCCTGAGTTCAGACTCCAGAGACCTTATTCAAAGCTTTCCAAGGTGGAGTGTGTGCTTGTAATGTCACTGCATGGGAGGCAGACACAGTGGATTCTGGTACTGACTGGCCCAACTGCATCTTCTATTCAGAAAATCCTAGGTCCCTGTAAGTGATACTGTCTTAATTAGCATGGTAGTTGATTTCTGAGGAATGACCACTGAAGTTGTCCTTTGGTCAAATCACACACACACACACACACACACACACACACACACACACAGAGAGAGAGAGAGAGAGAGAGAGAGAGAGAGAGAGAGGAAAAGCCACCAAATAACCTTCCAAACCACATAACTGCAGATGCACAAATATTAATTGTTTAATACACTTGCCATCATTTTTGTTTAAAGTGGCAGTCATGTGTGCAAGATTAGATGGTTGAACAGTGCCCCTTCCAATGGGAATAATGAGATTTTAGCTATTGGGTGGCTTAATTATCTTCATTGTGAGGCAGAACCCCACCCAACTTTCTGGAATCTTCCAGCTACCAGGGTCCCATCCCATTTTAAGAACTCAATCTATTAACATCTCCATAAGGTCTCAAAGAGTGTCACTGCTACTGGCTGTTAAATGTATTGTAGCTGCTTTGGAGTGGTTGGGAAAAGAAGCCAGCTCATCAGGTGTGTGGTACATTAGTTGAAAAATTCACATTATCGTTATCAGACCTGGAAGTAAGAGGAGAGCAGAATGAACTATATGAGAAATACAGCAGGTGAACATGACAGGAGCTGTAATGGGAAGAATTTGTTTCCTTTAAAGCATGGAGAAAGACTTGTGAAGACAGACAGCATAAATGGGTGTCAACCTGTAGAAGAAGAAAAATAGATCCATATTGTTCAGCATGCACAAAATGCAACTACAAATGGATTAAAGACCTCAATATTAATCTGACCACACTGAACTTGATAGATGAGAGGTTGAAATGAGTCTGCAGTACATGGACCCAGGAGACCACTTCCAGTGTAGAACCTGAGTAGCATAGACCATGAGACCAAAGAGGAATAAATATGACACCTCCTGAAAGTGAGAAGCTTCTGTAATGCAAAAGACATTGTCACTAAGACAAAAAGGCATCCTTTTGAATGTGAAAAATCTTCACCAGTCTGTAATCAAAATTCTGATCTCCAAATATGTAAAGAAATCCAGAAACTAGACATTAACACTCAAGTTACTGCAATTATAAAGGGGTACTTAACTGAACACAGATTTCTCAACAGAAGACTTTCAAATGGGCAAAAGACAATGCCATGCTTAGCCTTTTTAGCAATCAGGGAAATGCACATCAGAACATCTCTGCTATACCATGTTACAACTGTCAGAATGGCTAAAATCAAAAACACCAATGATAGACTATGCTGAAAAGGATGTAGAGTAGAGGAACACCCATCCCTTGTTGTCGGGAATGCAGACTAGTGCAACTACTTGGGAAATCAATGTGGCAGTTTTTCATGAAACTGGGAGTCATGCTACCTCAGAACAGAATAATTCCACTCTGTAAGAGCATTGTGCTCTTGAATACAGTTCCGTGCTTGTTTGAAGTAAAAGAGTGACTACTATTTTTAATAGAAATGATTAAATTGTTTTTATGAGTGTGAGTTTATCTGCACATTAGTGTGTTCACCATGTGCATTCAGTGCTTGTGTTGGCCAGGGTCAGATGATCTATTACTGGAGTTACAGATGTTTGTATGGGTGGGAGGAATTGAAACCGGGTCCTCTGGAAGACAAGCAAGTGACCTTCAATGCTGAGCCATCTCTCTCATGCAAGAATGATAGTTCCCTTTCAGGGGAAGGCCTAATTACTAACAGACCTAACCACCAAAACCTGTGGAGGATATTTTGTTGTCCTAACAGGAGTCCCGGTGGTGGGTGACTCACTCAGTCGCCCTCCCTCCCCTTCTCACTCTTGTCACCTGCTTGCTATCTTGTGCCCTTTTCTCTCTTGCTTAGGACACAGAACTCTTGAACAACACCATCCTCACTGGAAACATCATAGGGTTCAAGAAGAAAATTCTGTGTTGGATGTCTTGGAGTATCTGGAATGCTGCTGGCCTGATAAAGATTTTGTGAAGGTACCAGAGAAACACTCATGCTCTGATGTTTCATTCTCTCTGTCTTTAAATCTCCAGAATGTTTTCTTTCTTTTTCTCTCCCTTCACCTTCACCATGTTCACACTTCTCACTCATGAATGTTCTGTCTGAATATCTGTCATTTGAATCAATGGAGATGACCTTAAAGAAGAGGAGATTATTGTCAACAAAGAAGCTTTTGTTTCCTTTGCTGGTTTTTGCTCTCAACAAATGATCTCTTCCCTTTTCCCTCTTCTTCCTTCCTCTCTGTCTTTCTCATAAGAGGGCTGCTTCCTTTACTTTGGCAATCGATACATCATTGCAGGTTTTACCAACTGGCAATGCCTAGTTGAATTATTTACTGAGTAGTCTTTCATTATGTACCCTACTTCCTGCAGCAGCTGTCTGCATTATCTAGATGAAGTCTCATACCAATAAAGCCTCCTTTACTTTGGCTCAAAAACTAATTTGGGGTCAATGTAAGATAATAAAACACACAAGCTTGATGCGTTAAAATTTTATTAATATACATTAAAGTAAAAGCTATTAAAATAACAAAATAAATGGAGAAAACAAAATTTTCCAGGATAAAAACAATTTTAAACAATACAGAGCCACAAATCTAGCCCTTCAGAAAGTAATTGAAGGAAAATCACAAACCAAGGAGTCCAACAATGCCCACATTAACTCAGACATCTAATGACCCTTCACCAGCACAACTTGAAGAAGGGAAACACACAAACTCTATTACCAAAAGAAAGAAAGAAAGAAAGGAAAAATGACCGGAGTTAATAACCACTGGTCATTACTATCACTTAATATCAATGGGCTCAACTCACATATAAAGAGGCACAGGCTAAGAGATTGGATACAAAAACAGGATCCAACATTCTGCTCCTTACAAGAAACACACCTCAACCACAAAGACAGACATCTACTCACAGTAAAGGACTAAAAAATGTTTATCAAGCAAACGGACCAAAGAAACAAGCAGGTGTGGCCATACTAATCTAACCAAGTTGACTTCAAACTAAAATCAATCAAAAGAGATGGAGAGGGACATTTTTTACTCATAACAGGGACAATTCACCAGGATGAAGTCTCAATCCTGAATATATATGCGCCTAATATAAAAGCACCCACTTATGTATAAGAAACGTTACTAAAACTCAAGGCAGTCATTAAACCACACACACTAATAGTAGGAGATTTCAACAGTCCTCTCTCACCAATGGACAGGTCAATCAGACAGAAACCTAACAGAGAAATAAGAGGATTAAGGGAGGTAATGAATCAAATGGACTTAACAGATATCTATAGAACATTGCACTCAAATAAGAAAGAATATACCTTCTTCTCTGCAGCTCATGGAACCTTCTCGAAAATAGACCACATACTCGGTAACAAAGTAAACTTACACAGTTACAAAAAAATATCTGTAACCACCTGTGTCTTATCAGATCACCATGGATTAAAGTTAGAATTCAACAACAATGCAATCCCCAGAAAGCCTATGAACTCATGGAAACTGGACAGTCAACTACTGAACCACACCTGGATCAAGGAAGAAATAAAGAAATTAAAGTCTTTCTTGAATTCAATGAAAACAAAGACTCAACATACTCAAACCTATGGGACACTATGAAAGCAGTGCTAAGAGGAAAGTTCATAGCATTAAGTGCCCACTTAAAGAACATGGAGAAAGCACACATAGAAGACTTAATAGCACACCTGAAAGCTTTAGAAAAAAAAGAAGCAGACACACCTAGGAGAAGTAGAAGACTGGAAATAATCAAATTGAGGGCTGAAATCAACAAAATAGAAACACAGAAAACAATCCAAAGAATCAATGAAACAAAAGCTGGTTCATGGAGAAAATCAATAAGATTGATAAACCCCTATCCAAACTAATCAAACGGTGGAGAGAGAATATGCAAATTAACAAAATCAGAAACGAAAAGGGAGACATAACCACAGACTCAGAGGAAATTCAGAGAATCATTAGATCTTACTACATAAACCTGTATGCCACAAAATTGGAAAATGTGATAGAAATGGACACTTTTTTAGATAAGTACAATATACCACATTTAAACCAGGATCAGGTGAACAATCTAAATAGACCTGTTAGTCATGAAGAATTAGAAGATGCTATAAAAAACCTCCCAACCAAAAAAAGCCCAGGTCCAGACGGCTTCAATGCAGAATTCTACCAGAACTTCCAAGAAGACGTAATACCTATACTCCTTAATGTATTTCACAATATTGAAAAAGAGAAGTCATTGCCAAATTCCTTTTATGAAGCTGAAGTTACTCTGATACCAAAACCACACAAAGACACAACCAAGAAAGAGAACTACAGGCCAATCTCACTCATGAACATCGACGCAAAAATACTCAATAAAATACTGCAAACAGAATCCAAGAACACATTAGAAAAATTATCCATTATGATCAAGTAGGCTTCATCCCAGAGATGCAGGGCTGGTTCAACATACGAAAATCTATCAATGTAATCCATCATATAAATAAACTAAAAGTAAAAAACCATATGATCATTTTATTAGATGCTGAAAAAGCATTTGACAAAATTCAACATCCCTTTGTGATAAAGGTCTTAGAGAGATTAAGAATACAAGGGTCGTTCCTAAGTATAATAAAAGCTATTTATAGCAAGCCATCTGCTAACATCAAATTAAATGGAGAGAAACTCAAAGCTGTTCCACTAAAATCAGGAACACGACAAGGTTGTCCACTCTCTCCATACCTCTTTAATATAGTGCTTGAAATTCTAGCAATAGCAATAAGACAACATAAGGGGATCAAAGGGATTCAAATTGGAAAGGAAGAAATTAAACTTTCATTATTTGCAGACGATATGATAGTGTACATAAGCGACCCCAAAAACTCCAGCATAGAACTCCTTCAGCTGATAAACACCTTTAGTAGCGTTGCAGGATACAAGATCAATTCCAAAAAATCAGTTGCCTTCCTATACACAAAGGATAAGGAAGCAGAGATGGAAATCAGAGAAGCATCACCCTTCACGATAGCCACAAATAGTATAAAATATCTTGGGGTAACTCTAACCAAGTAAGTAAAGAATCTATTTGACAAGAACTTTAAGTCAATGAAGAAAGAAATTGAGGAGGATACCAGAAAATGGAAGGATCTCCCTTGCTCTTGGATAGGGAGGATCAACATAGTAAAAATGGCAATTCTACCA
Source organism: Chionomys nivalis (assembly GCF_950005125.1). NCBI lineage: Eukaryota > Metazoa > Chordata > Mammalia > Rodentia > Cricetidae > Chionomys > Chionomys nivalis. The sequence continues at coordinate 253,479 of NW_026646967.1, read as the reverse complement.
AGGGCAATTTATAGATTCAATGCAATCCCCATCAAAATCCCATCAAAATTCTTCACAGACCTTGAGAGGACAATAATCAACTTTATATGGAGAAACAAAAAACCCAGGATAGCCAAAACAATCTTATATAATAAAGGATCGTCTGGAGGCATTACCATCCCTGACCTCAAACTCTATTACAGAGCCTCAGTATTGAAAACAGTTTGGTATTGCCATAAAAACAGAGAAGTCGACCAATGGAACCGAGTAGAAGACCCTGATTTTAACCCACAAACTTATGAACACCTAATTTTTGATAAAGGAGCTAAAAGTATTCAATGGAAAAAAGAGAGCATCTTCAACAAATGGTGCTGGCAGAACTGGTTGTCAACGTGTAGAAGAATGAAAATAGATCCATATCTATCACCATGCACAAAACTCAAGTCCAAATGGATTAAAGTCCTCAATATTAGTCTGAACACACTGAACCTGATAGAAGAAAAAGTTGGAAGTACTCTACAACATATGGGTACAGGAGATCACTTCCTACGATTATCCCCAGCAGCACAGACATTAAGGGCAACATTGAATAAATGGGACCTCCTGAAACTGAGTAGCTTCTGTAAAGCAAAGGACACTGTCACTAAGACAAAAAGGCAACCCACTGACTGGGAGAAGATCTTCACCAACCCTGCAACAGACAAAGGTCTGATCACCAAAATATATAAAGAACTCAAGAAATTAAACTTTAAAATGCTAATGAACCCAATAAAAAAATGGGGCACTGATCTGAACAGAGAATTCTCAACAGAAGAAATTCAAATGGCCAAAAGACACCTAAGGTCATGCTCAACCTCTTTAGCGATAAGGGAAATGCAAATTAAAACAACTTTGAGATACCATCTTACACCTGTCAAAGTGGCTAAAATCAAGAACACCAATGATAGCCTTTGCTGGAGAGGTTGTGGAGAAAGAGACACACTCATTCATTGCTGGTGGGAATGCAAACTTGTGCAACCACTTTGGAAATCAGTGTGGCGATTTCTCAGGAAATTTGGGATCAACCTACCCCAAGATCCAGTAATACCACTATTGGGAATATACCCAAGAGATGCCACATCAAATGACAAAAGTATCTGTTCAACTATGTTCATAGCAGCATTGTTTGTAATAGCCAAAACCTGGAAACAACCTAGATGCCCTTCAATGGAGGAATGGATGAAGAAAGTGTGGAATATATACATATTAGAGTACTACTCAGCAGTAAAAAAAAATGACTTCTCGAATTTTGCTTGCAAATGGATGGAAATAGAAAACACTATCCTGAGTGAGGTATCCCAGACTCAAAAAGAGGAACATGGGATGTACTCACTCATAATCGGTTTCTAGCCATAAAATAAAAGACATTAAGCATATAATGTGTGATCCTATAGAAGCTAAATAAGAAAGTGAACCCAAAGAAAATCATATAGTCATCCGCATGGAGAGGGGGAAGTAGACAAGATTCCAGGGCAAAAACTGGGAACTTGCGGGTGAGGTGGCATGTGGCAAAGGGGAAATGGGATGAGAAATATGAGAAGGGGAGGATGGGAGGAGCTCAGAGGATTGGGATGGTTGGGATATAGGAAGGATGGATACGGGAGCAGGGAAGTATATATCCTATCTAAGGGAGCCATCTTAGGGTTGGCAAGAGACTTGACTCTTGAGGGGTTCGCAGGTGTCCAGGAATATGTCCCCAGCTGGTACCCTGGGCAACTGAGGAGAGGGAACCTGAAATGACCCTATCCTATACTGATGAATATCTTGCATATCACCTTAGAACCTTCATGTGGCGATGGATCGAGGTAGAGACAGAGTCTCAATTTGGAGAAACGGTCTGAGCTCTTAAGGTCCAAATGAGGAGAAGAAGGAGGGAGAACATGAGCAAAAAATCAGGACCACGAGGGATGCACCCACCCACTGTGACAGTGGAACTGATTTATTGGGAGCCCACCAAGGCCAGCTGGTCTGGGACTGAATAAGCATGGGTTGATTCCGGACTCTCTGAGCAAGGCGGTCAATGAAGACTGATGAGAAGCCAAGGACAATGGCACTAGGTTTCGATCCTAATACATGAACTGGCTTTGTGGGAGCTTAGCCTGTTTGGACGCTCACCTTTCTGGACGTAGATAGAAGGACCTTGGTCTTCCCGCAGGGCAGGGAATTTGGACTGCTCTTCAGTATCGAGAGGGAGGGGGAATGGAGTGGGGGGAGGAGAAGAGGAGTGGGGATAGGAGGAGGGAAGTGGGGGGAGGGCAATATTTGGGAGGAGGGGAGGGAAATGGGAAATGGGGAGCAGGTGGAAATTTTAATTAAAAAAGAATAAAAATAAAAAAAAAACAAAAATAAATAAATAAAAGACATTAAGCATATAATTTGTGATCCTAGAGAAGTAAAATAAGAAAGTGAACCCAAAGAAAATCATATAGTCATCTGCATGGAGAGGGGAAGTAGACAAGATTGCAGGAAAAAAACTGGGAACTTGCCGGTGAGGTGGCATGGGGCAAAGGGGAAATGGGATGAGAAACATGAGAAGGGGAGGATGGGAGGAGCTCGGGGGATTGGGACAGTTGGGATATAGGAAGGGAGGATACAGGAGCAGTGAAGTATATATCCTATCTATGGGAGCCATCTTAGGGTTGGCAAGAGACTTGTTCTTGAGTGGTTCGCAGGTGTCCAGGAATATGTCCCCAGCTGGTACCTTGGGCAACTGAGGAGAGGGAACCTGAAATGACCCTCTCCTATACTGATGAATATCTTGCATATCACCTTAGAACTCTCATCTGGCGATGGATCGAGGTAGAGACAGAGTCTCAGTTTGGAGCAACGGTCTGAGCTCTTAAGGTCCAAATGAAGAGCAGAAGGAGGGAGAACATGAGCAAGGAAATCAGGACCACGAGGGATGCACCCAGCCACTGTGACAGTGGAACTGATTTATTGGGAGCCCACCAAGGCCAGCTGGTCTGGGACTGAATATGCATGGGTTGATTCTGGACTCTCTTAGCATGGCGGACAATGAAGACAGATGAGAAGCCAAAGAAAATGGCACTAGGTTTTGATCCTAACACATGAACTGGCTTTGTGGGAGCTTATGCTGATTAGACGCTCAACTTCCTGGACGTAGATAGAAGACCTTTGTCTTCCCGCAGGGCAGAGAATTTGGACTGCTCTTCAGTATCGAGAGGGAGGGGGAATGGTGTGGGGGGAGGAGAAGAGGATTAGGGATAGGGGGAAGAGAGTTGGGGAAGGGGCAATATTTGGGAGGAGGGGAGGTAAATGGGAAACGGGGAGCAGGTGGAAATTTTAATTAAAAAAGAATAAAAAAATAAATAAATTTAACAGATGAATTGCAAAAAAAGAAAATTAAGGCGATGTAAGACTTTTTCAGCTAAATGACAGCGGAGAGAATTTGCTGATAATGTTGCAGCACTATAAGAGATGCTAAATGAAAGTTTCAAGCCAAAGGAAAAATGCCATCGCATGGAAATTTAGGTCTTAAAAGGCAAAGAAATGATGTGAAATTGAAAATGTTGTTCTAAATTCTATAAAGCTAATTAGCTTGTTAAAGTAAAGCTGGTGATAGTATATTGGTATTTAAGTATATTTAGAAGTGAAATAAAGAGCAGTGGTGCCGAGGATGGTAAAATAAATAAATAAATATATAAATAAATAAATAAATAAATAAATAAATAAATAAATAAAAACTAATTTGGGGTCAATGTAAGATAATAAAACACACAAGCTTGATGTGTTAAAATTTTATTAATATACATTAAAGTAAAAGCTATTAAAATAACAATAAAAAGCCTCATCATGCACATCCTGGCTTAATTTGAATACCAGCAAAGGAACACCCAGCTTGTAGTTGAGATATCTGGAAATGGGATACTTCTCCCGAATTCTCTTTATTAGTGATCGATGAATATTTTGGCTCCAAATTTTTTCGGAAACTTATGAATGTTTCATTGTCCTTAATTTTGTCAGAAAGATTTAAGATTTGCATTTATGTTGTCCCCACTATTTTTTGCATATTGGTTGCTCATCTGTTTATGTAGAGGTCAGAAGACAGCTTTTTCTCTCCCTTCACCACCACCATGTTCACACTTTTCTCTCTTGCATGTTCTATCTGAATGTCTGTCATTTGAAGGAATGGAAATGCCCTTACAGAAGAGGAGATTATGGTCAACAAAGAAGCTTCTGTTTCCTTTGCTGGTTTTTGGTCTCAACGGATGATCTGTTCCCTTTTCCCTCTTCTTCCTTCCTCTCTGTCTTTCTCTTAAGTGGACTGCTTCCTTTATTTTGGCAATCGATACATCATTGCAGGATTTACCCACTGGCGATGCCTAGTTGAATTATTTACTGAGTAGTCTTTCTTTATGTACCCTACTTTCCTGCAGCAGCTGTCTGCATTATCTGGATGAAGTCTCATACCATTAAAGCCTCCTTTACTTTGGCTTAAAAACTAATTTGGGGTCAATGTAAGATAATAAAACACACGAGCTTGATGAGTTAAAATTTTATTAATATACATTAAAGTAAAAGACTATTAAAATAAAAAGCCTCATCATGCACATCCTGGCTTAATTTGAATACCAGCAAAGTAACACACTTACTGCATTTGAGATATCTGGACATGGGATACTTCTACCCAATTCTCTTCATTTGTGATCAATATTTTGACTCTAATTTCTTTCAGAAACTTCTGGAAGTTTCATTGTCCTTACTTTCTGTCAAAATTCTTTAAAATTAGTATTTATGTTGCCCCCCCCTTTTCTTTGCATATTGGTTGCTCATTGCTCTTCTTACAGAAACTGCAGAGAAAAAAGGTTCTAAATTTGAATCAATCAGAGAGCTCCCAGTTCCAATTGGCTCAGATAGTGTAGGAAAATTAAATTCACCCAAAGATCCTGCTCTTCACATCTCATCTGCTTCTTTTGAGAGGTGAAATGAGACCTGGTCTTAGGCTTTTCCAACTTACATTATTCATCTGTTAATGTGGAGGTTACAAGACAGCTGTCTAGACTCATGTTCTTCCTTCCACTCTCTGGGTCTTTGTTTCCTGGGTCTGGGCTGGTTTATTACTTATAATATGGCCTTGCCTTAGAACTCCTGGCAATCCTTGTGCTCGTTAGGTTAAACAAATTAAACAAAGCAAGGGCTTCCATATTAGGAGTCAAGAAAAACCTGAGTTTAGGAGATAGGTACATATGAGACAGACTGACAATGCATACCTTCACACATGGAAACACACATACAAACACACACACAGCCATATATTTGAGACAGGTTACCTCATTGAACCAGATGGTTATTGATTTTTCCAGAACAGGTGGTCTAATTGGTGTATAAGTATGGATATGGTTGACTCTAGATCAAAGAGAGGTAGCTTAGTGCCAGACTTGGACGAGAACGGCCTAAGGATGTGTATGTGTGCCTTCATACATATGGAAGCTGTTTCATTCTTTGTGTGTGTGTGTGTATATATGTGTGTGTGTGTATTCATGAATGTGAGTGTAAGTGGGCATTGCCACAGTAAGCATGTGGCCTTGAGGAGAGGAGAGGACAACCCAGCATATCAGTAGTTGCTTTCCATTTTGTTTGATATGGTGTCTTTATTGTTTTTGTTGCTTATTCAAGGCTAGTTGACTAGCTAGCTTCTGAAGAGTCTCCTGTCTCCACCTCCCAATTTGTCTTAAGAGAACTGGACTTGCAGATACTTGTACACATCCTGATTTTAAGTAGATTCTGAGAATTCAGTCACAGTTCCTTTCACTTTCTTTTTTTTTCTGTTTATTTTTTTTCTTTTTTTTTCTTTTTTCTTTTTTTTATTAATTAATTTATTTAATTATTAAAGATTTCTGCCTCTTCCTGGCCCATGAGTTACTTATTGTTACTATTATTTAATTCAGTAACATTTCTATTAGCCATAGTTTTCTAGAGTAACAGAACTTATAGAAAAAGTTTTAACACAATGGTTTATAGGTTGTGGCCTTGTTAATCCCACTATGATAGGAATGTCCAAAAGCAAAGTAGGTATTCAGTCCGAGACTCTGAATGTTTCAGCTAGTCTTTGGTACACACCAGAATTATAAAGAATTCTGTGTTAATGCTGGTGAGGGAATAGCCTTGCCTTTGAGAGCAAGCAGGCAGAGAAAGAGATTCCTCCTTTCATCTTTTTTATTATAAAAGCTCTAAGCAGATAGTGTGGCCCAGACAAAAATGCCTCTTCCTACCTCAAAAGAGTCCTATCTCAAAGATCCAGATTAGGAGTGTGTCTTACCACTTCAAAATTGAAATTAAGAAGAAATACCCCTCCGTAAATATGCCCAGTCATTAAAATACTTATTAACTCTAGATGTAGTCAAGTTGACAACTAAGAATAGCCATCCCATCATTATGAATATATTGTCTATTCATATAGAAATCTGTATTTCTACCTCATAAAATCCTCCAAGGTTGTATGGCCACAGATCTACTTCACTTCCTATGAGACTTTTCTTAAGTTGGGCAGAGATTCCCCTTCATTGGAATGTCAATCCTGTTCACTGCAATCTACACCACCAGTTTAACACCTTGTAGGGGTGCAGGGATGTCACATTTACATGCTGATTTTCTGGTTTAGATTTTGCAGGAATATAGAAAGGTTATTATTCAGGGCCCCTCTTTTATAAAATAATGGGACACATACTACAGTTCATCCCAACACTCTGGTGGCAAAGTCTGTCTATGTAAAATCTGAAAGCGGCATTGGGAAGTGTGTGACTTAGCAATGATGTGAAGGGATGGAGGATTCTGGAAATCCAATCACAGAAGGAAATATTGAGTAAGGTAGGTGGCCAACTGGCCAGTCAACTCCAGAGGAATAAAATGTCATTTTATCAGGGGCCATCATAATGCTCTTCACATCTGTCAAGGAGCAATGTGGGGTAGATGCAGTGAGAATTTGCCTTTCAGCTCCTCAGAGTGTGGGTTCATTCTCAGTGGAAAGAAAAGTATGGTCATGCACTGAGTTCCTTGGTTAAGATTTTAGACTTTGGCAATGAATTCAGATCTTGATTCCATCCTTCCTTTCTGTTGGAACTTTGTTAGACTGTGTAACATGTCTAAGCCCAGCTTCCTTATGTCTTAAGAAGAGAGGAGACAGGATTCAAAAGGCCAAATGAGAGAGTGGACAGGGTTCTTATAGAAAGATATCTTCTAATGTCATTGTGTGAGGCAGGCCAAAGTGAAGGAGGAGGGATGTATGTCTACAGGTTTATAAAGAAACTGCCTGTCCCTTTTGATAGGACAGCAGGTTAGATAGGCAGAGTAAACAGAACAGAATTCTGGGAGAAAGAAGCCGAGTAAGACAGACACCATGCCACTCCTCTCTGAGACAGAAGCAGCTTAAGAATCTCCCTGGTAAGCCAGCAGCTCATGGTACTATACAGATTATTTGAAATGGCTTAATCACGATGTGAGAACTAGCTAATAAGAGGCTAGAAATAATGGGTCAAGCAGTATTTAAAAGAATACAGTTTCTGTAAAATTATTTCTGGAAAAGCTAGCCAGAGCTAGAGACAGGTGGCAGGATGCAGCCTGCCATTCCTATAACACCAAAGAGCAGTCAAAGTTAAGCTCAAAGTGCTGCCACTGAAATGTGTATAATATAAATTGGAAACACAGTTGTTTAAAAAGATGAGTGTAACATTTTATGGAAATGTGTATGCATGCATGCAGAGGCCAGAATTAACTGTGGGTGTCTTCCTTAGTTACTCTCTGTCATGTTTAAGATACATCATATCTTTGAACCTGGAGCTGACCAATTCCCCTTGACCAAAGAGTGAGACTCAGAGACCCAGGTGTGGCTGTCTCCACAGAACTGAGTGATGGGTTTATATCTTTAATCCTGAGATTCTTGCACAAGTTGAAGGGATCAAATTTATGTTCTTCATTTGTATGGGAAGCACCTTAATGACTGAGCCATGGCTGAAGAACAAGACAGTTGGTTAAAAAGTATTGAGCTCTGAGTTAATATTCTGAAACAGAAAAGGGAATGGTATGACTTTAAAAGAAATGTTGGGGAGATTGAGATGAGAGACATTCAAACATGAATGCCTTTGCTTCCTCCCCTCAAGACTCCTGGTGGATGTGTCCAGAGGGCTACTGAATTATCACAGCATGGGGAAACGGCGAACTGTGAAGTCTGTTTGGGCTCAGGTCTTGATATCAAATTTAGGGTGTAAATATATAAAAGTGTACATCCAGAGTAGCATGCTATGGTTGGTCTATCCCAGTAGTATATTGCATTTCAAAGCAGATGTTAATTTCTGTAGATGCTCATTTTAGAGGGGCATGACAGCAGATGCTCAAGGCAGAGGTGCATTGTTATAGATGCTTAAGGCAAAGAAATATTGCTCCAGATGCTCAAGGCAGAGATACATCATTTTAGATGCTTAAGGCGGAGATTCATTACATGGGATTGAAATGGCATTCCATCTCCTGAGCTTTGACAGCGAGGATTTGTGGCTCATTAACCTTTAAAAATGCTTTCATTATCTTCCTGGAACTGGGACATGGGGTTCTTCATTTTCAGTTACCACCTTTGTCTCATCACTGCCTACATTTCGCATAGTCTCAGTTTTTCTACTTTCTGATTAGGAAAGCCATCTTTTGCAGTCTTAGCTTCTTCCAGAATGTAACTGAATATATTCTCTGGAACTCTGCAACTCCCCATGGTGTTACATGTCTTAGCTTTGGTATTACGTCCTCAGCTTCCATTGATGCTCAGAATTCTTCATCTGTTTCTTGTTGCTGCCAATGTGATTGTGGCCATGTATGTCATATCTCAAGCTGGATGCTCTATCTGTTTTTATTATTCCTGCAAGTGGTTCAATGCACTGTACCTGAGATAGAGACTCCTCTGGGGGAGAAGACGAGCAAAGAGGACATTCTGATGCCCTGGTATTACAACGCCAGATGAGATGCTTCCTCAAGCAGCAAGCATCCTGTTTATATGATCAGAAGAAAGGCAGATGTGACAGTGTAGACTGACATCATAACATCCTGGAAGATGCATTTTTTCCCAATTATGTTAGTTTTGAATCTTCCCCAAGGGTCCTTCGTAAGCCGTTTGTTACATCAGTGAGACTTTTTGTTGAGACTCTAGGGAGATATGCCTCCTTCTGCCAATGGTGAGGATAACTCCAGGGAAAAGGTCATCTGTGCCACACTCTAGCTGGCCCTCTCAGAGTAGAAACTTCCAATGTTTGGGCTAGCTGCTTGGAGATTTTGTGGCCTAGACAGGAGTAGTGACTATGGAAAATGCTGTGGCTGTTTACTACTTAGCTCAGGTCTCCTCCTCCATTTTGAAATCCTACAGGGTAGTGCTCTCATACTCCCTCTCCTTTTCTTTTATCTCTCCTGTGTGAACCCATAATTTTACTTTCTTATCTGACTCTGACCCTTCCATCTCCACATATAAAGTTCTTTAATGCCAATATGTACTTTTGGTTGATAGACTCTATCCTGCAGGAAACCTACTTAGATAGGAAGTAAACAACTCAAATTAGCTATAGAGAGTTTGATAACCTGAGCAGATTCACAAGGCAACATCCTCCAAACAGTATAATGGTAGTAAATATATAACAGAGCAATAATCACAGACAAATAGAGATGTTTAGATGAGGCTCAGATCAACTGAGCCAAAGATTTAAAAAAACACTCTTCAGATCACTGATCTGCCTCAAGGCTGCACAGTGAATTTCAGGTTCTCAGCCTTACTGAACTATTAACCATGCTGGGGTGGGCTTTGTTGAACCAACTGCTATTGAGTCATTTCTACTTTATAGGTGAGTTGAGCCCATTGATATTAAGTGATAGTAATGACCACTGAGACACCGTGTCTGAGCTAATGGGAGCTCAACAAAACAGCTGTGCTGGGACTGACAGAGCCTGGGATCAAAGTGGAAGCATTGAATGTGGCGGACAATTGGGGCAGAAGGAGAACCCAATGATAATGGCACTGGGATTTGTCTGTACTGCACATACAGGCTTTAATCGATCATATTATATGTAGATGCATACCTTCCTCAAACGGGATGGAGGGGGGGCAAGGGCTTCCCACAGGTCAAGGTACCCTGCCCTCTATGAGGACTGGATTTGGAGTGGAGAGGATTGGTGGTTGCATGGTAGTTAGGGGGAGGAAGAAAGGTAGTGGAAATTAGAAATTTATTATTTATGAAGAAAGAAAAAATCAATAGAAGATAACCAATGGAGAAATGTGATCTAAGAAAAAAAACTTTCATGTGAGTTGTTGACTCAGACACCAAAGACTTTTTCAGAAAAATAAGATACAGGGATTGAGTTGCTTGGGCAAGATTGTGACTCGAGTAATTGGGAAGACGAGTGGGGGCTTATTTTGGGTCCCTTGGTGGCTGTATACAGCTTTTGAGGAGCTGAATGCTGGATGTTTCGGTGGGTAAATAGGGAAGTAACAAGCTTGTGAGGGGATTTCTGACATAAGTAGAGCCTTGGTGATGTCACAAAGCCTTAGTTCGTGGTAGCAACTCTGTTCCACTCAAAGCACTAGTCTTCCATGAAGGTGGGTTTATTCTCCTCACAGTGCCTGAGGAGGACAGTTCAGCTCCTGGTCTCCACAACTGTTCAACAGGCTTTTTGCACCTGAACATTTCCGGAAGATGGAATCTGGAGAGTTAGGACATTTTCTTTTGGTAAATATGTTTCCAAAGCAACTAAGACCTCTGTAGTGCAAAAAAGTTTTCCTTCAAATGTCCTGTGGGTCCACCATTTATGTTGTTACCAGCTCCTATATTTGATAGGTTTGGGGATAGTGAATGCCAGCTATTCTTCCCACTTTATCTTTGCTAACAATTCAAATTCATCAATCCACTAAAATGGCAAAGCTCCACTTTGTCCATAGTGTTTTAAAAGATACTAATTATTTCTCAATTGCTGCTGTTGCCCAGAATAATGAGTCTTTCAGGTTGATGTGGGTCTCACAGTACTCATTTCCACAATGAAGACACAGAATGGCTTTATGTAATATACCTGGGTCTAGATCAGGAGACACAATACAGAGAGCCAGTGGACTGGAGTGCCATGACATTGGGCAGGCTGTTTTGGATTGAGCCCCCTACCTATTAGCTTGATGTCGAAGGAGACGAGTGGATGTCCTTCGAATTCTTTGTTATCTGTTCAGATTTTTCTTACTCATTTCGGGGATAGGCATACCTTCTCCTCTCATTGACTTAGTCAGTCAGAAACCTGTTGATCAATATCTTTGTCTCCTGCACCAAAGTTCTTCCAGAAAAGAGCCTTGACCTCATAGCCTAACCTTGTTATCCTTGCAGGCACTCATGGTTGAGGACACGACTTTGTTTCTGAATTAAACAGAAGGAAAGTTCTTTCAACCTAGAGAGTGGGCAGCTATGAAGCCCAAGCACAGAAAGATAGCCAAGAAACAGCGGACCAGGAGGTCAGTGGCCTATCTCAGTAAGTCTACAGCCATGATGAAGATGCCTCTTAGTATGAGATGCATGCCACCTGTCCAGAAGAGGAATGGGTCATCTCTCCAGAAGCAAAAACTGAGTAGGCCTTTTGAGGCCCTGGAGAATATTGTCAGCCGCAGAATTTCTCACGGCTGGAAGGAAGCCAATGAACCAGTCACCCAGTGGAAAGCCATCATTCTAGATCAACTGCCAACAAATCCCTCTCTCTATTTGTTGAAGTATGATGGAATAGATTGTGTCTATGGATTGGAGCTTCACAGTGATGAAAGGATTTTAAACCTTAAGTTCCTGCCTAACAACGTACCATGTCTCAGGAGACAGACACTCATCTCTCAAACACCATAGTTGGCAGAGCAGTGAAACATACATTTGAGGGCACAAATGGCTCTAAGGATGACTGGAAGGGGATGGTCCTAGAGGAGGTGCCAATCATGAAGACCTGGTTCTATATTACCTAGAAGAAAGATCCGGTCTTGTACATTTACCACCTCCTGGTTGACTACCTTGAAGGCAACCTCCACATCATGCCAGGCTCTATGGAGGAATGGACTGGGGTGGTCCAAGATGGGGTGCAGACCATGAAGACCTGTTTCTACATTACCTATGAGAAAGATCCAGTTGTGTACCTTTACCACCATCTAGATGACTACATTGAAAGCAACCTCCACATTATGCCAGGGTGTCCTCCAATAGGGTTGAATTTGGAATTAGGCAGGGATTCCTTGGCAGGCAAAAGCATGCAGCACAACGAAAAAGATGGAACCCAAAAGATAGGTAAGATTATTTACCAAGTTCCCACCAAACCTTCCGTGCATTTCATCAAGTTTGATAATGACTTCCATATCTATGTCTATGATTTGATAAAGATGTGTTAAAGTGAAATTCACAAATTTTGGGGGTCAGACTTAAAACTCTGTTTGGGGAACTCTTTTTCAGAAACACCTCAGGTCTTCCATTAATCCTGGTATCTTTCCAAATGGAAATATTTTTTGCTCTAAAAATAAAAATTTGTGAAGATGTTATGTTGTTTGGTCAATGATGGAGTGTCTGGTGCATGGGACATCACAGAAAGACAGGCCTCAAAACAAAAGAGGACTTATGGTCTTTTCCCCTTGGAGAGGGAATGATGAAACGACATGCAGTGTGTGGAAGAGGACAAGATGGCTGTTTAGGAAACAGAGGAGAGTGGCCAAAAAGATGTAGGATCTCAGAGAGGGATAATGCATGAGGGAAAAGCATGTCATATGGAAAGATGTGACATCGAGGTGTTGGGACTTAAGAGGATAGAGAGTGTTCGTGAAGCATCACAAATGTATACTCAGAAGCAAAGAAAATTGGGTTTCATTTGATTAATGGTTTAATTCATACCATCTGGAAGTCCCTGGGTATATTATCTCCACTGGAGCATGTTGAGTGACCACGATCCTCCTGCCTAAAGAAAAGTGTCTCCTCTCAGTAGCTCTTGTGCAATGGGGTGGACCTCAGGCTACCTACTTACTTTTGCCAGGCTTCTATCTGCCACCTATTTTGTCATGCCTGGATTCTTTCTGTCTTGCACTCTCACAGTTCTTATGCATGCCATTCAAACCCTGTGAGTTCATTTAAACAATTGGCCTGCCTTAACTGTAAAACACTGTTCCATTGTCATTGATCATGTACTGTGGGATTTGGGCTATAAAATTCATGAACAGACTCACCCACACCCAGGCTAAACTAGTACACATTGAATCAAATTGGTGTGTGACATGCACAGATATGATGAATGCACCGAGCTCTGTAAAATCAGTTACCTAGGGAATCAGTGATTGTAGGTGAAGTGTGGCAAAGACCCCACAAACCCATCAGATCCGAGGATACCAGTATGATATTGATGCCTGACTCCCATCATGCAAGGATCCTGACATCTTTAACAGGGCAGTTTTGGTTCCTTCATCTTCAGAAACTTGGTTAGTAAGGTTGTAGGTGTCAAACTACCATTCAGGGCCCAGCATGTATGTCAACTGTGCCAGGTCAGGTGATTTGGCTACAATATGGGTGAAAACTTGTACCAGGGCATGCTGGTACCCTCACCCCTTCTTCTCCTCAACATCATCATCACTCTCCTGGGTGGGTCTAGAGCACAAAGAAGGCAAAATGGACTAAGCTTCCTCCTTAGTGGATAACCTTATCTACCCTCAATTTGGACTGACTTTCAGAGGGCATGCAGCACATTTTATCCTATTAGCCATCTCTTTCTTTGGATCACTCACTTATCGAATGAATGATTGAATTTATCCATTCCTCCATGTCTCTATCTTCTTCAATCCCTTCTTCCATTTCCCCATATTTTGTGTCTACCGGTTGCCAAGATAAATCTACTATGTCTCTTCTGTTCTAGAAACTTTCATTTGTAAAGAACTTGCCATCTCAGGGGTGAATTTTTATGAGTTCTCTGTAGATGGAGACCATATGAGGAGGAAAAGAGGAGCAACCATGACAACACTTGCGCAGTAGAGTTAGGCAGATTACAGATTGATGCCTGGCAAGCCTGTACAATGAGTTAGATTCCCATGAGCTCTGTCACTGTGATCTCACATAGATAACTCATTCAGTGTTCACATCCAGGACATTGAGTTTTAATTTTTGTCATAATATGGTAAAGAAACCAAGATGAGGAGAATAGAGGAGCCTGATGTAAGGCCACAAAATGGGTCATTTGAAAAGGTAAGACTACATGCCTCCATGTGTGCTGCCACCCTTCTTAGTAAATCCATCTTTCCATAGATTAGCTATAGGCAACCCAAGTGTCCAGCACACTGCTAACCACAGGTTTGAACCTAACTGCCTTTGATTTCTGAAACAATTGCTGTCCAGTTAAGGTCTCATAACAACACAGCAAGGTATGTAAGAATGCCCCACCATCAGCTTAGAGCAATTTCAGGACCCCAAAGAGGCAGCAAGTTATCTTTATTGGAAATACAAATGTTTCTGGAGGGACAAAAGGATGTACCTTAAAAAAAAAAAAAAAACGACTGGTGTACTCACTATGATTTTATGTGATATGGCCCACACAGGCTTCTGGTTCTGAATACTTGGTCCTCAGGAGGTTTTGTAGGTTGTGGAGACCCAGAACCTAGCTGGAGGAATTGCGGTCTGAAAGCTCAAGCCTTGATGTTTCAGGGCATCCTTTCACTGGTCCCCAATGTTTACTGATTTCCTTACAGAGAATGAGAGGCCTCCTACTCCTGCTGCCATGGCTTCTGCAACATGAACAGTGAGAACCCCCTCCACACCCTGGTTGCTCTCATCACATAGGAAGTTGTAAGTCACAAACAATCTCCCACACCAGTTTAGAATTATGATTCATAAAATGGTTATTTCTTTTAAGGGGCAAACCCTACAGATTGCCATGCCAGACAACAGCCCTCTGCAGGATGAGGAGAGGAGCCTAGTAGCTGGATGTGGAGGTGGATGCAACAGAGCTAGCTGAAGGCAGTTGCTCCATTTTGAAAGAGAGAGACACCACACCCCAATGGCCTTTATCTCAGTTGCTATAGCCTGAAAGAGTAGAAAGAGCTCCTGCAACACACATATTTGGACAGAGCAGCAAAATTTACCAGTATGTGACAAAAACCTATTTTAGTTTATTTTTTTCATGCTTTCAGGTACATGGCAGAGACAGGCTCTGTTTCATGCATTTGTGTGACCAATGATTTCCCTTGAAGAAAAAACCCACAAACGCTCCCAACAACATCATCAGCATTCAACAACATGTCCATGATTCATGATTTCTTTGCTTTGCCTTTGATTGAGTGGTAAATCATGCTGCTAGTTAATCTGTGCAAGCAATGTGAATTTCTCTGTAAATATATAGACAGAATTGACAGGTATCTTAAACATGTCAGGGGGTCACACTGCAATGGAGTTTTTTAATCATCACCATGTGACAGTGACATATTTAAGATCTCTCCTTTGTCATTAAATCTCAGAAATGTCCAGATGTTCTGTTTTTGTGCAGACTTCTCAGGGTTTTCTCCCATTCATGGTTTCCATGGATGTTTGCTAGTTATGCTTACATGTCTTTTGACAGATTCTGTCAGTTTTTGCCATGCACTCTCAGTTCCACAACTTCTCCTGCCCTAAGATTCTAGTTCCAGGCATTTTAGACATCTTGTGACTGTTGCACGAGTGTCTCATGTTCCGCCTAAATGATTTGGAATGTTATTTAGCCTGAGTTTTAACTTCCATCCCTGAGTTCATTGACTTTCCTTGACCATCTTTCTTGGGCCACTGAGCTGAACTACTAGGGGTTTGCTCCAGTTACTTCTCCATGCTGAGACAGCCTACACTCTCAATACTACTGTGATAGTGTTTCTGTAGCAAGTATTCTTCTCAAGATAAGAAGAAATTTATGTGGTCCTATTATATGTGGATTAATACCTTCCTCAATCTAGATGGAGTGGGGCATGGGCTTCCCACAAGTCAAGGTACCCTGCCCTCTATTAGGACTGGATTAGGAGTGGAGAGGATTGGAGGTTGCCTGAGTAGTGAGGGGGAGGAGGAAAGAAGTGGAAATTTGGAATTTATTATTTATGAAGGAAGAAAAAATCAATCATAGATAACCAACGGAGAGATGCGAGTTAAGAAAAAAAACTTTCATGTGAGTTGTTGACTCAGACACCAAAGACTTTTTCAGAAAAAATATGATACAGGGATTGAGTTGCTTGGGGAAGACTGTGACTCGAGTAATTGGGAAGATGTGGGGGCTTATTTTGGGTCTCCTGCTGGCTGTATACAGCTTTTGAGGAGCTGAATGCTGGATGTTTCGGTGGGTAAATAGGGAAGTAGCAGGCTTGTGTGGAAATTTCTGACATAAGTAGAACCTTGGTGATGTCACAAAGCCTTGGTTCATGGTAGCAACTCTGTTACACTCAAAGCACTAGTCTTCCATGAAGGTGGGTTTATTATCCTCAGAGTGCCTGAAGAGGACAGTTCAGCTCCTGGTCTCCACAACCGTTCAACAGGCTTTTTGCACCTGAACATTTCCGGAAGATGGAATCTGGAGAGTTAGGACATTTTCTTTTGGTAAATATGTTTACAAAGCAACTAAGACCTCTGTAATACCAAAGAGTTTTCTTTCAAATGTCCTGTGGGTCCACCATTTATGTTGTTTCCAGCTCCTATATTTGAGAGTTGTGGGTTGGTGAATGCCAGCTATTCTTCCCACTTTATATTTGCTAACAATATCATATTCATCAATCCACTAAAATGGCAAAGGCCCAATTTGTCCATAGGTGTTTTAAAAGATACTAATTATTTCTCAATTGCTGCTGTTGCCTAGAATAATGAGTCTTTCTGGTTGAAGTTGGTCTCACAGCACTCACTTCCACAATGAAGATACAGAATGGCTTTATGTAATATACCTGGGTCTGGATCAGGAGACACAAATCTGAGAGCTAGTGGACTGGAGTGCCATGACCTTGGGCAGGCTGTCTTGGATTGAGCCCCCTACCTATTAGCTTGATGTCGAAGGAGACGTGTGGATGTCCTTCGAATTCTTTGTTATCTGTTCAGATTTTTCTTACTCATTTCGGGGATAGGCATACCTTCTCCTCTCATTGACTTAGTCAGTCAGAAAGTAGGCTTCTCAGCAGAGGTCATTTGCCTTTGGGCAGGAGGAATTTGTCTCTGAGACTGATATAGTGAGCTGTAGAGAAAAATTTGCTAATTGTCCTATTCATTTTAAGAGAATATTACAGTTACGTATGCAAAACTGTTCAGTACTGTCTTTGTCTCCTGCCCCAAAGTTCTTCCAGAAAAGAGCCTTGACCTCACAGCCTCCCCTTCTTATCCTTGCAGGCACTCATTATTGACGCCATGACTTTGTTTCTGAATTAAACAGAGGGAAAGTTCTTTCAACCTAGAGAGTGGGCAGCTATGAAGCCCAAGCACAGAAAGATAGCCAAGAAACAGCAGACCAGGAGGTGATTGGCCTATCTCAGCAAGTCTACAGCCATGATGAAGATGCCTCTTAGTATGAGATGCATGCCATCTGTGCAGAAGAGGTATGGGTCATCTCTCCAGAAGCAAAAACTGAGTAGGCCTTTTGAGGCCCTGGAGAATATTGTTTGTCACAGAATTTCTCAAGGCTGGAAGGAAGCAAATCAACCAGTCACCCAGTGGAAATCCATCATTCTAGATCAACTGCCAATGAATCTCTCTATTTGTTGAAGTATGATGGGATAGCTTTGTCTATGGATTCGAACCTCACAGTGATGAAAGGATTTTAAACCCTTTGTTCCTGCCTAACAACGTACCATTTCCTCAGGAGACAGACACTCATCTCTCAAACACCATAGTTGGCAGAGCAGTGAAACAAACATTTCAGGGCACAAATGGCTCTAAGGATGACTGGAAGGGGATGGTTTAGAGTACATGCCAATCATGAAGACCTGGTTCTATATTACCTACAAAAAAGGTCCAGTCTTGTACATTTGCCACCTCCTGGTTGACTACCGTGAAGGTAACCTCCACATCATTCCAGGCTCTATGGAAGTGTGGAGTGGGGTGGTCCCAGATGGGGTGTAGACCATGAAGAACTGTTTCTACATTACCTATGAGAAAGATCCAGTTGTGTATCTTTACCACCGTCTAGATTACTACATTGAAAGCAACCTTCATATTAAGCCAGGATGTCCTCCGTAGGGGTGAATTTGGAATTAGGCAGGGATTCCTTGGCAGGCAAAAGCGTGCAGCACAACGAAAAAGATGGAACCCAAAAGATAGGTAAAATTATTTACCAAGTTCCCACCAAACCTTCTGTGCATTTCATCATGTTTGATAATGACTTCCATATCTATGTCTTTTCCCATTGGAGAGGAAAGGAAAAAAGGAGATGCAGTGTGTGGAAGAGGACAAGATGGCTGTTTTGGAAACAGTGGAGAGTGGCCAAAAAGATGTAGGATCTCAGAGAGGGATAATCCATGAGGGAAAAGCGTGTCATATGGAAAGATGTGACATCGAGGTGTTGGTACTTAAGAGGATACAGAGTGTTCGTGAAGCATCACAAATGTATACTCAGAAGCAAAGAAAATTAGCTTTCATTTGATTAATGGTTTAATTCATACCATCTGGAAGTCCCTGGGTATATTATCTCCACTGGAGCATGTTGAGTGACCTGGATCCTCCTGCCTAAAGAAAAGTGTCTACTCTCAGTGGCTCTTCTGCAGTGGGTTGGACCTTAGGCTACCTACTTACTTTTGCCAGGCTTCTGTCTGCCACCTATTTTGTCATGCCTGGATTCTTTCTGTCTTGCACACTCACAGGTCTTATGCATGCCATTCAACTCTTGTGAGTTCATTTAAACAATTGGCCTGCAATAACTGTAAAACACTGTACCCTTTTCATGGATCAAGTTCTGTAGGACTTGGCTATAAAAGTCATGAACAGACTCACCTGCACCCAGGCTAAACATGTACACATTGATGTACATTGGTGTGTGACATGCACACATATGATGAATGCACCGAGCTCCCTAGAATCAGTTACCTAGGAAATCTGTGATGTTAGGGGGTGTGTGAAAAAGACCCCACAAACCCATCAGACCCGAAAATACCAGTAAGATATTGATACCTGACTCCCATCAAGGGGTTTTGAGGAGTGTGTGAATTAGGATTGAAGTGAGGGGATGGAGGATTCTGGAAATCAAATCACTGAAGGGAAGATTGAATAAGGTATGTGGCCAACTGGCCCATTAAATACAAAGGAATAAGATGTCAATGTATCAGTGGTGAGGGGTCCATCATAATGCTCGGCATATCTGTTAAGGGCCAAGGTGAAGTTAATGCAGTATGAACTTGCCTTTCAGCTCCTCAGAGTGTGAGTTCATTCTCAGTTGAAAAAAAAGTATGGTCGTGCAGTGAGTTCCTTGGTTAAGATTTTAGACTTTGGTAATGAATTCAAATCTTGATTCCATCCTTCCTTTTTTAGACTGTGTAACATGTCTGAGACTAGCTTCCTTTTGTCTTTGGTAGAGAGGAGGGAGGATTCAAGAGGCCAAATGAGATAGTGGAGAGGGTTCTTACAGAAAGATTTCTTCTAATGTCATTGTATGAAGAAGGCCAAAGCAATGGACGAGGGTTAAATGTCTATAGGTTAATAAAGAAACTGCCTTTGCCCTTTTGATAGGACAGCAGGTTAGATATGCAGAGTAAACAACAGAATGTTGGGAGAAAGAAGCCTAGTCAACAGACGCCATGCCCCCCTCGCCCCTGAGACAGAAGCAGCTTATGATTCTCATAAGCTCATGGTGCTTCACAGATTATTTGAAATGGGTTAATCAAGATGTGAGAATTAGCAACTAACAGGCTAGTCCTAATGGGCAAAGTATTATTTAAAATAATACAGTTTCTATGTAATTATTTTGGGTAAAGCTAGCCAGTGCGGGAACCCGGTGGCAGAAAACATTCAGCTGTTCCTACAACTCTAAAGAGCAGTCAAATTAAGCTCAAAACTTCACCACAGAAATGTGTATATTTAGAAATTCAAAAGACAGTTGTTTAATATATGAGTGTAACTTTTTATGGAGATGTGTATACATGCATGCAAAGGCCAGAATTAACCCTGGGTGTCTTCCTTAATTACTCTCTGTCATGATTAAGATACGTCATCTCTTTGAACCTGGAGCTGACCAATTCCCCTTGACCAAACAGCGAGTCTTAGAGACCCAGGGGTTGGTGTCTCCTCAGCACTGAGTGATGAGTTGATATCTTTAATGCTGAGATTTTTGCACAAGTTTGAAGGGATCAAATTTATGGTCTCCATCTGTATGGAATGCACCTTACTGACTGTGCCATGGCTGAAGAACAAGACAGTTGGTTAAAAAATATTGAGCTGTGAGCAAATATTCTGGATCACAAAAGGGAATGGTATAACTTTAAAAGAAGTGCTGTGGAGATTGAGATGAGAGACATTCAAACGTGAATGCCTTTGCTTCCTCCCCTCAAATATCCTGGTGGATGTGTCCAGAGGCCTACTGAATTATCACAGCATGGGAAAACTGTGAACTGTGAAATCTGTTTGTGCTAAGGTCTTGATATCAAATTTAGGGTGTAGTTATATAAAAGTGTACATCCAAAGGAAACATGCAATGGTAGGTCTATCCCAGTAGTATATCGCTTTTTAAAGCAGATGTTAATTTCTGTAGATAATCATTTTAGAGGGGTATGACTGCAGATGCCCAAGGCCGAGGTGCATTGCTATAGATGCTTAAGGAAAAGAAATATTGCTCCAGATGCTCAAGACAGAAATGCATCATTGTAGATGCTCAAGGCAGAGATGCATTACATGGGATTGAGATGTAATTTCAGCTCCTGAGCTCTGACTGCCAAGATTTGTGGCTCAATAACTTTTAAAAATGATATCAGTATCATGTTGGGATAGGGACTTGGGGTTCTTCATTGCTCAGTGACCACCCTTGACTCCCTCACTGCCTCCTTTTTGCAGTCCCAATTTTTCTACTTTCTGATTATGAAAGCCATCTTTTGCAGTCTTAGCTTTTTCGAGAATGTAACTGAATTTACTCTCTGAAACTCTGAAACTACCCATGGTGTTACATGACTTAGCTTTGGTATTAGGTCCTCAACTTCCATTGATGATCAGAATTCTTCATCTGTTTCCTTGTTGCTGCATATGTAATTGTGGCCAAGTATGTTATACCTCATTCTGGATGCTCTACCTATTTTTCTGTTATTCCTGCAAATGGTTCATCCCAATGTACCTGAGAGAGAGACCACTCTGGGGTAGAAGACCAGAAAAGAGGACATTTTAATGCCCTGGTATTACAATCCCAGATGAGATGCTTCCCAAACCAGCAGGCATTCTGTTCATATGATCAGAAGACAGGCAGATGTGCCTGTGTAGATTGACATCATCACATCCTAGAAGATGTATTATCTCCCAACTCTGTTAGTTATAATGCTTCTCCAAGTGTCCTTAATAAGCCTTTTTATTTTCATCTGTGAGATTGTTGTTAAGATTCTAGGGAGACATGCCTCCTTCTGTCCATGATGAGGATAACTCCAGGGAAAATGGTCATATGTGGCACACTCTGGCTGCCCCTCTCAGAAGAGAAACTTCCAATGCTTGTGTTTAGCTGCTTGGAGATATTGTGGCCTAGACAGGAATAGTGACTGTGGAAAGAGCTGTGGCTGTTTCCTTCTTAGCTCAGGTCCCCTCCTCCATTTTGAAAGACTATAGGGTAGTGATCTCATACTCCCTTTCCTTCTCTTTTTTCTCTCCTGTCTGCGTCCACAATTGCAACTTTTTATCTGACTCTGACCCTTCAACCTCCCCATTTATAGATCTTTAATGCTAACATGTAGTCTTGGTTGGTAAACATTATCCTGCAGGGAAACTACATAAAATAGAAAGTAACCAACTCAAATTAATTATAGAGAGTCCATTAAACTGAGCAAATTCAATGGACCCCTTCCTCCAAACAATAGATTGGCAGTAAATATATAACCGAGCAATCATCACAGACAAATAGACATGCTTAGATGAAGCCCAGATCAAGTGACCAAACAGATTTAAAAAAAAAAAAACACTCTTCAGTTCAACAAGCTGATTTGTTTGTGGAGGCCACTCATTAGTTAGTTTTCTGACCACGTTGACTTGAAATAATCACATAAAACCTATATTATTCACAATACTCTTTGGCCAATAGCTTAACCATATTTCTAGATTCCTCCCTCATTCTAAACTAACCCATTTGCATTTATCTGTATCACCACTAGTTCATGTCTTACCAAAAAATTTTTGTAGCTCCAGAGTAGGTGTTTTTCCCTGGTGGTGTCTAGGTGGCTTCTCACTGACCCCACCTCCTTTCTCCCAACATTGTTTACTTTAACCACCTAGGTCTATTCTGCTAAGCTACTGGCTGAAATAATGTTATTCATTAACCAATAAAAACAAACATAGACGGAAGGACTTCCCAAACCAACCCTTTGTCCAATGTATAAATTCTAAGAACTGGTATAAAAATTTATTATTAAACGAAGTACTTGAAAGAGGTTGATGTTAATTCTCACGATCTGGAATAAATGTGTTGGTGGGGAACCTACTTCCTCAAGATGGGCTAGGAAATTTGGCTTTTGATATTCGTCATTTTGTATCACTTCTCTTAATGTCTTCATTATTTTATGAGCACACCACTGTTTTCCTGTGTGACTCTTTTGATATAGGGGTTTGCCATTGAATTTAAAGACCATCCTAACCTGAAATGACCAATTTTTGAGAATCATAAGCTTCTATTTACAAAGTTCTTTTTTTAAATAAAATCACTCAGATGGCTACCTTAATTAAGATATATGCTTCCCTGTTCCCATATCCATCCTTACTTTATCCCAATCATCCCAATTCTCCAAGTTCCCCCCATCCTCTCCTTCTTACTTTTCTCCTCCAATCCCCTCTTATCCTATCCCACCCCACCCCCCAGATCCTAAATTTTTGCTTGACAATCTGGTCTACCTTTCATATCCAGGAGAATAACTATATGTTTTCCTTTGGGATCACCTTCTTATATAGCTTCTTTGGAATCACAAATTATAGATGCAATGTTCTTTGTTTATAGCTAGAAACCAATTATGACTGAGTACATCCCATTTTCATCTTTTCGGGTCTGGGAAACCTCACTCAGAAAAGTGTTTTCTATTTCCATGCATTTGCATGCAAAATTCAAGAAGTCATTGTTTTTTACCACTGAGTAGTACACTACTTTGTATATTTTCCACACTTTGTTCATCTATTCTTACATGTAAGGGCATCTAGGTCGTGTCCAGATTCTGGCTATTACAAATAGTGCTGCTATGAACATAGTTGAACAAATGATTTTGTAATATGATAGGGAATCTCTTGGGTATATTCCCCAGTGTGGTATTGCTTGGTCCTTGGTTAGGTTGATCCCAAATTTCCTGAGAAACCGCCACACTGATTTCCAATGTGGTTGGACAAGTTTGCATTCTGACCAGCATTTGATGGGGGTACCCCTTCCTCCACAACCTCTCCAGCAAAGGCTATCATTAGTGTTTTTGATTTTAGCCATTTTGACAGGTGTAAGTTTATATCTCAAAATTTTTTTGATTTGCATTTCCCTGATCGCTAATGAGGTTGAGCATGACCTTAAGTGTCTTTTGGCCAATTAAACTTCTTCTGTTGAGAATTCCCTGTTAGTTCAGTGCCCCATGTTTTAATTGAGTTAATTAGCATTTTAAAGTCTAGTTTTTTGATTTCTTTATATATTTTGGAGATCAGACCTTTGTCTGTTGCAGGGTTGGTGAAGATCTTCTCCCAGTCAGTGGGTTGCCATTTTGTCTTAGTGACAGTGTCCTTTGTTTACAGAAGCTTATCAGTTTAAGTAGGTCCCAATTATTCAATGTTGCCTTTATCATCTGTGTTGCTGGGGTTATACATAGGAAGCAATCTCCTGTGCCCATATGTTGTAGGGTACTTCCCACTTTCTCTTCTCAGGTTCAGTGTGTTCAGATTGATATTGAGGTCTTTGATCCATTTGGACTTGAGTTTTGTGCATGGTGATAGATATGGGTTTATTTTCATTCTTCTACTGGTTGACATTGAGTTCTGCCAGCACCATTTGTTGAAGATGCTTTCTTTCTTCCATTGTATACTTTTAGCCACTTTATAGAAAATGAGGTGTTCAGATGTTTGTGGGTTAAAATCAGTATCTTTTATATGATTCAATTGGTGGAATTCTATGATTTTATGCCAATACCATGCTGTTTTTATTACTGTAGCTCTGTAATAGTGTTTGAAGTCAGAAATGGTAATGCCTCCAGACATTTTTTATTGTATAAGATTATTTTGGCTATCCAGGTTTTTTTGTTTTTCCATATAAATTTGATTAATGTCCTCTCAATATCTGTCAAGAATTTTGATGGGCCCGCCTGCACCAACCAAGGTAGGCGCTTTGTTTACGAACTACCCAACCTGCACAGAGATCTGATCTCGGCACCAGGAGAGACACCAGTGCGGTGAGTTTGTGACTGGACAGGGAACTCTGAAGTTCCTCATCCACTTCCCTATACTCCCCGGGCTCCCTGCAGGGGCTCTACCCCCCCATACTGCCTCTCTCTTCATGTCCCACCCAGCTTGCATCCAGAACCCTTCTTCCTTCTGTCCCCTTTCCTCTTTGGGCACATAACAACATCCAGCTCAGTCTGTCTGGCGCTGGGGGCAAATCCTCAGGGCAAGCAGGCAGGCAAGACCTCCTTTGTCTCACTGGCCCGCCTGCACCAACCAAGGTAGGCGCTTTGTTTACAAACTACCCAACCTGCACGGAGATCTGATCTCGGCACCAGGAGAGACACCAGTGTGGTGAGTTTGTGACCAGCGGAGGCTGAAGCAGCCCTGGACAGGGAACTCTGAAGTTCCTCATCCCCCTCCCTATACTCCCCGTGCTCCCTGCAGGGGCTCTACCCCCCCATACTGCCTCTCTCTTCAGGTCCCACCCAGCTTGCATCCAGAACCCTTCTTCCCTTCTGTCCCCTTTCCTCTTTGGGCACATAACACCATCCAGCTCAGTCTGTCTGGCGCTGGGGGCAAATCCTCAGGGCAAGTAGGCAGGCGAGACCTCCTTTGTCTCACTGGCCCGCCTGCACCAACCAAGGTAGGCGCTTTGTTTACGAACTACCCAACCTGCATGGAGATCTGATCTCGGCACCAGGAGAGACAGCAGTGCGGTGAGTTTGTGACTGGACAGGGAACTCTGAAGTTCCTCATCCCCCTCCCTATACTCCCCGGGCTCCCTGCAGGGGCTCTACCCCCCCATACTGCCTCTCTCTTCATGTCCCACCCAGCTTGCATCCAGAACCCTTCTTCCTTCTGTCCCCTTTCCTCTTTGGGCACATAACAACATCCAGCTCAGTCTGTCTGGCGCTGGGGGCAAATCCTCAGGGCAAGCAGGCAGGCAAGACCTCCTTTGTCTCACTGGCCCGCCTGCACCAACCAAGGTAGGCGCTTTGTTTACAAACTACCCAACCTGCACGGAGATCTGATCTCGGCACCAGGAGAGACACCAGTGTGGTGAGTTTGTGACCAGCGGAGGCTGAAGCAGCCCTGGACAGGGAACTCTGAAGTTCCTCATCCCCCTCCCTATACTCCCCGTGCTCCCTGCAGGGGCTCTACCCCCCCATACTGCCTCTCTCTTCAGGTCCCACCCAGCTTGCATCCAGAACCCTTCTTCCCTTCTGTCCCCTTTCCTCTTTGGGCACATAACACCATCCAGCTCAGTCTGTCTGGCGCTGGGGGCAAATCCTCAGGGCAAGTAGGCAGGCGAGACCTCCTTTGTCTCACTGGCCCGCCTGCACCAACCAAGGTAGGCGCTTTGTTTACGAACTACCCAACCTGCATGGAGATCTGATCTCGGCACCAGGAGAGACACCAGTGCGGTGAGTTTGTGACTGGACAGGGAACTCTGAAGTTCCTCATCCCCCTCCCTATACTCCCCGGGCTCCCTGCAGGGGCTCTACCCCCCATACTGCCTCTCTCTTCTTGTCCCACCCAGCTTGCATCCAGAACCCTTCTTCCTTCTGTCCCCTTTCCTCTTTGGGCACATAACACCATCAAGCTCAGTCTGTCTGGCGCTGGGGGCAAATCCTCAGGGCAAGTAGGCAGGCGAGACCTCCTTTGTCTCACTGGCCCGCCTGCACCAAACAAGGTAGGCGCTTTGTTTACGAACTACCCAACCTGCATGGAGATCTGAACTCGGCACCAGGAGAGACAGCAGTGCGGTGAGTTTGTGACCAGCGGCAGCGGAAGCAGCCCTGGAAAGGGAACTCTGAAGTTCCTCATCCCCCTCCCTATACTCCCTGGGCTCCCTGCAGGGGCTCTATACCCCCAATACTGTCTCTCTCTTCTTGTCCCACCCAGCTTGCATCCAGAACCCTTCTTCCTTCTGCCCCCTTTCCTCTTTGGGCACATAACACCATCCAGCTCAGTCTGTCTGGCGCTGGGGGCAAATCCTCAAGGCAAGTAGGCAGGCGAGACTTCCTTTGTTTCACTGGCCTGTCTGCAAAAAGCAAGGAGAGACATCACTAGAACAACAGGAGAGCTAGCACTGCAGAGAGCCATCACTGGGAAGGTACATCAGTAGGCAAGGAGACCTGATCCGGTAAAAGAACATCCAGAGGGGAGCATTCGGAGAAAGAGATGGGCAGGCGCCAATGCAAGAATTCACCTAACAATCTGAAAAAATATGAAACCACCAGAACCCAGCGACCTCCCAACAGGTGGACATGAACACCTTAATCATGAAGAAGTAGATAAAATTGACATTATGAAAGTGATTGATGCCCTTAAACAACATGTAAAAAAGGCCCTTATAGAAATGGATGAGAAGTATAACAGAAAGTTTGAAGAATTGAGTAAATCAGTGAATGATACCCTAGGAAACCAAGGAAAAACAATCAAACAGATAATGGAAACAGTTCAAGACTTAAAAACTGAAATGGAGGCAAAGAAGAAAACACAAACAGAAGGCCAGCTGGACAGGGAAAATCTAGGTAAACGAATAGAGACTACAGAAGCAAGCATAACCAACAGAATACAAGAGATAGAAGAAAGAATCTCAGATTCTGAAGATACCATAGAGAAAATAAACACGCTGATCAAAGAAAACAGCAAGGCCAACAAATTCTCATCACAAAACATTCAGGAAATATGGGACACAATAAAAAGACCAAACCTAAGAATAATAGGAATAGAAGAAGGAGAAGAAGCGCAGCTCAACGGTCCAGAAAATATATTTAATAAAATTATAGAAGAAAACTTTCCCAACCTAAAGAAAGATATACCTATGAAGGTTCAAGAAGCATACAGAACACCGAATAGGCTGGATCAAAAAAAAACATCCTCTCGCCATATAATAATCAAAACACAAAGCATACAGAATAAAGAAAGAATACTAAGAGCAGCAAAGGAAAAAGGCCAAGTTACTTATAAAGGTAAACCTATCAGACTTACACCTGACTTCTCTATGGAAACCATGAAAGCCAGAAGGTCCTGGATAGATGTACTGCAGAAACTAAGAGACCATGGATGCAAGCCCAGACTACTATACCCAGCCAAGCTTTTGTTCACTATAAATGGAGAAAAAAAATTTTCCAGGATAAAAACAAATTTAAACAATACGTAGCCACAAATCCAGCCTTACAGAAAGTAATAGAAGGAAAATCACTAACCAAGGAGTCCAACAATGACCACAATATCTCAGACAACTAGAGACCCTTCACCAGCACAACACAAAGAAGGGGAACACACAAAATTTACAACTTAAAAAATGACCGGAGTTAACAACCACTGGTCATTAATATCACTTAATGTCAATGGACTCAACTCTCCTATAAAAAGGCACAGACTAAGAGATTGGATACGAAAACAGGATCCAACATTCTGCTGTTTACAAGAAACACACCTCAACCACAAAGACAGGCACTTACTCAGAGTAAAGGGTTGGGATAAGGCTTTTCAAGTAAATGGACCTAAGAAACAAGCAGGGGTGGCCATACTAATTTCTAACAAAGTTGACTTCAAACGTAAATCAATCAGGAGAGATGGAAAGGGACAAGTTCTACTCATAACAGGAACAATTCATCAGGATGAAGTCTCAATCCTGAATATCTATGCCCCTAATATAAAAGCACACACGTACGTAAAAGAAACATTGTTAAAACTCAAGGCAGCCATCAAACCGCACACATTAATAGTCGGAGACTTTAATACTCCACTCTCACCAATGGACAGGTCAAATAGACAGAAACCTAACAGAGAAATAAGAGAATTAATGGAGGTAATGAATCAAATGGACTTAACAGACATCTATAGAATATTCCACCCAAATAGGAAAGAATATACCTTCTTCTCTGCAGCTCATGGAACCTTCTCAAAAATCGACCACATACTCGGTAACAAAGCAAACATCCACAGTTACAAAAAAATATTAATAACCACCTGTATCTTATCAGATCACCATGGATTAAAGCTAGAATTCAGCAACAATGCTACCCCCAGAAAGCCTACAAACTCATGGAAACTGAATAGTCAACTACTGAACCATACCTGGATTAAGGAAGAAATAAAGAAAGAAATTAAACTCTTCCTTGAAGACAATGAAAATAAAGAAACAACATACTCAAACCTATGGGACACTATGAAAGCAGTTCTGAGAGGAAAGTTCATAGCACTAACTGCCCACTTAAAGAAAACAGAGAAAGCACACATTGGAGACTTAACAGCCCACCTGAAAGCTCTAGAAAAAAAAGAAGCAGACTCACCTAGAAGGGGTAGAAGACTGGAAATAATCAAACTGAGGGCTGAAATCAACAAAATAGAAACACAGAAAACAATTGAAAGAATCAATGAATCAAAAAGCTGGTTCCTGGAGAAAATCAACAAGATTGATAAACCCCTATCCAAACTAATCAAACGGCAGAGAGAGAATTTGCAAATTAATAAGATCAGAAATGATAAGGGAGACATAACCACAGACACAGAGGAAATTCAGAGAATCATTAGATTTTACTACAAAAGCCTGTATGCCACAAAACTGGAAAATGTAAAAGAAATGGACGCTTTTTTAGATAAATACCATTTACCAAAGTTAAACCAGGACCAGGTGAACAACCTAAATAGACCTGTTAGTCTTGAAAATTAGAAGCTGTTATCAAAAACCTACCTTCCAAAAAAAGTCCAGGACCAGATGGTTTCAATGCGGAATTCTACCAGAACTTCCAAGAAGACCTAATGCCTATTCTCCTTAATGTATTTCACAATATAGAAACAGAAGAGTCATTGCCAAATTCCTTTTATGAAGCTACAGTAACTCTGATACCAAAACCACACAAAGACCCAACCAAGAAAGAGAATTACAGGCCAATCTCACACATGAACATCGACGCAAAAATCCTCAACAAAATTCTGGCAAACCGAATCCAAGAACACATTAGAAAAATTATCCATTATGATCAAGTAGGCTTCATACCAGGGATGCAGGGTTGGTTTAACATACGCAAATCTATCAATGTAATCCATCATATAAATAAACTGAAAGAAAAAAACCATATGATCGTTTCATTAGATGCTGAAAAAGCATTTGACAAAATTCAACATCCCTTTATGATAAAAGTCTTGGAGAGATTAGGGATACAAGGGTCATACCTAAATATAATTAAAGCTATATACAGCAAGACGACAGCTAATATCAAATTAAATGGAGAGAAACTTAAAGCCATTCCACTAAAATCAAGAACACGCCAAGGCTGTCCACTCTCTCCATACCTCTTCAATATAGTTCTCGAAGTTTTAGCAATAACAATAAGACAACATAAGGGGATAAAGGGGATTCAAATTGGAAAGGAAGAAGTTAAACTTGCATTATTTGCAGATGATATGATAATGTACATGAGAGACCCCAAAAACTCCTCCAAAGAACTCCTACAGCTGATAAACGCCTTTAGTAATGTGGCAGGATACAAAATCAACTCCAAAAAATCAGGCGCCCTCTTATACACAAAGGATCTGGAAGCAGAGAGAGAAATAAGAGAATCATCACCTTTCACGATAGCCACAAACAGCATAAAATATCTTGGGGTAACTCTAACCAAGGAAGTGAAAGATCTATTTGACAAAAACTTTAAGGCATTGAAGAAAGAAATTGAAGAGGATACCAGAAAATGGAAGGATCTCCCTTGCTCTTGGATTGGGAGAATCAACATAGTAAAAATGGCAATTCTACCAAGGACAATTTATAGATTCAATGAAGTCCCAATTAAAATCCCATCAAAATTCTTAACAGATCTTGAAAGGACAATAATAAACTTTATATGGAGAAACAAAAAACCCAGGATAGCCAAAACAATCTTATACAATAAAGGAACTTCTGGAGGCATTACCATCCCTGACTTCAAACTCTATTACAGAGCTACAGTAATGAAAACAGCGTGGTACTGGCATAAAAACAGAGAAGTCGACCAATGGAATCGTATAGAAGACCCGGATTTTAACCCACAAACCTATGAACAACTGATTTTTGATAAAGGAGCTAAAAGTATACAATGGAAGAAAGAAAGCATCTTCAACAAATGGTGCTGGCAAAACTAGAAGTCAATCTGTAGAAGAATGAAAATAGACCCATATCTATCACCATGCACAAAACTCAAGTCCAAATGGATCAAAGACCTCAATATCAATCTGAACACACTGAACCTGATAGAAGAGAAAATGGGAAGTACCCTACAACATATGGGCACTGGAGATCGCTTCCTATGTATAACCCCAGCAGCACAGACATTAAGGGCAACATTGAATAAATGGGACCTCATGAAACTGAGAAGCTTCTGTAAAGCAAAGGACACTGTCATTAAGACAAAAAGGCAGCCTACTGACTGGGAGAAGATCTTCACCAACCCCGCAACAGACAAAGGTCTGATCTCCAAAATATATAAAGAACTCAAGAAACTAGACTTTAAAAGGATAATTAACCCAATTAAAAAATGGGGCACTGAACTGAACAGAGAATTCTCAACTGAAGAAGGTCAAATGGTCAAAAGATACTTAAGGTCATGCTCAACCTCCTTAGCGATCAGAGAAATGCAAATCAAAACAACTTTGAGATATCATCTTACACCTGTCAGAATGGCTAAAATCAAAAACACCAATGATAGCCTTTGCTAGAGAGGTTGTGGAGAAAGGGGTACCCTCATCCATTGCTGGTGGGACTGCAAACTTGTGCAACCACTTTGGAAATCAGTGTGGCGGTTTCTCAGATAAATTGGGATCAACCTACCCCTGGACCCAGCAATAGCACTCTTGGGAATATACCCAAGAGATGCCCGATCATATGACAAAAGCATTTGTCCAACTATGTTCATAGCAGCATTATTTGTAATAGCCAGAACCTGGAAGCAACCCAGATGCCCTTCAATGGAAGAATGGATGAAGAAAGTGTGGAATATATACACATTAGAGTACTACTCTGCGGTAAAAAACAATGACTTCTCGAATTTTGCATGCAAATGGATGGAAATAGAAAATACGATCCTGAGTGAGGTAACCCAGACCCAAAAAGAAGAACATGGGATGTACTCACTCATAATTGGTTTCTAGCCATGGATAGGGGCCACTGAGTCTATAATTTGTGATCCTAAAGAAGCTAAACAAGAGGGTAAACCCAAGGAAAAACATATAGATATCCTCCCAGCTATGGGAAATAGACATGACTGATGGGCAAAAAATTGGAATCTTGGGGGTGGGGTGGGATGGGGATTAGGGGTGATGGGGAGAGAAAAGTGTGAAGGAGAGGATGAGGGGAACTGGGGGAATTGGGGTGATTGGGGATAAAGGAAGGTTGGATAGGGGAACAGGGAAACTCATCCCTTAGGTAAGGGAGCCACCTAAGGGGTGGCAAGAGACTTGAACTTGGAATGGCTACCAGATGCCCAGGGCAATGTCCCCAGTTAGTTCATTGGGGCACCTGAGGATAGGGAACCTGAAATGAACCTATCCTATAATCATACTGATGAATATCTTGCATATCGCCATAGAACCTTCATCTAGCGATGGATGGAGATAGAGCCAGAGACCCACACTGGAGCACCGGACTGAGCTCCCAAGGTTATAATGAGGAGCAGAAGGAGAGAGAACATGAACAAGGAAGTCAGGACCATGAGGGGTGCACACAACCACTGAGACAGTGGGGCCGATCTATTGGGAGCTCACCAAGGTCAGCTGGACTGCTACTGAAAAAAAACATGGGATAAAACCGGACTCTCGGAATGTGGCGGACAATGAGAGCTGACGAGAGGCCAAGGAGAATGGCACAGGAACTTTCAACTGGCGATAGATTGAGAGAGAGACAGAGACCCAAATTGGAGCAACGGTCTGAGCTCTTAAGGTCCAAATGAGGAGCAAAAGGAGGGAGAATATGAGCAAGGAAATATGGACCACGAGGCATGCACCCACCCACTGTGACAGTGGAACTGATCTATTGGGAGCTCTTCAAGGCCAGCTGGACTGGGACTGAATAAGCATGGGTTGAAACTGGACTCTCTGAACATGGCGGACAATGAAGGCTGATGAGAAGCCAAGGACAATGGCACTAGGTTTCGATCCTAATACATGAACTGGCTTTGTGGGAGCTTAGCCTGTTTTGATGCTCACCTTCCTGGGCCTGGATGGAAGTGGGAGGACCTTGGTCTTCCTGTAGGGCAGGGAATTTGGACTGCTCTTCAGTATCGAGAGGGAGGGAGAATGGACTGGGGGGAGGAGAAGAGGAGTGGGCATGGGGGAGGTGAGTTGGGGGAGGGGGCAATGTGTGGGAGGAGGGGAGGGAAATGGGAAACGGGGAGCAGTTGGAAATTTTAATTAAAAAAGAATAAAAAAAAATTGCCTTTGGTAGAATTGCCATTTTTACTATGTTGATGCTCCCAATCAAAGACCAAGGGAGATCCTTCCATTTTTGGTATCCTCTTCAATTTCTTCCTTCAATTCCTTAAAGTTCTTGTCAAAGAGACCTTTCACTTTCTTTTGTTAGAGTTACCCCAAGATATTTTATGCTGTTTGTGGCTACGTGAAAGGTGATGCTCTTAGTGGGTACTAGGACTTGGGTATATCTCTTTTATGTCCTGGTGCCCTACTCTACTGTGTATTCACATGTTCTCATTACAAAGACTATGTTACTTGGCAAGAGGCACTACATTTTAGGTAACCCTGTGTGATTTGTTTTTCCTTTGTTAAATAGTATCTTTAATGCATTTGAGAGAAAGGAAATGAAATGCTATTTCAATGTCCTAAATGTGCTTTAATCCTTGGGCATCTTTCCTTCTGAGGGTTGGTTTTGTGTTAATTTCATGTGTGTACTTGCAAAATGTCATGGTTTCATTCCGTTTGCTGTGACAAAGCATCGTGACAAACAAGCAATCAAAAAGCATCATGAGAAAAACAACTTAAGGGAGAGAAAAGGTTTAATTTGGTTCACCATTTCAGAGGGATTGGTTCAATAGCTTTGGGAATGGCATAGCAACAGGAGTGTGAGGCCACATTGCCTAAACAGTTAGGAGGCAGAGAGAGAAGAGGAAGTTGGGTGATTCTATAGATTCTTATAGCCTATCTTCAGTGGCATACTTCCTCCAGCAATTCTATGCCTCCTAAAGGTTTTGCAACCTCTTTAAAGAGCAGCACATGTTGCCGATAAAATGTTCAAATATGGGAGCTTATGGGGGACATTTCTCACTCAAACCACAATAAGTTCTATGACAGTAGCTTCCAGAAATAACCTGTGAAAACTATTATCACCCATGATGGGCAGCTTCTCATACTCAGGGAGAGATAAATATTAACTCATGCACAACTTGAAGATGGCTCCTGTAACTTTAAGCTGTCATAATTACATGCACAACATATAGGCATCAGGTAGATTCATAAAAATGCAACCTTGAAAGTCTAATCAATATTAATACTTTAAAGTCTTTTAACCCCATGTAAGGATCCCATCTTGTGCTTTGTTTTACCCGAGATAGGGTTCCAATTCCCAGGAACTGAACATCTACCTCTTGAAGAGGCCAATTCGGATGCCAAGATTCTGGAGTAATGATACTTACATACACACCTGTGTCTAATAAGACTTCAATAAAAGTGCCATTTATACAGACTCTTAGCTTTGGTCTTTGATCATTAATAGAAGTCTGCCAAAATATGCATTTACTCTGTCCTACTGGGTTTTTTGACTCATCCTCCATGCGTAATTCATCATTTAGACCAGTAATATTTTTTAGGGCAGAAATTGGAGCTTTTAATTTTCTTGGTGAGGCACGTTCTCTACTGTGACTGGGAATGACTGGGCCACTGTTGGCTTGGGGGCCTGCGAGAGGCCCCTCAAGGAGTTTCCCAGCGGTATCGGGTTGCCTTGTCTGTCTGTTGTTGACCTGCATTCGCTGGACCAATGTCGGCCTTTACCGCATCTCCTACATATACCTGAAGGCTGAGGTCTCCTATTTTTGTCATTCCCAGAAGGGATATTATTCCTAGAAATCCTTTGCCTGCAATCCCTTTTCAGATGTCCTAATTTACCACAATTAAAACACCTGGCAGTTTGATGTCTCCTCATTGCTTGGCAAATCACTTCTCCTACCCAAGTTTCATCATTATAGCTAAACGTCTCAACATTCATTGTATGCTGAATCCATTCATCCATAGGTGCTGATCTAAACTTTAAAGGCCCAATTATCTTTTTGCATTCTATGTTTGCATTCTCAAAAACTAGAGATTCAAGAAGTAGTCGTCTAGCTTCTGGGTCTGTTAGCCCTATGTCCAGAGCCTTAATTAATCTTTGCAAAAAGTCAATAAAGGGTTCTCTCTGTCCCTGCCTAATTCTGGTATATGATTCAACCCTTTTTGCTGGATCTTGTAGCCTATTCCAAGCATTTAAAGCTGCTTGGTGACATAAACACAGTACTTCATCATCATAAAGAGCTTCTACCTGTGGATCAGCATATTGTCCTACACCAAGAATTTGATCTTGGGAAACCTCCACACCTTTTGCTCTTCCTTGCTGTTCCATATGTTTGGATTCTTCTCTGAAATAGATTCCGAACATCAAGGAAGGTCCATTATCTACAACTGCAGACACTAACTGATGGAAATCGTGTGGGGTAGCTCTAGCATTAGAAGCCCAAGTCCTTATCATTTCCTTAATATATGCAGAGTGCAAGCCAAAGGTAACAATAACTTGCTTAATTTCTTTTAGATCATTCATTGCTATTGGCATCCATCTAGCTTCTCTGACTCCCTTTGAGCCTTTAGAAGTAGACGCTTTATTAGAATGAATTACAGAGTATGTCGCTAATACCCTGGGTAAGCCAGATCTAATAGCTGGTGGTGGCATTGTATCCTGTCCTTGTGCCTTCTCACTCTGTTCACCAACTCCAATAATTTCTTCAATCATTTCAAGTCTTCTTATCATTTTCTCTCTTAAATCCTGATTCTCCTGAGCTACATGTGTTTCTAGTGATTTCACTGAGGTATCAATTTTTTTGTCCGCATTCTACACCTGTGATTTCAAAGCTTTTGAATCCTGAATCT
This sequence comes from Chionomys nivalis, assembly GCF_950005125.1. Lineage (NCBI taxonomy): Eukaryota > Metazoa > Chordata > Mammalia > Rodentia > Cricetidae > Chionomys > Chionomys nivalis. The sequence continues at coordinate 217,822 of NW_026646967.1, read as the reverse complement.
CTTGACCTGTATTAGTTTCTGTTAAAGATTGTATGGTTCTTAGGACCATATTTTTCTTAAGTAATAGAATATTCAAAAGAATACTGAAATCTAGTAACCAGTAAATTAAGTTATCTCCATAGTGATATAAACCTTGCATGAAAAAACCCATTGTTTTGGTAGTCAAAACAGTAAAATTCATGTTGGAAACGAAAACTTTCATATTACCTATTATCCAGCAGGTGGCGCTGTTCCCAAGTCATGACGAAAACAGGGTCCTGTTTCAGTGTCTGCCTAGTATTTGTTAAAAACTGGGAAATGCCAGTTGCTCAACAAAGTAAATGTAATTAAATCAATTCCGTACATGGAACCATAAACCCAGAATCCAGGGGTAGAGAAGAGTAACCCGAAAGCCGTGTATGCCTCCAGGTGACAGAGTTGTCCCAAGGGGTTGCAGCATTCCGCAACCGGTAACCGCGTGCTCTGGTTCGTTCTGCTTAAGAGCTGCGCTTGCAAGGGAGATTTGAAAGTGATTCAGAAAAGAGAAAACCACGTGGGCAGAGACTATGTGGGCCTGTGAAATTTAAATCCACATAGCAAGGCAAACGATAAGCTGCGTCGAGACTTGAAGTCAATCTGAGGTGTCTAAAGGGAAAATATAAAAAACTGCAGCAAGAAAAGCCACTGCATGATGATTTATGTTAAACTGCTGGCTCCACGCACAAGGCACAAGCCGCAAGGAACAGGCTGTGGCCCAACTGGCGGCCGGCAGCCGAGCGGGGGGGGGGGGGAAGGAGGGGTCCTAAAACCAAACGTTGGGTGCCAGATGAAGGCGCAAGTCATAAACAATCCCACACCAGTTTGGAATTGTGATTATTAGGGTGGTATTTATTTAAAGGGGAATAAACTTACAGATCACGGTCCCAGACAACAGCCCTCTGTGCACAAAATTAGGAAGAAGTCTAGTCGCCGGAACCGGAGCAGAAAGTAAAGAGAGAGAGGAGGGAAGTAGCCACTTTGTTTTTAAAGGGAAACAGACCATGCCCCAATGGGCTGGTATCTCGGCGGCTATTGGCTGGAGGAGCAGAAGGACCTCCTGCAACACATTACACTTTCAATATCAATTAGAGCATATTTTAATTTTTGTCTAATTAAGAATAAGCATCCTGGCACTACTTCTACCTTTATCTAGGCAATCTTGGAATGAGCCATCTTGAACCTACATACTTCCAGCATCTCTCAGGAGTTGTGTAACTTCACTTCCTTCCCACCCATTACATGATTTGAATACCTGTTGCTCTCCTTCTCTAGACAGAGACCTGGACAGATCTGGTTGCTGGTACCTATGACTTCCATGGATACAATTATTGTCTGCTGTACATGTGCTCCCTGGGAATTAAGTGATTCAAATACATTTTGTTATTTGATGTAAGTGTAATTAGATAGTGGGTGGAACTATCAGCTTTATTGGAATTAATTGAAACAAACTGCCAAGTTCAACTTAGTCACACATATGTAAGATTCAGTACCAAGTAGGGGTGTATCTAGGGACAGGATATATGTGACAAGGCTAGTGACCACTTCTGCCATATGTTTCCTAACAACTTTTCAGAGCAGTAATGGATGTCCATGAAAGGTAAATCTTTAAATGAATACCGATTAGGCTTTCTTTTATGTTATAGGTGTTTTTCCAATGCATTGATGTTATCAAAATTACTCACCATCAATATCACGGTTGGCTTTTTTTCAGTTTTTTTTATTAATGTATTTCTTTATTAAAGATTTCTGTCTCTTCCCCGGCACTGACTCCCATAACCCTCCCCCTCCCCCAATCAAGTCTCCCTCTCTCATCAGTCCTAAGAGCAATCGGGGTTTCCTGCCCTGTGGGAAGTCCAAGGACATCCCACCTTCTTCCAGGTCTATTAAGGTGAACATCCAAACAGCCTAGGCTCCCACAAAGCCAGTATGTGCAGTAGGATCAACACCCAGTGCCATTGTTCTTGACTTCTCAGCAGTCCTCATTGTCCGCTATGTTTATTGAGTCCAGTACTATCCCATGTTTTTTGAGACCCAGTCCACCTTGCCATGGTGAGTTTCCAAAAGAACATCCCCTTTGTCTCAGTATTTGGGTGCACCCCTCATAATCCTGAGTTCCTTGTTCCTTCTGCTCCTGGTTTGGGGTTGTAGTCTGGTGCTCCAATGTGGGACTCTGTCTCTGTCACCTTTCATCGCCTGATGAAGGTTAAAATCCAGGAGGATGTCTATATGTTTTCCTTTGTGTTCACCATCTTATTTAGCTTTTCTAGGGTCATGAATTATAGAGTCAATGTCCTTTATTTATGGCTAGAAACCAAATATGAGTGAGTACATCCCATGTTCCTCTTTTTTTTGGGTCTGGCTAAACTCACTCAGGATAGTATTTCTATTTCTGTCCATTTGCATGCAAAATTCAAGAAGTCATTGTATTTACTGCTGAGTAGTATTCTAATATGGATATATTCCATACTTTCTTCATCCATTCTTCCATTGAAATGCATTTCGATTGTTTCAAGGTTCTGGCTATTACACACAATGCTGCTATGAAAATAGTTGAGCATATACTTTTGTTGTATGATAAGGCATCTCTTGGGTATATTCCCAAGAGGGATATTGCTGGGTCAGGAGTATGTTGATCCCAAATTTCCTGAGAAAGTGACACACTGCATTCCAAAGTGGTTTCACAAGTTTGCATTCCCAACACCAATGGATGAGTATACCCCTTTTTCTACGACTTTTCCAGCAAAGGCTATCATTGGTGTTTTTGATTTTAGCCATTCTGACAGGTGTTAGATGACATCATAAAGTTGTCTTGATTTGGACTCTCCTTATCTCTAAGGAAGTTGAGCATGACCTTAAGTGTCTTTTGGCCATATGAACTTCTTCTGTTGAGAATTCTCTGTTCAGTTCATTGCCCCATTTTATAATTGGGTTGATTAGCCTTTTAAGGTCTAATTTATTGAGTTCTTTATATATATTGAAGATCAAACCTTTGTCAATTGTGGGGTTGGTGAAGATCTTTTCCCAGTATGTGGTTTGCCTTTCTTTCTTAGTGACAGTGTCCTCTGCTTTACAGAAGCTTCTCAGTCTCAGGAGGTCCCATATTTTCAAAGAGGCCCTTAATAACTGTGCTGTTGTGGTTATACGTAGGAAGTGGTCTCCTGTGCCCATCTGTTGTAGAGTACTTCCCATTTTCTCTTCTATCAGGTTCAGTGTGTTCTAACTCTTATTGAGGTCTTTAATCCATTTGGACTTAAGTTTAGTGCATGGTGATAGACATGGATCTATTTTCATTCTTCTACAGATTGACATCGAGTTTTGCCAGCATAATTTGTTGAAGATGATCTTTTTTATCCATTGTATACTTTTAGCTCCTTTATCGAAAATCAGGTGTTCATAGGTTTGTGGGTTAAAGTCCGGGTCTTCTTTACATTCCGTTGGTTGACTTCTCTGTTTTTATGTCAATACCAAGCTGTTTTCAATACTGTAGCTCTGTAATAGAGTTTGAAGTCAGGGATGGTAATGCCTCCAGACAATCCTTTATTGTATAATATTGTTTTGGCTATCCTGAGTTTTTTTATTTTTCCATATAAAGTTGATTATTGTCTTCTCAAGGGCTGTGAAGAATTTTGATGGGATTTTGATGGGGATTGCATTGAATCTATATATTGCTTTTGGTAAAATTGCCATTTTTACTATGTTGATCCTCCCAATCCAAGAACAAGGGAGATCCTTCCATTTTCTGGTGTCCTCTTCAATTTCTTTCTTAAAAGACTTAAAGTTCTTGTCAAAGAGATCTTTCACTTTCTTGATCAGAGTTACCCCAAGATATCTTATGCTATTTGTGGCTATCGTGACAGATTTGTGGCTATCGTGACAGGTGATGCTTCTCTGATTTCCCTCTCTTCTTCCTTATCCTTAGTGTATAGGAAGGCACTTCTTTCTTGGAGTTGATCTTGAATCCTGCCACATTACTAAAGGTGTTTATCTGCTATAGGAGTTCTTTGGTAGTGTTTTTGTGGTCGCTTATGTATACTATCATATCATCTGCAAATAACAAATTTTCACTTCTTCCTTTCGAATATGAATCCTCTTGATCCCCTTATGTTGTCTTATTGCTATTGCTAGAACTTCAATCACTATATTGAAGAGGTATGGAGAGAAAGGACAGCCTTGTCGTGTTCCTGATTTTAGTGTGATGGCTTTGAGTTTTTCTCACTTTAATTTAATGTTTGCTGTAGGCTTGCTGTAAATAGCTTTTATTATATTTAGGTATGACCCTTGTATCCCTTATCTCTCCAGGACCTTTATCATAAAGGGGTGTTGGATTTTGTCGAATGCTTTTTCAGCATCTAATGAAATGATCATATGGTTTTCTTCTTTCAGTTTATTTATATGATGGATTACATTGATAGATTTCCCTATGTTGAACGAGCCCTGTATCTCTGGAATGAAGCCTACTTGATCATAATGGATAATTTTTTTCATGTATTCTTGGATTTGGTTTGCCAGTATTTTATTGAGAATTTTAGCATCACTGTTTAGGAGTGAGATTGACCTGTAATTCTCTTTCTTGGTTAAGTCTTTGTGAGGTTTTGTTATCAGGGTGACTGTAGCTTCATAAAAGCCATTTGGCAGTGACTCTTCTGTTTATATATTGTGAAATACCTTCAGGAGTATAGGTATTAGGTCTTCTTGGAAGTTCTTGTAGAATTCCACATTGAAACCATCTGGTCCTGGGCTTTTTTTGGAAGGGAGGTTTTTGATAACAGCTTCTAATTTTTTGTGACTAACAGATCTATTGAGATTGTTCGCGTGGTCTTGGTTTAGCTTTGGTATATGGTACTTATCTAAAAAAATGTCCATTTCTTTTGCATTTCCAGTTTTTCGGCATATAGGCTTTTGTAGTAAGATCTAATGATTCTCTGAATTTCCTGTGTGTCTGTGGTTTTTTTTTGATTTTTTCATTTTTGATCTTATTTATTTGAGTGTTCTCTCTCTGTCGTTTAGTTTGTTTGGATAAGGGTTTGTCAATCTTGTTAATTTTCTCCAAGAACCAACTTTTTGCTTCATTGATTCTTTGGATTGTTTTCTGTCTTTCTATTTTGGTGATTTCAGCCCTGAGTTTGATTATTTCCAGTCTTCTACTCCTTCTAGGTGAGTCTGCTTCTTTTTTTTCTAGAGCTTTCAGGTGGGCTGTTAAGTCTCCAATGTTTGCTTTCTCTGTTTTCTTTAACTGGGCAGTTACTGCTTGATTCTTAGGCCCGTTTGCTTGAAAAACTTTTTCCCAACCCTTTAATCTGAGTAGATGCCTGTCTTTGTGGTTGAGATGTGTTTCTTGTAAAACAGCAGAATGTTGGATCCTGTTTTCGTATCCAATCTCTCAGCCTGTGCCTTTTTATATGTGAATTGAGTCCATTAATAGTAAGTGATATTAATTACCAGTAGCTGTTTACTCCAGTTATACTTATTGTTTTTGTTAGTAGAGTTTCTATGTCTCCCTTCTTTGAGTGGGCTGGTGAAGGCTTGCTAGATGCCTGAGTCCTTGTAGGCAGTGTTGGCAATGTTGGATTCCTTGGGTTGTGATTTTCCTTCTATTATACACTGTAAGGCTTGATTTGTGGATACGTATTGTTTGAATTTGTTCTTATGCTGACATGTTTGTTTTTTCCATTGATAGTGAACGATAGCTTGTCTGGGTATTGTAGCTCGGGCTTGCATTCACGGTCTCCTAGTTTCTGTAGTACCTCTATCCAGGACCTTCTTGCTTTCATGGTTTCCATAGAGAAGTCAGGTGTAAGTCTGATTGATTTACCTTTATAAGTCTCTTGCCCTTTTTCCTTTGCAGCTCTTACTATTATTTCTTTAATGAGTATGTTTGTGTTTTGATTTTTATATGGTGAGGGGATTTTTTTTGATCCAGACTGTTTGGTGTTCTGTATGCTTCTTGAATATTCAAAAAAATATCTTTATGTTGTGAAAATTTTCTTCCATAATTTTGTTAAAAAATATGTTCTGGGCCTTTGAGCTGTGACTCTTCTCCTTATATCCCTATTAATCTTAGGTTTGGTGTTTTTTTTTTTAAGTTAAAGATCTTTTATTTAATTATTTAATTAATTAATTAATTTAATTATTAAAGATTTTTGCCTCTTCCCCGCCACCACCTCCCATTTCCCCCCACTCTTCCAATCAAGTCTTCCTCCCTCCTCAGCCCAAAGAGCAATCAGGTTTCCCTGCCCTGTGGGAGGTCCAAGGACCACCCACCTCCATCCAGGTCTATTAAGGTGAGCATCCAAACTACCTAGGCTCCCAGAAGGCCATTATGTGCAATAGGATTAAAAACCCATTGCCATTGTTCTTCAGTTCTCAGTAGTCCTCATTGTCTGCTATGTACAGCGAGTCCAGTTTTGTCCCATGCTTTTTCAGACCCCGCCCAGCTGGCTTTGGTGTGTTTCCAATAGAACATTCCCATTGCCCTCGCAGTCCTGAGTTCCTTGCCCGTGCTCTCTCTCCTTCTGCTCCTCCTTTGGATCGTGAGACTTCAGTCCAGTGCTCCAGTGTTGGTCTCTGTCTCTGTCTTCTTTCATTGCCTGATGAAGGTTAATATTCAGGAGGATGCTTATATGTTTTTCTTTGGGTTCACCTTCTTATTTAGCTTCTCTAGAATCACAAATTATAGTCTCAATGTCCTTTATTTATGACTAGAAACCAAATATGAGTGAGTACATCCCATGTTCCTCTTTTTGAGTCTGGCTTAACTCACTCAGGATAGTGTTTTCAATTTCCGTCCATTTGTATGCAAATTCAAGAAGTCATTGTTTTTTACTGCTGAGTAGTACTCTAATATGTATATATTCCATACTTCTTAATCCATTCTTCCATTGAAGGGCATCTAGGTTGTTTCCAGGTTCTGGCTATTACAAACAATGCTGCTATGAACATAGTTGAGCATATACTTTTGTTGTATGTTAGGGCATCTCTTAGGTATATTCCCAAAAGTGGTATTGCTGGGTCGAGAGGTAGGTTGAACCCGACTTTCCTAAGAAACCGCCACACTGCTTTCCAAAGTGGTTGCACAAGTTTGCATTCCCACCAGCAATGGATGAGTGTGCCCCTTTCTGCACAACCTCTCCAGCAGAGGCTATCATTGGTGTTTTTTATTTTAGCCATTCTGACAGGTGTAGGATGCTATCTTAAGGTTGTCTTGATTTGCATTTCCCTGATTGCTAAGGAACTTGGGCATGATCTTAAGTGTCTTTTGGCCATTTGAAATTCTTCTGTTGAAAAGTCTTTGTTCAGCTCAGTGCCCCATTTTATAATTGGATTGAATAACCTTTATGGTCTAATTTCTTGAGTTCTATATATATTTTGGAGATCAGACCTTTGTCAGTTGCGGATTGGTGAATATCTTCTCCCAATCAGTGGGTTGCCTTTTTGTCTTAGTGACAGTGTCCTTTGCTTTACAGAAGCTTCTCAGTGTCAGGAGGTCCCATTTATTCAATGATGTCCTTAGTGTTTGTGCTGCTGTGGTTATACGTAGGAAGTGTTCTCTTGTGCCCATGTGTTGTAGAGTACTTCCCACGTTTTCTTCTATCAGGTTCAGTGTGTTCAGACTGATATTGAGGTCTTTAATCCATTTGGACTTGAGTTTTGTGCATGGTGATAGATATGGATCTATTTTCATTCTTCTACAGGTTCACAACCAGTTCTGACAACACCATTTGTTGAAGGTGCTTTCTTTATTCCATTGAATACTTTTAGCTACTTCATCAAAAATCAGTGTTCAAAGGTTTGTGGGTTAATATCAGTGTCTTCTACTTGATTCCATTGGTCGACTTCTCTGTTTTGATGCCAATACCAAGCTGTTTTCAATACTGAAGCTCTGTAATAGAGTTTGAAGTCAGGGACTGTAATGCTTCCAGAAGTTCCTATATTGAATACAATTGTTTTGGCTATCCTGGGTCTTTTGTTTTTCCATACAAAGTTGAATAATGTCCTCTCAATGTTTGTGAAGAATTTTGATGGGATTTTGATGGGGATTGCATTAAATCTAGGAATTGCCCTTGGTAGAATTGCCATTTTCACTATGTTGATCCTCCCAATCCAAGAGCAAGGGAGATCCTTCCATTTTCTGGTATACTCCTCAATTTCTTTCTTCAAAGACTTAAAGTTCTTGTCAAATAGATCCTTCACTTCCTTGGTTAGATTTACCCCAAGGTATTTTATGCTACCTGTGGCTATCGTCAAAGGTGATGCTTCTCTGATTTTCCTCTCTGCTTCCTTATCCTTCGTGTATAGGAGGGCAACTGATTTATTGTATTTGATCTTGTATACTGCCACTCTACTTAAGGTGTTTATCAGCTGTAGGAGTTTTTTGGAGGTGTTTTGGGGGTCGCTTATATACACTATCATATCATCTGAAAATAATGAAAGTTTAACTTCTTCCTTTCCAATTTGAATCCCTTTGATCCCCTTATGTTTTCTTATTGCTATTTCTAGAACTTCAAGCACTATATGTAAGAGGTATGGAGAGAGTGGGCAACCTTGTTGTGTTCCTGATTTTACTGGGATGACATTGAGTTTCTCTCCATTTAATTAGATGTTAGCTGTCGGCTTGCTATGAATAGCTTTTATTATAGTTAGGTACGACCCTTGTATCTATATTCTCTCTAAGACCTTTATCATAAAGGGATGTTGAATTTTTTTGAATGCTTTTTCATCATCCAGTGAAATGATCATGTGGTTTTTTTCTTTCAGTTTCTTTACATGATGGATTACATTGATAGATTTTCATATCTGGAATGAGCCCTGCATCAGTGGATGAAGCCTACTTGATCATAATGGATAATTTTTCTAATGTGTTCTTGGATTTGTTTTGCCAGTATTTTATTGAGGATTTTCACATCCATGTTCATGAGTGAGATTGGCCTGTAGTTCTCTTTCTTGGTTGGGTGTTTGTGTGGTTTTGGTATCAGAGTAACTGCAGCTTCATAAAAGGAGTTTGGCAATGATTTCTCTGTTTCTATATTGTGAAATACATTACATTAAGGAGTATAGGTAATAGGTCTTCTTTGAAGTTCTGGTAGAATTCTGACTTGAAGCCATCTGGACCTGGGCTTTTTTGGTTGGGAGGAATTTTATATCATCTTCTAATTTTTCACGACTAACAGGTCTATTTAGATTGTTCACCTGGTAATATTTTAACTCTGGTATATGGAACTTATCTAAAAATTGTCAATTTCTTTTACCTTTTCCAAATTTGTGGCAAATAGGCTTTTCTAGTAAGATCTAATGATTCTCTTTATTTCCTCTGTGTCTGTGGTTATGTCTCCCTTTTCATTTCTGATGTTGTTAATTTTCGTATTCTCTCTCTGCCATTTGATTAGTTTGGATAGGGGTTTTTCAATCTTGTTGATTTTCTCCATGAACAAGATTTTGTTTCATTGATTCCTTTGATTGTGTTATGTTTTTCTGTTTTGTTAATTTCAGCCCCCAGTTTGATTATTTCCAGACGTCTACTCCTCCTATTAAGTCTCCAATGTGTGCTTTCTCCATGTTCTTTAAGTGGGCACTTAGTGCTATGAACTTTCCTCTTACCACTGCTTTCATACTGTCCCATAGGTTTGAGTATGTAGAGTTTTCATTTTCATTGAATTCAAGAAGGACTTTAATTTCTCTATTTCTTCCTTGATCCAGGAGTTGTTCAGTAGTTGACTGTCCAGTTTCCATGAGTTCGTAGTCTTTCTGGAGGTAGCATTGTTGTTGAATTCTAACTTTAATCGAAGGTAATCTATAAGATACAGGTGGTTGCTAATATTTTTTGTAACTGAGGATGTTTGCTTTATTAATGAGTATGTGGTCAATTTTCGGTTCCATGAGCTGCAGAGAAGTAGGTATATTCTTTCCTATTTGGATGCAATGTTCTATAGATGTCCATTAAGTCCATTTGATTCATTACCTACTTCAATTCTCTTATTTCTCTGTTAGGTTTCTGTCTGATTGACCTGTCCATTGGTGAGAGAGGAGTGTTAAAATCTCCTACATTAGTATCTATGGTTTAATGACTGCCTTGAGATTCAGTTATGTTTCTTTTACATGAGTGGGTGCTTTTATATTAGGGGCATAGATATTCAGGATTGAGACTTTGTCCTGATAAATTGTTCTTGTTATGAGTAAAAAATGACCCTCTCTATCTCTTCTGATTGATTTTAGTTTGAAGTCAACTTTGTTAGGAATTAGTATAGCCACACCTGCTAGTTTCCTAGGTCCATTTTGTTGATAAACATTTTCCCAGCCCTTTACCCTGAGTAGATGTCTGTCTTTGTGGTTGAGGTGTGTTTCTTGTAAGCAGAGGAATGTTGGACCCTGTTTTCATATCCAATGTCTTAGCCTGTGTCTCTTTATAGGTGAGTTGAGGCCATTAATATTAAGTGATATTAATGACCAGTGGTTGTTAACTCTGGCCATTTTTTCTTTCTTTCTTTCTTTTTTTACCCTTCTTTGAGTTGTGCTGGTGAAGGGTCATTAGATATCTGAGTTATTGTGGGCATTGTTGGACTCCTTGGGTTGTGATTTTCCTTCAATTACTTTCTGTAAGGCTGGATTTGTGGCTATGTATTGTTTAAATTTGTTTTTATCCTGGAAAATTTTGTTTTCTCCCTTTATATTCTATGAAAGCTTGGATGGGTATGGCAGTCTGGGCTTGCATCCATGGTCTCTTAGTTTCTGCAGTGCATCTATCCAGGACCTTCTGGCTTTCATGGTTTCTATAGAGAAGTCAGGTGTAATTTTGATATGTTTACCTTTATAAGTAACTTGACCTTTTTCATTTGCAGCTCTTAATATTCACTCCTTATTCTGTATGATTTTTGTTTTGATTATTATATGATGAGGAGACTTTTTTTTATCCAGTCTATTTGGTGTTCTGATTGCTTCTTGGACCTTCAAAGAATATCTTTCTTAAGGAAGGGAAAGTTTTCTTTTTAATTTTATTAAATATATTTTGTTGACCATTGATCTGTACTCTTCTCCTTCTTCTATCCTTATTACTCTTAGGTTTGGTCTTTTTATTGTGTCCCAGATTTCCTGAATGTTTTGTGATGAGAATTTGTTGGTTTTGCTTGATCAGTGTGTTTATTTCCTCTATGGTGTCTTTAGTGTCTGAGATTCTTTCTTCAATCTCTTGTAATCTGTTGGTAGTACTTGTCTCTGTAGTTCCTGATTGTTTACCCAGACTTTCCATCTCCATCCTTACCTTGTTTTTTTTCTTCTATACTTCCATTTCATTCTTCAAGTCTTGAAACGTTTCCCTTACCTCTTTGATTGCTTTTTCTTGTTTCTCTTGGTTTTCTTGGGTATTTTGAGAAATTTATTCATTTCCTCTACATTTTTGTTTGTAATATCTAATTTTTTATGGCAGTTTTCACCTCTTGTTTAAGGTCCTCTATTATTTTCATATAATTCAATTTTGAGTCGAATTCTTCTAATTCTTCTGGAGTAGGGTATACAATTCTTCTTATTTCAGGATTCCTGGATTCTGGCAATGTCATGTTGCCTTTCAGGATGTTTTGAGGAATTCTTGCATTGTTGCCTGCCCATCTCTTCCTTCAGATGGAGCCTGGAGAGGCCTAGTGTCTTGGTCCAGTCTTTGCTGTGACTGACTCCCTGGGTGTATCATCTGAGTGTAGGAGCAGGAGCCGTTCCTTTCCAGATGGATTCCTCAGCACCAAAACATGGACGCCTGATAGTCCAATGACCTGTGGACAAAATGGCGAATGTGGGGTGTAGTGTGGTATCGAGTAGAACACAGGAGACCCTGCAGCCAAAGCTGAAGGTTCATTTGCTCCCTTCGGGGGTCCTTGAGGCCTGTCTGGCAGGCAGGCACTAACCACACTGAGTGGGTAGCCTTAGTGTAGGAGCATGAAACTGTTCCTCAGCAAAGGACCTTGCATACAAGGCAGGCTTGGGGCTGATCGTGGGTAGGAAAGAAAGTCCTGCAGCACGAGCTGGGGGAGGGGGTTTGTCCTCTATTCCAGGACAGTCAGCCCCTGGATAGCACACACTCACCCATCCAGATGGAATTTCTCAGCACCTATACAGGGATGCCTGGTAGCGCAATGAGCCAGGGACTATAGGGAGAATGTTACAGAGAGGGCAGTGCTCAATAAAGCACAGGAGACCCTGCAGCCCCAAGCTGAATGTTCCTGTGGTCCCTTGTTTGGAACCTTCTGGCCTGCCTGGTAGGCAGGCACTCACTGCTCTGGGTGGGTAACCTTAGTGTAGGAACGGGAAAACTGTTCTTGAGGAGAGAACTTAAGAGACAGCAAGGCAGGCTTCTGGGGGGTAGATGGGAGCTGGGTCATGTGTAAAAAAGGGGCCCTGCAGCAGGAGCTGGGTGAGGGTGATTTGTGCTCTCTTCCAGGAGAGTCAGCACCTAAATTGCACACCCTAACCCATCCAGAAGGAACTCCTCAGCACCTAAACAGGGACACCTGGTAGCCCATGAGCAGGCAAAAAAGGAAACAAGCCTACTTGATTGTAAAGCATAATTTTTTAAATGTGTTCTTGGATTCTGTATGACGAAATTTTATTGAGTATTTTTGCATCAATGTTAATGAGTGGTATTGGTCTGTAATTCTCTTTCCTGTTTTGGTCATTGTGTGGTTTTGGAATCAGAGTGACTGTCAATTCAAAAAAAGAGTTTGGGAATGACTCTCTGATTCTATTATGTGCTACACATTAAGGAGTATAGGTATCAGGTTTTCCCAGAAGTTCTGATAAAATTCAGCATTGAAATCATCTGCTCCTGAGCTTTATTAGCTTGGGAGCTTTTTTATGACCGCTTCTATTTCCTCATGACTTATAGGTCTATTTAAATTGGTCACCTGTTCTTGATTTAACTTTGGTAAATGGTACTTATCGAAAAATATGTCAATTTCTTTTATTTTTCCAACTTTATGGCATACAAGCTTTTGTAAAATGACCTAATGATTCTCTGATTTTCCTCAGTGTCTGTTGTTAAGTCTCCTTTTTCATTCCTGATCTTGTCAATTTGGGTATTATATCTGTACCTTTTGTTTAGTTTGAAAAATTGTTTGTCAATCTTGTTGACTTTCTAAAAGAACCTGCTCATTGTTTCATTGATTCCTTGAATTGTTCACTGTGTTCCTATTTTATTGATTTCAGCCTTCTGGTTGATTATTTCTGGTCTTCTACTACTCCTGGTGAGTGTGCTTCTTTTTTTCTAGAGTTTTCAGCTGTGTTATTAAGGCTCTAATGTGAGCTTTCTCCATTTTTTAATGTGTGCAATAAAAGCTATGAACATTCTTCTTAGCACTGCTTTCATTGCTTCCCATAGGATTGTTTATGATGTGTCCTAATTTTCATTGAATTTAAGGAAGACATTAATTTCTTTCTTTATTTCTTCCCTGACCCTGTTGTGGTCAATAGTTGACTGTTCAGATTCCATAAGTTTTAGGCTTTCTTGGGGTAGAACTATGTTTAAATTCTTACTTTACTCTATGGTGATCTGATAAGACACAGGAGGATACTAATTTTTTTTATATCTAAGGAAGTTTGCTTTGTTACATAGTATGTGGTCAGTTCTAAAGAAGATAACATGAGATGTTCAGAATTAGGTATATTCTTTCCCCTTTAGGTTGAATGTTCTATAAATGTCTGTTAAGGCCATTTTTTTTTCATTACCTCCTTTAATTCTATTTTTTTCGCGATTTGTTTTCTGTCTGATTGATCTGTCCACTGGTAAGACAGGAGTGTTGAAATCCCTTCTATTAGTTCTGGGTTTTGATGTCTGCCTTTAGATCTAGTAATTTTTCTTCTAAAGAAGTGGGTGCTTTTTTATTAGGGACATAGACATTCAGGATTGTGACTTCATCCTGATGAATTGTTCCTCTTATGAGTAAAAAGTCTCCATCACCATCTCATCTGATTGACTTTAGTTTTTCGTCAGTTTTGTTAGATATTGGTATAGCCACACCTGTTTGTTTCTTAGGTTCATTAGAATGAAAAACCTTTCCCAACCCTTTACTCTGAGTAGATGTCTGTCTTTGTTGTTAAGGTGTGCTTCTTGTAAACAGCAGATTGTTGGTTCCTGTCTTTGCATCCAATCTCTTTGCCTCTGTCTTTTTTATAGGTGAATTGAATACATTGATATAAGTGATATTAAGACCAGTGGTTGTTAACTCTGGTTATTTTTTTTTTCATTTTTGGTGTTAGAGTATTTTGTTACCCCTTTTTGTGTTGTATTTGTAAAGATATGCTAGATGTCTGAGTTATTTGAGCGTTGTTGGATTTCTTCGGTTGTAATATTCCCTCCATTTCTTTTAGTTATGCTGTCTTTATGGCTACATATTATTTAAATTTGTTTTTGTCTTGGAATGTTTGACTTTACATTGATGGTGAACTAATCCTTGGCTGGGTATAGTAGTCTGGCCTTGAATCCATGGTCTCTTACTTTCTGTAGCAATCTATCCAAAAACTCCTGGATTTCATTGTTTCTATAGACATGTCAGATGAATTTTAAAAGGTTTATATTTATAATTTACTTGAGAGTAACCTTTGTAGCTCTTAATATTCTTTCTTTATATTCTATGTATTTTGTTTGATTATTATAATGTGAGGGTTGTTTTTGATTCATTCTATTCAGTATTCTGTATGCTTCTTGAACTATTATAAGAATATCCTTTTTTGAAGTTCATTGAATATATTTTGGGGCCTTTGAACTGCAATTTATCTTCTTCTTCTACCCCTATTATTTTTATGTTGGGTCTCTTTATTATGTCCCTGATTTCCTGGATGATTTGTGATGAGATATTTTTAGATATGCTGTTTTCGTTGAACAGTGTGTTTATTTTCTCTATATGGTCTTCAGCATCTGAGATAGTTTTTTCTATCTTTTGTATTCTGTTGGTTATGCTTGTTTTCTCTGTAATCTCTGTTTGTTTACCTAGATTTTCCATATCCAGATGGCCCTTGTTTCTTGTTTTCTTCATTACCTTCATTTTAGTTTTCAAGTCTTGAACTGTTTCCATTATCTGTTTGATTGTTTTTCTTGGTTTCCTAGGGTATCTTTTCGGAATCATTTCTTCAAACTTTTTGTTATTCTTCTCATCCATTTCTTTAACGAAGTTTTTCACATCCTGTTTAAGGGACTCTATCATTTTCATAATGTCTATTTTTTCTATTTCTTCTGCATAAGTGTGTTCCCGTCTTCCTGTTGTACGTTTACTGGATTCTGGTGTAATCATGCTTTTCAGGTTGGTGGAGGAAATTGTCTTCTCATTTCTTCCTTCCATTGCCTTCTAATGGATCTTCTGGTACAGAATCAGAGCCACTTGCTGGCCAGGGACATCTCAGAAAAATGGACTAGCTTGCTGTTTCCAAACTGAGTGAAACAAAGAAAAGTTTGCCCGGTTGCACTCACCACACCATCCCAGAGCCTCAGCCCTCAAACAGTCTGAGCAGGGGTATTTTATGGCCTCACAGAAGGGAATGTGTTCCTGGGAGCAAGCTGGGATGGAATCGGATAAGAGAGGCAGTAACTGGGGAGAGAAGCTCCTGCAGAATGACCACAAAATTTAGGGCGTTTGGGGGTGTCTGTGCTCCATTAATAGCATTGGCCAACCATTCAGGAACACACTCAACTTGCTGATGGATCTACTCTTCAGAATCAGGACCACCTTCTGTTCAGGGAACTCACAGATAAGAGGACTAGCTTGCTGCTTGAAGATCAGTGAAACAAACAAAATTCCTTCCTGGCTGCCCTCACCTCCTGACTTTATTTATTTTCCTATCTAAATAACAAGGCATATGAAAGAATATACAATAATGTGA
The DNA here is from genome assembly GCF_950005125.1 of Chionomys nivalis. Taxonomy (NCBI): domain Eukaryota; kingdom Metazoa; phylum Chordata; class Mammalia; order Rodentia; family Cricetidae; genus Chionomys; species Chionomys nivalis. Next base: position 201,955 of record NW_026646967.1, on the reverse strand, counting down.
CTTGCTTGTTTTGGCAAGGGTCATTCATTACATAAATTCAGACTTGTTCTCTATTGTCATTTGATTGGAACATATCAGTACACTCTAGTGAGCCTTGAATTGACAACTAAAAGGCAGAGAAGCATTTCTATGTTGAAGCATACTCAATACAAAGCATAAAATTATGGATAGGGCAGAACGGGATGCAGAGAAATGTAACCTTAACTCTTGAGCACATAACTGTGAAAGAAGATTATAAGAAAATGCTTTACACTAAGTATCAAGATCACTAAAATTTGTACCCAAATTTTTCATTTGGTGTACATGCACTACACAAAAAGAACACTGCATATGCCAGACCGAGATCTCATGTAAGGGAAAAACAAATTTTTAATTTATTTATTACTTTAAAACAATCTATTTTATATACTAGTCCCAGTTCTTACTTCCTCTGTTTCGTACACTCCCCCCAACTTATACCCTCCCAAACTCCCATCCACTGCTCAGAGATGGAAAGTCTTCTCATGGAAAGTCAGCAAAGTCTGATACATCACTTTGATGCAGGATCAAGTCCCTCTCCCCTTATCTAGTGTGAGCATGATAGCCATCCCTCGAAAGTAAATGGGGTTGAAAAAACGAATTCAAGAAATAGGATTACATACCAGTCTTACTGCCAGTGGACCCACAGTCTGCCCAAGCCATATACATGTCAGTCACATTCAGACAACCTAGTTTTGTTCAATGTGGTATTCTCAGATGTCATCCCCGAGACTGGGAGCTCCCACTAGCTCAGGTAAGCTGTCTCTGTGGGTTACCCCACCGTGGTCTTGACTCCATTGCCTGTATACTCTCTTCTGCCTCTCTTCAACTGGACCTCAGTAGCTTTGCTCACTGTTTAGCTATGGATCTTAGCATCTTTTTCCATCAGTGGTTGAATAAAACTTCTATGATGATATTAGAGTGGTCAAGAATGTGATTACAGATGCAGGCCAGTTCAAAACCCTCTCCACTAGTACTAGAATTTTTATCTGGGACTGTTTTTATGGATTACTGAGAATTTTTCTGGCAGCAGTTTTCTCTCTAAGCCTAGTATTGCTTTCTATATCAATATATTTTCAGGGCAGATGCACGTGCCGGCGGAGACCAGTGGGCAGACGCACGCTGCGGGCGGAGACCAGCGGGCAGATGCGGCAGAGACAGCTATGCAGACACGGCAGGAGACTGGCATGCAGACACGGTGGAGACCTGCGGGCAGAAGCGGCAGTGACAGGTGCGCAGATGCTGTGGAGACCAGCAGAGGTGGGATAGTCTAAGCATGAAACAGTGAAGCCCACACTGAGAGCAGATCGCCCCACTACTATTAAATCAAGTAGGTTTCTTGGGGCCTAACCTGCAGATTGGGAGGCCTTGTATTGGCGAGGTCCACTGGCCTGCCCTGAAGACACTCCTGGGTGGGGAGAGTGTTCTTGGCCCACGGCGGGCCACAGGAAATGTAGCAGGGGCATTCCCAGACCCCCTTGACCCCTCTGCTGGTACCCTCTGCTGGGGCTGCTCTTCCTCTGCTGTGACCTCTCTCCCCCTGGCCCAGCTTGTGCCCAGGGGACGACGTCACTCTCCCTCCCTTAGGCAGGCCCATGGGATTACCCAGTTTAGCCTATTTGGGCTCTGGGTCAGGAGCTCAGGACAAAGGGCAGTGGGAGATTCTCTGTTTTGGTGGCTGGCCCACAGAGTGGTAGGCCTTTTGTTGGTGAGATCCCTGGCAAATGGGGAGCCTGGCCCTGTTCCTGAAGACCCTTCTGAGTGGTGAGAAGGATCTTTGCCCGTGGTGGGAGACAGGAAACGGAGCAAGGGCATTTTGTAAGCGAGGCCACTGGCCCAGCAGGGAACCTGATCCTGCTTTAAAAGACCCATTAGATAGCATTGATAGGAGGAGATGGGCAGGCACCAAAGCAAGAATTCACCCAACAATCTGAAAACAACATGAAAACACCAGAACCCAATGATCTTATATCAGAAGGACTTGAACACCCTAAAAGAGAAGTAGTGGAAAAATTGACTTTGTGAAAGCAATAGAGTCCCTTAAACTACATGTAAAAAATGCCCTTAGAGAATTGGATGAGAAATATAACAAAAGGTTTGAAGAAATGGGAAAATACGTGAATGATACCCTGGGAAACCAAGAAAAAACGATTAAACAAGTAATGGAAACAGTTCAAGAATTGAAAACTGAAATGGAAGGAAGGAAGAAAACACAAACTGAGGACCAGATCGGTATGGAAAATCTAGGTCAACCAGCAGAGACTGGTGGGAATGCAAACTTGTGCAACCACTTTGGAAATCAGTGTGGCGGTTTCTCAGGAAAGTCGGGTTCAACCTACCTCTTGACCCAGCAATACCACTATTGGGAATATACCCAAGAGATGCCCAAACATACAACAAAAGTATATGCTCAACTATGTTCATAGCAGCATTGTTTGTAATTGCCAGAACCTGGAAACAACCTAGATGTCCTTCAATGGAAGAATGGATGAAGAAAGTATGGAATATATACATATTAGAGTACTACTCAGCAGTAAAAAACAATGACTTCTTGAATTTTGCATACAAATGGACAGAAATTGAAAACACTATCCTGAGTGAGGTAAGCCAGACCCAAAAAGAGGAACATGGGATGTACTCACTCATATTTGGTTTCTAGCCATAAATAAAGGACATTGAGAATATAATTCGTGACTCTAGAGAAGCTAAATAAGAAGGTGAACCCAAAGAAAAACATATAAGCATCCCCCTGAATATTAACCTTCATCAGGCGATGAAAGAAGACAGAGACAGAGACCAACATTGGAGCACTGGACTGAAGTCTCACGATCCAAAGGAGGGGCAGAAGGAGAGTGAGCACTAGCAAGGAACTCAGGACGGCGAGGGGTGCACCCACACACTGAGGCAATGGGGATGTTCTATCGGGAACTCACCAAGGCCAGCTGGCCGGGGACTGAAAAAGCATGGGACAAAACCAGTCTCGCTGAACATAATGGACAATGAGGACTACTGAGAACTGAAGAACAATGGCAATGGGTTCTTGATACTATTGCATGTAATGGCTTTGTGGGAGCCCAGGTAGTTTGGATGCTCACCTTAATAGACCTGGATGGAGGTGGGTGGTCCTTGGACCTCCCACAGGGCAGAGAAACCTGCTTGCTCTTTGGGCTGAGGAGGAAGGAAGACTTGATTGGGGGAGGGGGAGGGAATGGGAGGTGTTGGCGGGGAAAAGGCAGAAATCTTTAATAATTAAATTAATCAATAAATAAAAAAAAATCAGCAAGAAAAAAAAAGAAAAAAAATATCAAGCATAATCAATAGAATACAAGAGATGAAGAAAGAATCTCAGATTCTGAGGACACCATAGAGAAAGTAAATGCACTGATCAAAGTAAACAGCAAAGTCAACAAATTCTCATCACAAAACATTCAGGAATTATGGGACACAATAAAAAGACCAAAGCTAAGAATAATACGTATAGAAGAAGGAGAAGAGTCACAACTCAAAGGCACAGAACATATTTATAACAAAATTCTGGAAGAAAACTTTCCCAAACTAAAGAAAGATATTCCTTTGAATATTCAAGAAGCATCCAAAACACCAAACAGACTGGATCAAAGAAAAACATCCCCTCACCATATAGTATTCAAAACAAAAATATAGTGATTAAATAAAGAATATTAAGAGCTGCAAAGGAAAAAGGGCAAGTAACTTATAAAGGTAATCCGATCAGACTTACACCTGACTTCTCTATGGAAACCATGAAAGCAGAAGGTCCTGGATAGAGGAACTGCAGAAACTAAGAGACCACGAATGCCAACCCAAACTACTAGACCCAGCCAAGCTACCATTCACTATCAATGGAGAAAAAAAGACATTCCAGGTAAGAACAAATTTAAACAATACGTAGCCACAAATCCAGCCCTGCAGAAAGTAATAGAAGAAAAATCATAACCCAAGGAATCCAACATTGCTAACACTGCCTACAATAACTCAGGCATCTAGCAGCCCTTCAACAGCACAACTCAAAGAAAGGAGACACACAAACTCTACTACCACAAACAATAAGAATAACTGGATCAAACAACCACAGGTCATTAATATCACTTAATATGAATGGTCTCAATTCACCTATAAAAAGGCACAGACTTAGATGTTGGAGACAAAAACAGGATCCAACATTCTGCTGTTTGCAAGAAACACATCTCAACCACAAAGACAGGCACCTACTTAGAGTAAAGGGTTGGGAAAATCATTTTCAAGCAAATGGTTCTAAAAAAAAGCAGGTGTGGCCATACTAATTTCTAACAAAACAGACTTCAAACTAAAATCAATCAGAAGAGATCGAGATGGACATGTTATAATCATAACAGGAACAATTCATCAGGGTGAAGTCTCAACTCTGAATATCTATGCTCCTAATTTAAAAGCACCCATGTATCTAAAAGAAATATTACTAAAATTTAAGGCAGACATCAAACCACACACACTAGTAGTAGGAGACTTCAACAAACCTCTCTCACCAAGGGACAGGTCAATCAGACAGAAACCTAATAGAGAATTAAGGGAATTGTTGGAGGTAAAGGCTTAACAGACATCTATAGAACACTCCACCCAAATAGGAAAGAATATACCTTCTTCTCTGCAGCTCATGGAACCTTCTCGAAAATTGACCACATACTCGGAAACAATGGAAACCTCCACAGATACAAAAAAAAAATCAGTGTCCACCTGTGTCTTATCAGATCACCATGGATTAAAGTTAGAAGGCAACAACAATGCTACCCCAAGAAAGACAACAAACTCATGGAAACTGAACAGTAATCTACTGAACCACACCTGGGTCAAGGAAGAAATTAAGAAAGAAATTAAAGTCTTCCTTGAATTTAATGAAAATAAAGAGACAACATACTCAAACCTATGGGACACGATGAAAGCAGTGTTAAGAGGAAAGTTCATAGCACTAAGTGCCCACTTAAAGAAAACGGAGAAAGCATGCATTGGGGACTTAACAGCACACCGGAAAGCTCTAGAAAAAAAAAGAAGCAGACTCGCTCAGGAGGAGTAGAAGACTGGAAATGATCAAACTGAGGGTTGAAATCAACAAAATAGAAACACAAAAAACAGTCCAAAGAATCAATGAAACAAAAAGTTTGTTCTTGGAGAAAATCAACAAGATTGAAAAACCCCTATCCAAACTAATTAAACGACAGGAGAGAACACGCAAATAAATAAGATCAGAAATGAAAAGGGGGACATAAGCACAGACACAGAGGAAATTCAGAGAATCATTAGATCTTACTACAAAAGCCTATATGCCACAAAACTGGAAAATGCAAAGAAATGGACATTTTTTTAGATAAGTACCACATAACAAAGCTAAACCAAGAACAGGTAAAAGATCTAGTAGACCTGTTAGTCGCGAAGAATTAGAAATTCTTATAAAAAGTAGTCTTTCCTAAAAAAGTCCATGAGCAGATAACTTCAATGCTGAATTATACTTGAACTTCCAAGAAGAGCAAATACCTATACTCCTTAATGTATTTCACAATATAGAAACAGAAGAGTCATTGCCTAATTCCTTTTATGAATCTACAGTTACTCTGATACCAAAACGACAAAAGACCCAACCAAGAAAGAGAATTACAGGCCTATCTCATTCATGAACATTGACGCAAAAATTCTCAATAAAATACTGGCAAACCAAATCCAAGAACACATTAGAAAAATTATCCATTATTATCAAGTAGGCTTCATCCCAGAGATGCAGGGCTGGTTCAACATACGAAAATCTATCAGTGTAATCCACCATATAAATAAACTGAAAGAAAAAAACAATATGATCATTTCATTAGATGCTGAAAAAGCATTCGGCAAAATTCAACACCCCTTTATGATAAAGGTCTGGGAGAGATTAGGGATACAAGGTTCATACCTAAATATAATAAAAGCTATTTAAATCAAGCCAACAGCTAACATTAAATTAAATGGAGAAAAACTCAAAGCCATCCCACTAAGATCAGGAACAGGACAAGGATGTCCACTCTCTCCATATCTCTTCAATATAGTGCTAGAAGTTCTAGCAATAGCAATAAGACAACATAAGGGGATCAAGGTGATTTGTATTGGAAAGGAAGAAGTTAAGCATTCATTATTTGCTGATGATATGATAGTATACATAAGCGACCCCAAATATTCTAGCAAAGAACTCCTACAGCTGATAAATACCTTTAGTAATGTTGCAGGATACAATATCAACTCAAAAAAATCAGTTGCCTTCCTATACACTAAGGATAAAGAAGCAGAGAAGGAAATCAGTGAAGCATCACCCTTCACGATAGCCACAAATAGCATAAAATATCTTGGGGTAACTCTGACCAAGGAAGTGAAAGATCTATTTGACAAGACCTTCAAGTCTTTGAAGAAAAAAATTGAAGAGGACACCAGAAAATGGAAGGATCTCCCTTGCTCTTGGATTGGGAGGATCAACATAGTAAAAATGGCAATTTTACCCAAAGCAATCTTTAGATTCAATGCAATCCCCATCAAAATTCTTCACAGATCTGGAGAAGATAATAATCAACTTTATATGGAAAAGCAAAAAACCCAGGATAGCCAAAACAATCTTATACAATAAAGGACTGTCTGAAGGCATTACCCTCTCTGACTTTAAACTCTATTATAGAGCTACAGTATTGAAAAAAGCTTGGTACTGGCATAAAAACAGAGAAGTTGACCAATGAAATCTAATAGAAGACCCTGACTTTAACGCATAAACCTATGAACACCTGATTTTGACAAAGGAGCTAAAAGTATACAATGGAAAAAAGAGAGCATCTTCAACAAATTGTGCTGGCAAAACTGGATGTCAATCTGTAGAAGAATGAAAATAGATCCATGTCTATCAACATGCACCAAACTTAAGTCCAAATGGATTAAAGACCTCACTAACAGTCGGGACACACTGAACCTGATAGAAGAGAAAGTGGGAAGTACTCTACAACACATGGGCACAAGAGACCACTTCCTATATACAACGACAACAGCACAGACATTAAGGGCATCATTGATTAAATGGGACCTCCTGAGATTGAGAAGCTTCTGTAAAGCAAAGGACACTGTCACTAGACAAAAAGGGAACCCACTGACTGTGAGAAAATCTTCACCAACCCTGCAACTGACAAAGGTCTGATCTCCAAAATATATAAAAAAACTCAAGAAACTAGACCGTAAAAGGCTAATCAACCCAATTACCCAATTATAAAATCTGGCACTGAGTTGAGCAGAGAATTCCCAACAGAAGAATTTCAAATGGCCAAAAAACACTTAAGGTCATGCTCAACTTCCTTAGCGATCAGGGAAATGCCAATCCAGACAACTTTAAGATACCATCTTACACCTGTCAGATTGGCTAAAATCAAAAGCACCAATTATATCCTTTGCTGGAGAGGTTGTGGAGAAAGGGGTACACTCATCCATTGGTGGTGGGAATGCAAACTTGTGCAACCACTTTGGAAAGCAGTGTGGTGGTTCCACAGGAAATTCGGGATCATCCTACCTCTGGACCCAGCAATACCACTCTTGGGAATATACCCAAGAGATGCCTTATCATACAACAAAATATATGCTCAACTATGTGCATAGCAGCATTGTTTATATAACCAGAACCTGGAAACAACCTTGATGCCCTTCAATGGAAGAAGGGATGAAGAAATATGGAATATATACATATTAGAGTCCTACCCAGCAGTAAAAAACAATGACTTCTTGAATTTTACATGCAAATGGACTAATATAGAAAACAGTATCCTGAGTGAGGTAAGCCAGCCCCAAAAAGAGGAACATGGGATGTACTCACTCATATTTGGTTTCTAACTATAAATAAAGGACATGAGCCTAGAATTTGTGATTCTCGAGAAGCTAAATAAGAAGGTGAACACAGTGAAAAACATATAGGCATCCTCCTGAACAGTAACCTTCATCACACGATCAAAGGAGACAGATACAAAGACCCACCAGACTGAGCACCAGACTGAAATCTCAAGGACCAAATCAGGAGCAGAAGGAGAGAGAGCACGAGCAAGGAACTCAGGACTGTGAGGGGTGCACTGAGATAATGGGGATGTTCTATTGGGAACTCACCTAGGCCGGCTGGCCTGGGTCAGAAAAAGCATGGGATAAAACCAGACTCACTGAACATAGCAGACAATGAGGACTACTGAGAACTCAAGAACAATGGCAATGGGTTTTTGATCCTACTGCACATACTGGCTTTGTGGGAGCCTAGGCAGTTTGGATACTCCTCCTACTAGATGGGATGGAGATGGATGGTCTTTGGACTTCCCACAAGGCAGGGAACCCTGATTGCTATTAGGGCTGATGAGGGATGGGGACTTGATTGGGGGAGGGAAATGGTAGATGGTGGTGGGGTGGTGGCAGAAATCTTTAACAAACATATAAATAAATAAATAAATAAGAGATATTTTCTTCATTTTTCTCCATCTCTGACCTTCTTGAATCTCAACCATCCCATTCTTTCATTTCTCCTTGCCTTCCCCTTCTTCCATCTCCATCCTCTTCCTCCCACCTTTCTTCCTCCACTGTTCCCAATTTTTTCGGGTGCTCTTTTCTGTTTCTACTTCCCAGGGCTATCCATGCATGCATCACTTAAGATCCTCCATATTACCTTCTTGTTGAAAGATGAGTTTATCCTGCCTATTCCCAGAGTGACTTACTTCTAAAGAGCACACAGCAGCTTATATTAATTATGCACTATTTGGCCGATTAGCTTACACTTATTATTGGCTAGCTGTTAAATTTTATATTAACCCTTAATTCTTATCTATGTTTAGAAACATGGCTTATTACCTTTTCTCAATAAGTCATTCTCATTATTTTTTTTCTGCCTCTAGCTGATAAGTCACTCTGCCATCCCCTTCCCATATTTCACTTAGTGTAGTAGCCTCAACTGTATTACCTGCCTAGTTACAGGAAAGTCTGTACCTTTCCAGTGACTAATCTTTATAGTCTACAAGAATGTTATCCCACAGTAGTTCCCCTTTTTTTTCTTTGAAAGAAAGAGCTCTGTTTTATTTCATTTATTTAGGTTTAGTATATATATTGAAGGTAGAAGTTGCAGTCCATAGGTGTGAATGGCCTTAGCCAATGAGAAGGCATATCATGTTAGTCACAAGGAAGTTGAATATTCATATTTAATGTGTTCCTTTATCTGGAGTTTGGCAGAGATTGGAGAGTTTGAGAGCTTGGCCAAACTTTCTGAAATTAAAAGAAAAGCATCCTTTTTGTCTCGAAGTATAGAAGACCAAATTATGAATAGATGGGTTTTGAAATTTCAGTCATATATATACACTCTATGCATCAGACTTGAGCCCTCGTCTTGCTAACAGCTGATAGTCCTGCACATATTGGTCATCTAAAAATTTTCTAGCAGAATATTTAGAGTCATTTGCTTAGACCTAGAATGACTCTGTATCAAGAAATTTGTTTCTATGGCTTCTGCTGGCTCATGTATATAGTGAGGGAACTCCCAAGATAGTTTACCTCTGTGCCACTTATAGTTTGAAGGATTGCCCTGACCTTGTGGAAAAGCGTCTTGATACAGTGTAACTTAGTAGACCAGAATTCCAGGGTAAGGCTCCATATTGTAAAAGTGGCCAGGTTTGAACTCAGTTATCTTGAAGTGTTGGGACATTTTGTTTACTACTGTGGAATAATGCTCTTATATCCTGTATATATTTGTTATTTGTGTTGGTTCAATAAAATGTTCATTGGCCAGAATCCAGGAAGGTAGTATAGGCAGGGTAAACAGACTAGTAGAATCCTGGGAAGAGGAAAATATTCATTCTGCAATCGCCATCCAGATATATTGGAAACAAGATGTGAATGCTGCACTGAGTAAGCTACCAAACCACAAGGCTAATCTTAGATAAGACCTATGGGTTAATTTAAGTTATAAGAGCTAGCTAGGCATATGTGTGAGCTACTGGACAAACAAGGTTGTAATTAATGTAGTTTCTGTGTGAAAACTTGGGTTTCCGTGACCAAGCAATGAAAGGGCTATCTGTATCTACAATTTGCTCTTCTTTCTGTATGTATTTCACGATTTTTTTCCATATACCTTTCACCATCTCTCTATCATCTCTATACTCCATCATTTCTTTTTCTACACTATCATCTTTTCCTGTATTATCTCTAGTTCATCTCATTGTCTATCATCTCTCTATAATCTCTTTGTCATCTCTTTATCATCTCTATCATCACTCTGTCATCTCATTATCATCTTATTTTCTATCATCTCTCTATTGTCTCTATGTCTATCCTACAGCATTTATTTTTCTTGTCTCTCTTCCATCCCTTTCTCTATCCCATGTATCATCTCTTCTATTTCTCTATCATGGCTCAATCATCACTTCCCCTATCATCACTTTTTCCTCCATGTCTTTGTCTATCATCACTTCCTCTTTCATCTCTTTCTCATCATCTCTTCCTCTATCATTGCATTTACTATCGTATCTTACTATGACATCATTTTCTTTATCATCTCTTTCTGTATTGTCTATTATCTATCATCAGTTTCTCTAATACCTCTGTCATCACTTACTCTATCATCTTGTTCTCGATCATCTATTATTCATTTCTCAATTACCTCTTTCTGCCATCACTTCATTCTCCAGTCTATCTTCTCCTATTCTACCATCTCTCTAACTTCTCTTACTCTATCATTTCTCTGCCATCTCTTTCTCTGTCTTCTATTTCTCTAATATGTCTTTCTCTATCATCTCTTCCTCTATCATATTTCCTCCATCATGATTTCCTCTAACACTTCTCTATCATCTGATTCTCTCTCATCTTTTCTTCTATCATCTCTTCCACTATCATCCCGTACTCTACCATCGCATTTTTTATCATCTCTTCTCTAGCATCTCTTTCTCTATCATATCTTCTTCTATCATCTTTTGCTCTATCATATCTTGCTCTTTAATCTCTATGTCATCTCTTTCTCTATGACCTCTTCATTATCATCTGTCTTTATCACTTATGTATCATCTCATTCTCTAAGATCTCTATCACATATTTCTTTAGCATCTTTTCCTATTTCTCTTGATCTCATTAATGGTAGGCAGAAAATTCCACTGATAAAAATGTATCTCTTGGTATGGTATTATTTTATTTAATTTATTTATTGAAAATTTTCACTTCCCTTCTTCAAATTTCACTCACACTCTGCCATCCCCCTCTCTGTCCCTCTGGAGTCCTCAGAGATAACAGAGTGCCCTACCCATTGGGAAGTCCGAGGCCCTCCCCACTCCATCCATGTCTAGGAAGGTCTGAATCCAAACAGACTAGGCACGCAAAATCAGTACATGCAGTAGAATCAAAATCCAGTACCATTATCATTGGCTTCTCAGTCAGTTTTCAGTGTCAGGCACATTCAGAGAATCTTGTTTGATCACATACTCATTCAGTATCAGTCCAGCTGGACTTGCTGAGCTTCTATTATATATGTCCCGTAGTCTCTGTTTGTGGAAGCAATTCTTGAGGTCCTAACTCCCTTAGTCATGTTCTCTCTCCTTATGATCTTCATCTGAACATTGGGAACTAAGTCCAGTGCTCCAATGTGTGTCAGTGTCTCTATCTCCATACATTGCTAGATGAAGGTTCTAAGGTGATATGCAAGATATTTATAAGTAGGGCTATGGAATAAGGCCAGTTCAGGGACACACTCATCTGCTGCAAGATGAAAGAGCTAGGGACATCTTCCAGGGCACCTGGGACCCCCTCTAGAGCCAAGTCTTTTGCCAACCCTAAAATGGTTCCCTTCCTTGTGATATCTTCTTTTCTGCTCCGATATCCATCCTTCCTCAATCTCATTCATCCCTATTCCCAATCCTCCCATTCTCCCTTCTCTCTCCCCACTGCCACCCCCATGATCCCAACTTTCACCTGGCAATCTTGTCTACATCCAGTATCTAGGAGGATAAATATATGTTTTTCTTTGGGGTCTCCTTCTTGTTTTCTTCTGTAGGATGATGAATTATAGGCCCAATGTCCGTCAAATAGACAGAAACCTAACAGAGAAATAAGAGAATTAATGGAGGTAATGAATCAAATGGACTTAACAGATATCTATAGAATATTCCACCCAAATAGGAAAGAATATACCTTCATCTCTGCAGCTCAAAAATCGACCACATACTCAGGAACAAAGCAACATCCACAGTTACAAAAAAATATTAATAACCACCTGTATCCTATCAGATCACCATGGATTAAAACTATAATTCAGCAACAATGCTACCCCCAGAAAGCCTACAAACTCATGGAAACTGAATAGTCAACTACTGAACCATACCTGGATTAAGGAAGAAATAAAGAAAGAAATTAAACTCTTCCTTGAAGACAATGAAAATAAAGAAACAACATACTCAAACCTATGGGACACTATGAAAGCAGTCCTTAGAGGAAAGTTCATAGCACTAACTGCCCACTTAGAGAAAACAGAGAAAGCACACATTGGAGACTTAACAGCCCACCTGAAAGCTCTAGAAAAAAAAGAAGCAGATTCACCTAGAAGGGGTAGAAGACTGGAAATAATCAAACTGAGGGCTGAAATAAACGAAATAGAAACACAGAAAACAATTGAAAGAATCAATGAATCAAAAAGCTGGTTCCTAGAGAAAATCAACAAGATTGATAAACCCCTATCCAAACTAATCAAACAGCAGATAGAGAATTTGCAAATTAATAAGTTCAGAAATGAAAAGGGGGACATAACCACAGACACAGAGGAAATTCAGAGAATCATTAGATCTTACTACAAAAGCCTGTATGCCACAAAACTGGAAAATGTAAAAGAAATGGACACTTTTTTAGATAAATACCACATACCAAAGTTAAACCAGGACCAGGTGAACAACCTAAATAGACCTGTTAGCTGTGAAAAATTAGAAGCTGTTATCAAAAACCTACCTTCCAAAACAAGTCCAGGACCAGATGGTTTCAATGCGGAATTCTACCAGAACTTCCAAGCAGAGCTAATACCTATACTCCTTAATGTATTTCACAATATAGAAACAGAAGAGTCATTGTCAAATTCCTTTTATCAAGCTACAGTAACTCTGATACCAAAACCACACAAGGACCCAACAAAGAAAGAGAATTACAGGCTAATCTCACTCGTGAACATCGACGCAAAAATCCTCAACAAAATACTGGCAAACCGAATCCAAGAACACATTAGAAAAATGATCCATTATGATCAAGTAGGCTTCACACCAGAGATGCAGGGCTGGTTTAACATACGCAAATCTATCAATGTAATCCATCATATAAATAAACTGAAAGAAAAAAACCATATGGTCATTTCATTCGATGCTGAAAAAGCATTTGACAAAATTCAACATCCCTTTATGATAAAAGTCTTGGAGAGATTAGGGATACAAGGGTCATACCTAAATTTAATTAAAGCTATATACAGCAAGCCGACAGCTAATATCAAATTAAATGGAGAGAAACTTAAAGCCATCCCACTAAAATCAGGAACACGACAAGGCTGTCCACTCTCTCCATACCTCTTCAATATAGGTCTCAAAGTTTTAGCAATAGCAATAAGACAACATAAGGGAATAAAGGGGATTCAAATTGGAAAGGAAGAAGTTAAACTTGCATTATTTGCAGATGATATGATAGTGTACATGAGCAACCCCAAAAACTCCACCAAAAACTCCTACAGCTGATAAACGCCTTTAGTAATGTGGCAGGACACAAGATCAATTCCAAAATTCACACCCTCTTATACACAAAGGATATGGAAGCAGAGAGGGAAATAAGAGAATCATCACCTTTCACGATAGGCACAAAAAGCATAAAATATCTTGGGGTAACTCTAACCAAGGAAGTGAAAGATCTGTTTGACAAGAAATTTAAGGCATTGAAGTAAGAAATTGAAGAGGATACCAGAAAATGGAAGGATCTCCCTTGCTCTGGATTGGGAGGATCAACATAGTAAAAATGGCAATTCTACCAAAGGCAATTTATATATTCAATGCAATCCACATTAAAATCCCATCAAAATTCTGCACAGATCTTGAGAGGAAAATAATCAACTTTATATGGAGAAACAAAAAACACAGGATAGCCAAAACAATCTTATACAATAAAGGATCTTCTGGAGGCATTACCATCCCTGACTTCTAATCCTATTACAGAGCTACAGTAATGAAAACAGCGTGGTACTGGCATAAAAACAGAGAAGTCGACCAATGGAATCTTATAGAAGACCTGGATTTTAACCCAGAAACCTATGAACAACTGATTTTTGATAAAGGAGCTAAAAGTATACAATGGAAGAAAGAAAGCATCTTCAACAAATGGTGCTGGCACAATTGGATGTCAACCTGTAGAAGAATAAAAATAGAGCCATATCTATCACCATGCACAAAACTCAAGTCCAAATGGATCAAAGACCTCAATATCAATCTGAACAAACTGAACCTGATAGAAGAGAAAATGGGAAGTACCCTACAACATGTGGGCACAGGAGATCGCTTAATATGTATAACCCCAGCATCACAGACATTAGGGGCAACATTGAATAAATGGGACCTCCGGAAACCGAGAAGCTTCTCTAAAGCAAAGGACACTGTCATTAAGACAAAAAGGCAGCCTACTGACTGTTAGAAGATCTTCACCAACCCTGCAACAGACAAAGGTCTGATCTCCAAAATATATAAAGAACTCAAGAAACTAGACTTTAAAAGGATAATTAAGCCAATTAAATAATGGGGCACCGAACTGAACAGAGAATTCTCAACAGATGAAGTTCAAATGGCCAAAAGATACTTAAGGTCATGCTCAAACTCCTTAGTGATCAGAGAAATGCAAATCAAAACAACTTTGAGATATCATCTTATACCTATCAGAATGGCTAAAATCAAAAACACCAAGGATAGCCTTTGCTAGAGAGGTTGTGGAGAAAGGGGTACCCTCATCCATTGCTGGTGGGACTGCAAACTTTTGTAACCACTTTGGAAATCAGTGTGGTGGTTTCTCAGAAAAATTGGGATCAACCTACCCCTGGACCCAGCATTACCACTCTTGGGAATATACCCAAGAGATGCCCTATCATATGACAAAAGCATTTGTCCAACTATGTTCATAGCAGCATTATTTGTAATAGCCAGAACCTGGAAGCAACCTAGATGCCCTTCAATGGAAGAATGGATGAAGAAAATGTGGAATATATACACATTAGTGTACTACTCTGCGGTAAAAAACAATGACTTCTCGAATTTTGCATGCAAATGGATGGAAATAGAAAATAAGATCCTGAGTGAGGTAACCCCGACCCAAAACAAAGATCATGGGATGTACTCACTCATAATTGATTTCTAGCCATGGATAGTGGCCATTGAGTCTATAATTTCTGACCCTAAAGAAGCTAAACAAGAGGGTAAACCCAAGGAAAAACATATAGATATCCTCCCAGCTATGGGAAATAGACAAGATTGATGGGCAAAAATTGGAATCTTGGGGGTGGGGTGGGATGGGGATGAGGGGTGATGGGGAGAGGAAAGTGTGAAGGAGAGGATGAGGGGAACTGTGGAAATCGGGGTGATTGGGGATATCGGAAGTTTGGATAGGGGAGCAGAGAAACTCATACCTTAGTTAAGGGAGCCACCTAAGGGTTGGCAAGAGACTTGAACTTGGAATGGCTACCAGATGCCCCGGGCAATGTCCCCAGGTAGTTCATTGGGGCACCTGGGGATAGGGAACCTGAAATTAACCTATCCTATAATCATACTGATGAATATCTTGCATATCGCCATAGAACCTTCATCTAGCGATGGATGGAGATAGAGACAGAGACCCACACTGCAGCACCGGACGGAGCTCCCAAGGTTATAATGAGGAGCAGAAGAGGAGAGAACATGAACAAGGAAGTCAGGACCATGAGGGGTGCACCCAACCACTGAGACAGTGGGGCCGATCTATTGGGAGCTCACCAAGGTCAGCTGAACTGCTACTGAAAAAACATGGGAAGAAACCGGACTCTTTGAATGTGGCGGACAATGAGAGCTGACGAGAGGCCAAGGAGAATGGCATGGGAACCTTCATCTGGCGATGGATCGAGAGAGAGACAGAGACCCAATTTGGAGCAACCGTCTGAGCTCTTAAGGTCTAAATGAGTAGCAGAAGGAGGGAGAACATGAGCAAGGAAATCAGGACCACGAGGCATGCACCCACCTACTGTGACAGTGGCACTGATCTATTGGGAGCTCTCCAAGGCCAGCTGGACTGGGACTGAATAAGCATGGGTAAAACTGGACTCTCTGAACATGGCGGACAATGAAGGCTGATGAGAAGCCAAGGACAATGGCACTAGGTTTCCATCCTAATACATTAACTGGCTTTGTGGGAGCTTAGCCTGTTTGGATGCTCACCTTCCTGGACCTAGATAGAAGTGGGAGGACCTTGGTCTTCCTGTAGGGCAGGGAATTTGGACTCGGTGAATTGACTGGGGGGAGAACAAGATGAGTGGGGATAGGTGGAGGATAGCCGGGGGAGGGGGCAATATGTGGGAGGAGGGGGAGGGAAATGGGAAACGGGGCGCAGTTGGGAATTTTAATTAAAAAAGAATAAAAAAAATGAGAAAAATATTGCCTATACTGGCTATAAATCTAACTTTTATACTTGATATCTGTTCTTATTATATGTAGTCCTGTATTGGTTTTGAACATTCTTATTAGGTAAAAGGGGAGGTGATGTGGAAACTCTTTTGGCCAATGGCCTTTGAGAGGCTGGACCATGTGTGGTGTGACTTTGTGGTACCAGAAACACTTAGGAGAGCCCATTCTGCCTCTTGTGCAAAGCAACAGCCTCTCGTCAACCAGGGGAGCTACTGGGAGAAAAAGATTCAAAGAGTGTGGTAAACTTCCATGATTTTTTTTCTTACTGAAGAGTTGCTGACAGGAGGAGTTACTGTGGGTAACTCTCCAGGTTTTCTCCCTTACTTATGAGCTAATGGTAGTAAGACTGGCAATTTTGTCTTAGGAAAGTATCTTTTAGGTCATATGCTTACTTGGGACAGCTGGCAAATGAAGCTATCATGAGTTTGATGCTCTTCCAGCCCTCCTGTTTCTTTTGAAGTTGTTGGCAAAATATGTGGCCTTATGCCCAAGCGAAGAACTTTTTCCTGTTGAAGTGGCCATCGAGGACAGGTGCTCTAGGCCTTAGCTCTTATTGGGGAGCTATTAGCAATTGAAACTGCCATCAGATATGTTTTCCTGGCCTCATCAAACACTGAGTTCTTATTGGAGTAGTGGATGGAGGATGGGGAAGGGAGAAGTTGGCAGGAGTGGAAGGACAGAGGATTGATTTAACTCAGGTATGTAAAATGAGATTGTCCTAAAAAGAAAAAAAAAGAAAGAAAAAAACCACTGCCAGAAGAGGCCCAGACATTTATTGGGGAGGTACTGGCAGCTGAATCTGAAATCAAGGAAGTGCATTATTCCCTATCACTTTACTTATAGACTACTGACAGTTGAAGCTGCCATGGAGGATGTGCTTTCCAGTCAATATCTTATACTGCCTAGGCCAACTTGCTTCTGGATGCACTAAGGTAACACCCACAGTGGTATAACTGTCATGTATCAATTAGCAGTAATAGCCCCATAGACATTCACTTATTCCATTCAGATAGCCACGGTTCCATCTTTCCATATGACTCAAGGTTAATAGCTAGTTTAAAGGTAAAGCAAACTGTGATGAGCAGCAAGTGACAGAAACCCACTGGAAACACTAGGAGCCAAAAGTGGTGATTCTTTGCTGGGGCATGGTGCATCCTGGCATATGAGGAGGAGGAAGGTGTCATATGCAAGCAAGGACTCAGAAGCCCCCAATTCTCATCTCTGCCCTTCCTTCTTTATTGCCTGCATGATGGCTTACATGCCTCATCACTTCCTCTTAGATCAGATTTCAATAAATGACAGATGTCACTTGTCATATTAACTGCTGCTCATCTAATATTTAAGAAAGCATTATCTGTGTTTACTTATATTCATCAGGCACTTCAACCTAAAGTCCTGATTGATTATTTCTCCTTGCTGTGCTCTGTTGGTCTTTTGATTGCTTTCATGATTCTGAAAAAATTCCTTTCTCAAATTTCTCCTCCAGAATTCCCACAATGGTTAGTGTTCTTTCTCAAGACAAACAAATGACATTATTATTATTATTACTATTATTACTATTGTTATTGATGTTACTTTTATTATTGTTGTTGTTTTTCTGTTGTGATTTTATCCTGAAAACTTATCCACAGGGATTCACTGGGGTTCTCAATTGTACAAAGAGAGATTACTTCAAATGATTACTTCAACTCCATGCTTTCTAATCATTTTATTATTAGTCTGATTGTGTTCATTGCAGCCAAATTACTGTTTTCCAACTGAGGCCTTAGTCTAAGACACTGTATGTGACCTGTCCCTATTCCATAGCACATTCTCACACTTTGTGTTCAGACTGTGACACGCTTATACAATTCATTCTCTCTTTGTTGAACAACCTCTGGCTGGTATTATTTCATGTCCTTGTTCCAAGTTCTGTTTGTACTTCCAATGGGTCCTTTTAAATATCCAGGCTGTTTCTTCACAAGTGATGGTATCTTTGATCATCAGGATGAGCTGCAGTTGCTTCATTTCAAAGTTGTTTCTTCTGCATCAAGATGCTGACACTTTGCAAATAGCCATTTTCTTAGACTTCCAGTCAGCGGCAGAATCCATTAACGATTCTTACCTGAGCCAATTAAGGCATATATGGTGGCTGCCAGGTGGTGGGTTTCTAATTTCATGATTCCTTTGCATTTATGAGTTGGAATGCCACCCCAAGGACCCAGTTTTCTCCTCCACTGTTTTTTTAATAAAAGCACTTGGGATTAAGAAACATTTTCTTCCAAAGATTTAAAATGGCAGCTATTATTGTTTTCTGCGATGTTAAATTGTCTCTGGTCGGCAACCAACAAGCCTTCATGCCATCTCATGTTTTCCTTTTGACATTTGTGTTGTTTGAGAACTTTGTTACTCCCTGGATGCATGAGATATTTTAGGCTTCTGCCTTCTGCTTCCCTCTGCCTATCAATCCACCATTTCTCCATGGAGTGCTGTTATCTTCTTCTTCGGGGAATGATATCAGAAGTTAAACCCCAGCACTTGGAATGATGAATACTGAATGAGTCTGATGTTTGCATCTGTGGCCTTTCAGAGAACTAACATCAGGAAAAGCCTTTTATATAAACACACGTACACTCACTACTGTATACACGTGAACACCTACAGGTCAGCACATGAGTTTTCTCACTTGTTCTCCCTGATCTACTTCGTGCTTAGAGTTCCCATTGCATCTCCTTTCCATTCTAAGACTCACTTTTCTAGTGGAAAAGCTGTTGCTCTCATTCCTCAGTATCCCGATATGGTTTTATTGCTAAATCACCTGCTAGACTGTGAAAGACACAATCTAAACAGGGCTCAGTGTGTGTGTATAGAGTAAATTTGAATCTTTATTCTGAGAAGTTATAATCAATGTGTCAGGAAGTTACTTACAGCTACTGTTAGTAGTATTGTGCATTGGAGGCACATTACTCATTCCGCATATCAAGAACTAGGCAGCTGAAGGAATCTTCTCTGTCTTTTCCTGGGTCCTAGAAGCCATGAGACTTTCAATAATGTATTAATTATATTTCTTTTAATCTATTAATATCATCTCTCTCTTATTATTCATCTATCCATCCATCCTTCCATCTATCCATTTATTCCTCATTTGTTTACCAAATTTCTAACACCAGTCTCTCTGTCTATCTATCTTTCTATTTATCTTGTCTTAGTTATGGTTTCTACTGCTGTGAAGAGATAACATGACCACCATCAGTCTTATAAAGGAAAGCATTTAATTGCGTTCTGACCATTAACATCATGGCAGAATTATACCAGACTTCAGGGAGACATGGCGCAGGAGAAGGGAATAGATCTACATCCAGACCCTTGGGGAGCGGAATGAAGAATAAGACACTGGACCTATGTTGAGCTTCAGACATCAAAGAGTATCTCTGGTGACACTCTTTCTCCAACAAGGCCACACCTCCCAATAATGTCACTCCCCATAGGCTGATAGAGTATCATTTTCATTCAAACGACCACATATCTATTAATCATTTATATTTGGATGATCAATTATTATTTACCATCGCGCTATAATTTATCTGTCACATATGTGTATATTTGTTACTCTATCAGTCATATATCTATCCATCTATCTACTTATCTACCTATGTTAACTCCTATTTATCACACTTTCAATCTATTAGGTGTATCTATGTATCTATTAGTCTTTCTATGTATTTATCTCTGTATCTCTAAGATATGTATAATTATTCCTCTGTACATGTTTCCTCTATGTTTCTATATTATTCTATTGATGTATCAATCTATCTATCTGTATATATCTGTATGTTGATTATTATATTAATCAATGTCCATTTATATAATTCTTTCTGTCCATTAATCTATCTATTCTCTATCTATTTTCCATCTATATAACTTTTTATCTATCTACAATCTCTCTATGTGCTTGTCAATTTTCATATCTGTTATTTCCCAGTATTAAGTCATAACCTTTTAAAGTTCCCACCATCCACTCTCTCCCTGTGTTTTGCCCATAAGATTTTGATCAAGATCTGTCTGTTAACCAAAGCCTCTGACAACACTGGTATTAAATTATTGACCTTAATTCTGCTTGACAAACTACTCTTAGTAGAAGGATACAAGTGCTTATTTATAATCAGTACTCTGTTTAACTTTGTGATATTGTTTTCTTAATTTGAACACCATTGGAATTCTGTAGTCACTGTGCTGTGAATTCAAAAATGAGCAATCACTTTCTATATGATTCTAAAATTAAGACTAACATACTGAAAAGAGATTTTCTTTGTCAGTGATAAATCAGCTGTGTGTATACAGGCCTGAGTTCAGACTCCAGAGACCTTATTCAAAGCTTTCCAGCGTGGCAGTGTGTGCTTGTAATGTCACTGCTTGGGAGGCAGACACTGTGGATTCTGGTACATACTGGCCGAACTGCATCTTCTATTCAGAAAATCCTAGGTCCCTGTAAGTGATACTGTCTAAATAAGCATGGTAGATGATTTCTGAGGAATGACCACTGAAGTTGTCCTTTGGTCAAATCAGACACACAGACACACAGACACACACACACACACACACACACACACACAAATAACCTTCCAAACAACATAACTGCAGATGTACAAATGCTAATTGGTTAATACAATTGGCATTATTTTTGTGTCAATGTCAGTCATTGTGCAAGAAAAGATGATTGAACAGTGCCCCTTCAATGGGAATAATGAGATTTTTGCTATTGGGTGGCTTAATTATCTTCACCCCACTCAACTTTCTGGAATCTTCCAGCTACCAGGGTCCCATCCCATTTTAAGGACTCCATCTATTAACATCTCCATAAGGTCTCAAAGAGTGTCACTGCTACTGGCTGTTAAATATATTGGAGCTGCTTTGGAGTGGTTGGGAAAAGAAGCCAGCTCATCAGGGGTGTGGTACATTAGTTGAAAAATTCACATTATCGTTATCAGACCTGGAAGTAAGAGGGAGAGCAGAATGAACTATATGAGAAATACAGCAGGTGAACATGACAGGACCCAGGAGACCACTTCCAGTGTTGAACCTGAGTAGCATAGACAATGAGACCAAAAAGGAATAAATGTGACACCTCCTGAAAGTGAGAAGCTTCTGTAATGCAAAAGACATTGTCACTAAGACAAAAAGGCATCCCTTTGAATGTGAAAAATCTTCACCAGTCCGTAATCAAAATTCTGATCTCCAAATATGTAAAGAAATCCAGAAACTAGACATTAACACTTAAATTACTGCAATTAAAAAGGGGTACTTAACTGAACACAGAATTCTCAACAGAAGACTTTCAAATGGGCAAAAGACAATGTCATGCTTAGCCTTTTTAGCAATCAGGGAAATGCAAATCAGAACATCTCTGCTATAACATGTTACAACTGTCAGAATGGCTAAAATCAAAAACACCAATGATAGACTATTCTGAACAGGATGTAGAGGAGAGGAACACCCATCCCTTGTTGTCGGGAATGCAGACTAGTGCAACTACTTGGGAAATCAATGTGGCAGTTTTCATGAAACTGGGAGTCATGCTACCTCAGAACTGAATAATTCCATTCTGTAAGAGCATTGTGCTCTTGAATATAGTTCCCTGCTTGTTTGAAGTAAAAGAGTGACTACTATTTTTAATAGAAATGATTAAATTTCTTTTTATGAGTGTGAGTTTATCTGCACATTAGTGTGTTCACCATGTGCATTCAGTGCTTGTGTAGGCCAGGGTCAGATGTTTTATAACTGGAGTTACAGATGTTTGTATGAGTGGGAGGAATTGAAACCCGGTCCTCTGGAAGACAAGCAAGTGACCTTAAATGCTGAGCCATCTCTCTCATGCAAGAATGATAGTTCCCTTTCAGGGGAAGGCCTAATTACTAACAGGCCTAACAGGCCTAACCACTAAAACCTGTGGAGGATATTTTGTAGTCCTAACAGGAGTCCAGGTGGTGGGTGGCTCACTCAGTCGCCCTCCCTCCCCTTCTCAGTCTTGTCACCTGCTTGCTATCTTGTGCCCTTTTCTCTCTTGCTTAGGAAACAGAACTCTTGAACAACACCATCCTCCCTGGAAACGTCATAGGGTTCAAGAAGAAAATTTTGTGTTGGATGTCTTGGAGTATCTGGAATGCTAGTGGCCTGATAAGGATTTTGTGAAGGTACCAGAGAAACACTCATGCTCTGGTGTTTCATTCTCTCTGTCTTTAAATCTCCAGAATGTATTCTTTCTTTTTCTCTCCCTTCACGTTCACCATGTTCACACTTCTCTCTCATGCATGTTCTGTCTGAATGTCTGTCATTTGAAGCAATGGAGATGACCTTACAGAAGAGGAGATTATTGTCAACAAAGAAGCTTTTGTTTCCTTTGCTGGTTTTTGGTCTCAACAAATGATCTCTTCCCTTTATCCTCTTCTTCCTTCCTCTCTGTCTTTCTCATAAGAGGGCTGCTTCCTTTACTTTGCAATCGATACATCATTGCAGTTTTTACCAACTGGCAATGCCTAGTTGAATTATTAACTTAGTAGTCTTTCTTTATGTACGCTACTTTCCTGCAGCAGCTGTCTGCATTATCTGGATGAAGTCTCATATCATTAAAGCCTCCTTTACTTTGGCTTAAAAACTAATTTGGGGTCAATGTAAGATAATAAAACACACAAGCTTGCTGTGTTAAAATTTTATTAATATACATTAAAGTAAAAGCTATTGAAATAACAATAAAAAGCCACATCATGCACATCCTGGCTTAATTTGAATACCAGCAAAGGAACACTCAGCTTGTAGTTGAGATCTGGACATGGGACACTTCTCCCGAATTCTCTTTATTGGTGATTGATGAATATTTTAGCTCCAAATTTTTTTGGAACCTTCTGGATGTTTCATTGTCCTTACTTTTTGTCAGAAAAATTTAAGATTAGTATTTATGTTGTCCCCACTATTTTTTGCATATTGGTTGCTCATTGCTCTTCTAACAGAATCCACAGAGAAAAAGGATTCTAAATTTGAATCAATCAGAGAGCTCCCAGTTCCAATTGGCTCAGATAGTGTAGTAAAATGAAATTCACCCAAAGATCCTGCTCTTCACATCTCATCTGCTTCTTTTGAGAGGTGAAAGGAGACCTGGTCTTAGGCTTTTCCAACTTACATTATGCATCTGTTTATGTGGAGGTCAGAAGACAGCTTTTTCTCTCCCTTCACCACCACCATGTTCACACTTTTCTCTCTTGCATGTTCTGTCTGAATGTCTGTCATTTGAAGGAAGGGAAATGCCCTTACAGAAGAGGAGATTATGGTCAACAAAGAAGCTTCTGTTTCCTTTGCTGGTTTTTTGTCTCAACGGATGATCTGTTCCCTTTTCCCTCTTCTTCCTTCCTCTCTGTCTTACTCTTAAGTGGGCTGCTTCCTTTATTTGGCAACCAATACATCATTGAAGGTTTTACCCACTGGCGATGCCTAGTTGAATTATTTACTGAGTCGGCTTTCTTTATGTACTCTACTTTCCTGCAGCAGCTGTCTGCATTATCTGGATGAAGTCTCCTACCATTAAACCCTCTTTACTTCGGCTTAAAACTATTTTGGGGTCAGTGTAAGATAATAAAACACACGAGCTTGATAAGTTAAAATTTTATTAATATACATTAAAATAAAAGACTATTAAAATAAAAAGTCTCATCATGCACATCCTGGCTTAATTTGAATACCAGCAAAGTAACACCCATATTGCATTTGAGATATCTGGACATGGGATACTTCTACCCAATTCTCTTCATTTGTGATCAATATTTTGACTCCAATTTCTTTCAGAAACTTCTGGAAATTTCATTGTCCTTACTTTCTGTCATGAATCTTAAAAATTAGTATTTATGTTGCCCCCCTTTTCTTTGCATATTGGTTGCTCATTGCTCTTCTTACAGAAACTGCAGAGAAAACAGGTTCTAAATTTGAATCAATCAGAGAGCTCCCAGTTCCAATTGGCTCAGATAGTGTAGGATAATTAAAATCACCCAAAGATCCTCCTCTTCACATCTTATCTGCTTCTTTTGAGAGGTGAAATGAGACCTGGTCTTAGGCTTTTCCAACTTACATTATTCATCTGTTAATGTGGAGGTTACAAGACAGCTGTCTAGACTCATGTTCTTCCTTCCACTCTCTGGGTCTTTGTTTTCTGGGTCTGGGCTTGTTTAATACTTATAATATGGCCTTGCCTTAGAACTCCTGGAAATCCTTGTGCTCGTTAGGTATAACAAATTAAACAAAGTAAGGGCTTCCATATTAGGAGTCAAGAAAAACCTGAGTTTAGGAGATAGGTACATATGAGACAGACTGACAATGCATATCTTCACACATGGAAACACACACAGCCATATATTTGAGACAGGTTATCTCATTTAACCAGATGGTTACTGATTTTTCCAGAACAGGTGGTCTAATTGGTGTATAAGTATGGATATGGTTACTCTAGATCAAAGAGAGGTAGCTTACTGCCAGACTTGGCCCAGAGGCGCCTAAGGATGTGTATGTGTGCCTTCATACATATGGAAGCTGTTTCATTCTTTGTGTGTGTGTATATATGTGTGTGTGTGTATTCATGAATGTGAGTGCAAGTGGGCATTGCCACAGTAAGCATGTGGGCTTGAGGAGAGGGGAGGACAGCCCAGCATATCAGTGGTGGCCTTCCATTTTGTTTGATATGGTGTCTTTGTTGTTTTTGTTGCTTATTCAAGGCTAGTTCACTAGCTAGCTTCTGAAGAGTCTCCTGTCTCCACCTCCCAATTTGTCTTAAGAGAACTGGACTTGCAGATACTTGTACACATCCTGATTTTAAGTAGATTCTGAGAATTCAGTCACAGTGCCTTTCACTTTCATGGCAAGTGTTTTGCCTACTGTGCCAACTTCCTGGCCCATGAGTTACTTATTGTTACTATTATTTAATTCAGTAACATTTCTATTAGCCATAGTTTTCTAGAGTAACAGAACTCATAGAAAAAGTTTTAACACAATGGTTTATAGGTTGTGGCCTTGTTAATCCCACTATGAAAGGAATGTCCAAAAGCAAAGTAGGTATTCAGTCCGAGACTCTGAATGTGTCAGCTAGTCTTTGGTACACACCAGGATTATAAAGAATTCTGTGTTAATGCTGGTGAGGGAATAGCCTTGCCTTTGAGAGCAAGCAGGCAGAGAAAGAGATTCCTCCTTCCATCTCCTTTATATAAGCTGCCAGAAGATGGTGTGGCCCAGACAAAAATGCCTCTTCCCACCTCAAAAGAGTCCTATCTCAAAGATCCAGATTAGGAGTGTGTCTTACCACTTCAAAATTGAAATTAAGAAGAAATACCCCTCCATAAATATGCCCAGTCATTAAAATACTTATTAACTCTAGATGTAGTCAAGTTGACAACTAAGAATAGCCATCCCATCATTATGAATATATTGTCTATTCATATAGAAATCTGTATTTCTACCTCATAAAATCCTCCAAGGTTGTATGGCCACAGATCTACTTCACTTCCTATGAGACTTTTCTTAAGTCGGGCAGAGATGCCCCTTCATTGGAATGTCAATCCTGTTCACTGCAATCTACACCACCAGTTTAACTCCTTGTGGGGGTGCAGGGATGTCACATTTACATGCTGATTTTCTGGTTTAGATTTTGCAGGAATATAGAAAGGTTATTATTCAGGGCCCCTCTTTTATAAAATAATGGGACACATACTACAGTTCATCCCATCACTCTGGTGGCAAAGTCTGTCTATGTAAAATCTGAAAGCGGCATTGGGAAGTGTGTGACTTAGCAATGATGTGAAGGGATGGAGGATTCTGGAAATCCAATCACAGAAGGAAATATTGAGTAAGGTAGGTGGCCAACTGGCCAGTCAACTCCAGAGGAATAAAATGTCATTGTATCAGGGGCCATCATAAAGTTCTTCACATCTGTCAAGGACCAATGTGGGGTAGATGCAATATGAATTTGCCTTTCAGCTCCTCAGAGTGTGGGTTCATTCTCAGTGGAACGAAAAGTATGGTCATACACTGAGTTCCTTGGTTAAGATTTTAGACTTTGGCAATAAATTCAGATCTTGATTCCATCCTTCCTTTCTGTTGGAACTTTGTTAGACTGTGTAACATGCCTGAGCCTAGCTTCCTTATGTCTTAGGAAGAGAGGAGACAGGATTCAAAAGGCCAAATGAGATAGGGAACAGGGTTCTTATAGAAAGATTTCTTCTAATGTCATTGTGTGAGGCAGGCCAAAGAGATGGAGGAGGGCTGTATGTCTATAGGTTTATAAAGAAACTGCCTTAGCCCTTTTGATAGGAAAGCAGGTTAGATAGGCAGAGTAAACAGAAGAGAATGCTGGGAGAAAGAAGCCGAGTAAGACAGACGCCATGCCACCCCTCTCTGACACAGAAGCAGCTTAAGAATCTCCCTGGTAAGCCAGCAGCTCATGGTGCTACACAGATTATTTGAAATGGCTTAATCAAGATGTGAGAATTAGCTAATAAGAGGCTAGAAATAATGGGTCAAGCAGTATTTAAAAGAATACAGTTTCTGTAAAATTATTTCTGGAAAAGCTAGCCAGAGCTGGAGACAGGTGGCAGGATGCAGCCTGCCATTCCTATAACACCAAAGAGCAGTCAAAGTTAAGCTCAAAGCTCTGCCACTGAAATGTGTATAATATAAATTGGAAACACAGTTGTTTAAAAAGATGAGTGTAACATTTTATGGAAATGTGTATGCATGCATGCAGAGGCCAGAATTAACCATGGGTGTCTTTCTTAGTTACTCTCTGTCATGTTTAAGATACATCATTTCTTTGAACCTGGAGCAGACCAATTCCCCTTGACCAAAGAGTGAGACTCAGAGACCCGCCACCACCTCCTATTCCCTCCCCCTCCCCCAATCAAGTCTTCCTTCCTCCTCAGCCCAAAGAGCAAGCAGGTTTCTCTGCCCTGTGGGAGGTCTAAGGGCCACCCACCTCCATCCAGGTCTATTAAGGAGAGCATCCAAACATCCTGGGATCCCACAAATTCATTACGTGCAATAGGATCAAGAACCCATTGCCATTGTTCTTCAGTTCTCAGTAGTCCTCATTGTCCATTATGTTCAGCAAGACCGGTTTTGTCCCATGCTTTTTCAGTCCCCGGCCAGCTGGCCTTGGTGAGTTCCCGATAGAACATCCCCATTGCCTCAGTGTGTGGGTGCACCCCTCGCCGTCCTGAGTTCCTTGCTCGTGCTCACTCTGTATTGTATTGAGTCATATCTTTCTGTGATGTCCCATCTACCAGACACTCCATCACTTGGGGTGGGCTTTGTTGAACCAACTGCTATTGAGTCATTTCTACTGTAAGTTCTCGCTCACCGATTTTCCTGTAAGTAACCCGAAAATTATTCATTGGTTCACCTAGTTAGACTTTGTCTATTGTTAGTTCCATATCTCTGGTGTGTAGCCAATTTATTCATACAACATAGGTTTTACCCAGACAAGCCATCTCAGGATAGTCAATGAATCTGCAATACCCTTTGTTGGTGGAGGCCACTCATTAGTTAGTTTCCTGACCACCTTGACTTGAAATAATCACATAAACCTATATTATTCACAACACTGTTTGGCCAATAGCTTAATCGTATTTCTAGATTCCTCCTTTATTCTAAACAAACCTATTTGCATTTATCTGTATCACCAGTAGTTCATGTCTTACCAACAAATTTTTGGCAACTCCAGAGAAGGTGTTCTTCCATGGTGGTGTCTATGTGGCTTCTCACTGACCCTACCCAGTTTCTCCTATCATTGTTTACTTTTACCACCTAGGTCTATTCTGCTAAGCTACTGTCTGAAACAACATTATTCATTAACCAATAAAAGCAAACATAGACAGAAGGACTTCCCAAACCAACCCTTTGTCCAATGTATTAATTCCAAGAACTGGTATAAAATTTTCTAATAAAACAAATACTTGAAAGGGGTTGATGTTTATTCTCAGGATCTGGAATAAATGTGTTGGTGGGGACCCTACTTCCTCAAGATGTGCTAGGAAAGTTGGCTTTTAATATTCCTCAGTATGTATCAGTTCTCTTACTGTCTTCATTGTTTTGTGAGCACACCACTGTTCCCTGTGTCTCTTTTGATACAGAGGTTTGCCATTGAATTTAAAGACCATCTTATCCTGAGATGACACATTTTTGTGAATCTTAAGCTTCTATTTGCAAAGTAATATTTTTAAATTATGATCCCGCTCAGTGGGGCCTAAAACTTGGATATATCACTTTTATGGTGTGGTTTCCTGCTGTACTGTGTATTTACAAATTCTCAGGATTAAGACTGTGTTACTTGGCAGGAGTCACTACATTTTAGGTGACCCTGTGTGATTGGTTTTTCCTTTGTTAAATTGAATCTTTAATGATCTTGAGAGAAAGGAAGTGAAATGCTATTACAATATTTTAAATATTCTTTATCCTTGGGCATCTGTCCTTCTGAGGGTTGTTTTTGTTTTAATCTCATGTATGTACTTACAAAATGTAATGGTTTCATTCCATCTGCTATGCAAAACATTGTGGCAAATAAACAAGCCAGCAAAAAACATCAACACAAAAACAACTTAAGGGAGAGAAGGTTTTATTTTGCCCAGAATTTCAGAGGGATTGTTTCAATAGCTATTGAAATGGCAGAGCAACAGGAGTCTGAGGCTCGCTGGCCACATTGCATTAACAATTAAGAAGCAGAGAGAGATCAGGAAGTCAGGTGAGTCTATAGATTCTTAGAGCCTATCTTCAGTGTCCACTTCCTCCAGCAATTCTCTGCCTCCTAAAGGTCCGGCAACCACTTCAAAGAGCACCACCTGTTTGGGAAAAAATGTTCAAATATGGGAGCTTATGGGGGACATTTCTCACTCAAACCACAACATGTTCTATGCCAATAGATTCCAGAACTAACCAGTAAAATCTATTATCACCCATGATGGGCAGCTTGTTATACTCAGGTGGAGAGAAATATAAACGCATGCACAACTTGAAA
The DNA here is from genome assembly GCF_950005125.1 of Chionomys nivalis. Lineage (NCBI taxonomy): Eukaryota > Metazoa > Chordata > Mammalia > Rodentia > Cricetidae > Chionomys > Chionomys nivalis. The sequence goes on along the minus strand of NW_026646967.1, from coordinate 172,210 downwards.
ATGGCTCCTGTAACTTTAGGCTGTCATAATTACATGCATAACATATAGGTATCAGGTCGGTTCATAATAATGCAACCCTGAAAGTCTAATCAATCTTAATATTTTAAAGTCTATTTAATATTTTATTAAAATATAATATTTTAAAGTCTAACCACAATCAAGGATCCTGCTTCGGAAGAAGCTGGTTTGTGGGAGAGAAGAGGCAACGAAGTGAATAACACAGAAAAGGATAAAGTGTTCTCTAGCTTGATGAGCTGTTTGAGGAGCTGGTCATTGAAGCTCCATGGGAAATGAGAGCAAGACCCACAGTAACAGCTTTATTGTGTCAGTGTGTGCAACCACAGTAGGCTGTGTGATCAAAGTCAGCCTAAGTGTTGGGCTTCCAGAGTAGATTAAATGGAAGGCTAGTGTGTTCTGAGAGGGCTCCTCAGGGAGACACATGAGTTGACATCAGCCCTCAAGCAATGGGAACAGGCCAGGTGTAAGAGACAGGGAGAGGGCTATTTGAAAGAAAAAGGATGAATTCTGGAATGAGCAACTATTATTCTCATTATTGTTTCACAACACAGAAACCCAAATCCACCACCTGCCTCTTTCAATTTGACTTGAAAGAACATGGAGAGAGTGCTAAAAAAATCAGAGATTTAAAGCCATTTTTTTCCTCTTGCAATGTACAATGCTTTACACAAAAAATATTTTATATAAAAAAGCCCCACTCTTTGTCTATCTTTGGGCACAAATTTCCTTCCTGCCCCACATTGCCAGGAGCCATACAGGTAAGAACAATTTGTCAGGCAGTTTGGCTGTTGCTGTTCCTGAATTCTGTCCTTCTTTTTGCTGGTAATTTGGATGTTTATTGTTTCATTTTGTGTTGGAGATCTGTGATATATTGGTCAGGCTTACACACTGCTGTATTCTCAATCTTTTGTTCTGTAAACTTCATTACAATTCCAACATCAATCCGAGCATTTGTTCCTTTTCATCTTTGACATTTCTAATTAAGAAATAAGAATCCTGGCACTACTTCTGCATATATCTGGGCAATCTTGGAGTGAGCCAGCTCAAACCTACATTCCTCTGGATTCTCCCAGGAGCTGTGCACCTGCACTTCCTTCCCAACCATTTTATGATTTGAACACCTGTTGCTCTCCTTCTTTTTACAAAGACCTGGGCAGATCTGGTTGCTGGTACCCATGACTTCCACAGATACATTATTGTCTCCTAGACATGTGCTCCCTGGGCATTCCGTGATATCAAATGTATTTTTTATTTGACCTAAGTGTAATTTGATTGTAGGTGGAGATATCAGCTATATTGGCATGAATTGAAACAAGCTGCCAAGTTCAACTAAGTCACACACATGTAAGATTCAGTCCCAAGTAGGAGTGTATCTAGGGAGAGGTTATATGTGACAAGGATATATATGACACAAGAGGGTCAACCTCTGCCAGACGTGTCCTAACAAATTTTCAGAGCAGTAATGGATGTCCATGAAAGGTAAATATTTTAATGAAAATCAGATAGCCTTTTTTTATATTATAGGTGTTTTACCAATATATTAATTTATCAAAATTACGCATCATCCCTATCACATTAGGCTTTAACTGCCAACCTGACGCAACTTAGAAGCAGATAAGAATATCAGTTGAGGAATTGCCTCATCAGGTGGGTCTGTAAGCATGACTGTTAGTCAAGTGTTAATCAAGCCCAGTCCACTGTGGGTAGCATCATTCCCTTGGAAGTGATCATGTGCTGTGTATGAAACCTAGCTGAGTTTGAGGCTGCAAGCAAGTTAGCAAGTGGCATCCACTACACTTGTGCTGCAGGGACTGCCGAAATTTTAAAGTTATAAATTAAACAACACACACAGCTTGGGTCTATATTGGAGTCAACAGTCGAGGTAGAGTCAAGTGTAAATGTAGGCTCTTTGGTATAGAAGAGACAGGTATTTAACTCTTCACTTTAGACCTATCTTGCTGAAACTTTAGAATGTACCAGGGACATTAAAATGGAAATAACTGAAGTGCTTTTCCTTGGTAGTGTCTCTCTGCTGAGCTTAACTGAGTATTCTTAAATACAGAGAGTTTTGTCTGGTCTTGGAGTAAGCATATCTCTTCCTTCACCTGTCCTACATAAGAGGGAAGGGTCAGAAGTTTGTGCCAGACCCAAAAAGCACCTAGTTAACAACTGGTATCAGAGGCCCCTGGAGGAGGGTATAATTCACTCAGTGATGAATTTTCTCCCCCTGTGGCTGACTTGGTGGACTGTATGTTCTTTAAGATTTTATTGAAGGCAAAAACTTCAATATCATCTAAGAGTAAAACCCAAAGAAATATAGGAATGTTGCTGCTCTCCCTCAATTCACTTGCTTCTCTTGCAGATAAAGAACACTCCAGAATGTAGGTGGTATCTATAATGGTGTGTCTGTGTTAGCTAAGCATACCTCATTGGAGTTTTACAACTCTTGAGGCACCAGCTTACAAAAAATGCCTGCAGGATACAGTGGGGTTAGCACAGGACTCAAGAAAATTCTTAGGGAACTGGGTTTCCGGCCATCTCCAATGTCTACTTTCTTCCAGCACCCTCAATTAGGCAGGGGCTTTCGTATCAGCTACAGCTGAATTTTCTTCTGACCCTAAAAATTTCACAGTATCTAGGACAAACTTTTCCATCTGACATCTCTTTGGAATATAAGATGAGTTCCCTGAAGGCCATAGATATGTCTCAATTTTCACCTCCCAGTCCCAGAAGTTTCAATGGTACCTTACAAATTCAGGGCTCTCAGTAAGTGTTAAAGGGATGAATAAGGTTTTGGCATATCCAAAGGGATCAGAAAGGTCCTGAGGGAATGAAGCATGGCCAGGTGTTTCCTTAGATCTGCTGTTTTTCTCCATGCTTTTCTCCTGAAAGTTCATGGAAGGAAATATGACTGTAAGTCTGTGTTTGATGTCAGGAAGGTGTGAAAGAATGCTGGCTTATTGAGCTTGTGAGAACTTTTCCCTTAGATGAAGGCTGTGTGATGAGGTGGGGATCATGCTAACTATCTTCTCAGTTTATCTGGGTAACCTTTCAACATGAGTGTCCTGTGCAAGTGTTCTATGGACAGATCCCAGTGTGGTCTGATGAGGAATGCTAAAGGTACTGAAACATAATGTCATGGCCTGGGAAGACAGACATTCTTTGAAGTCCTTTGTAAGAGGTTTATAAAAGACCCCAATTACCATTTCCTGGGGTACTGTGGGATCAAACAGAGAATTAGGCACTCTTTGCCTTTTATTCATTTTGTGTGGTTTACTTACAGCGTATATGGGTGTATGCATGTTTCTTCATGTGTGTGGGTTCACATGCATGTATGTGTAAACTTGAATTAAGCAGCACAGAGATCAATGTTGGGAGTAAAGCTCAGTAATTCTCTAACCTCAGTCATTCATGCAGAACTTCTTAAACAAATATATCCATTGACAGTGAGGCCAGACTCTTTAGCCAGAACACCAAGTGGGTTTCTGGGGGATCAGACCTTTGATGCTTACACTATACCAAGCAGCCATCACCACAACATGCTAGGCACCAACTTTACATGAGATAAAGTGTAGCATTTATTGTGCACCCAGATGCTTCATGCATATCAATTCCTGCAGTATTTCAAACCTCTTGGGACTTGCCTCATAAACTCCACATCCTTCTGATGTGAAAACCATGTAGACCAACAAAGAGGTAGGACTCAGGCTGGGACTTGAGCCTTAGAGCTCTGATCACTATATTCAAAAGAGTGCCCTAATTTCTCAGTTAATGCAGCCCCTGCAAAGGCTTGTGACAGAGACTCCACTCTCTCCTTACCTCTTCAATATAGTGCTTGAAGTTCTAGCAATAGCAATAAGACAACATAAGGAGATCAAGTGGATTCAAATTGGAAAGGAAAAAGTTAAACTTTCATTATTTGCTGATGATATGATACATAAGTGACCCCAAAACTGTACCAAAGAACTTCAAAAACTGATAAAGACCTTTAGTGATGTGGCAGGATACAAGATTAACTCTAAAAAATCACTGGCCCTCCTATATACTGAGATAAGTATGCAGAGATGGAATTCACAGAAGCATCACCGTTCATGATAGCCACAAATAGCATAAAATATCTCGGGGTAACGCTGAACAAGGAAGACAAAGATGTATTTGAAATCATCTCTAAGACTTTTAAGAAGGAAATTCAAGAGGATACCAGAAAATGGAAGGATCTCCCTTGCTCTTGGTTTGGGAGGATCTAGTAAAAATGCAATTCTCCCAAAAGAAATCTATAGATTCAGTGCAATCCCCATTAAAATCACATCAAAATTCTTCATATAACTTGAGAGGAAAGTAATCAACTCTATATGGAAAAACAAAAAAACCCAGGATAGCCAAAGCAATTTTTAAAATTTATTTATTTATAAAAGATTTCTGCCTCCTCCCCTCACCGCCTCCCATTTCCCTCGCCTACTCCCAAAAAAGTCCACATCTCTCCTCAGCACTAAGATCAATCAGGGTTCCCTGCCCTTTGGGAAGTCCAAGGTTCACCAACCTCCATCCAGGTCTAGTAAGGTGAGCATCCAAATGGCCTAGACTCCCACAAAGCCAGTATGTGAAGTACGATCAAAAACCCATTGCCATTGTTCTTGAGTTCTCAGTAGTCCTCATTGTCCACTATTTTCAGCGAGTCCTGTTTTATCCCATGCTTTTACAGAACCATGCCAGCTGGACTTGCTGAGATTCTGATAGACCATCCCCATTGCATCAGTGTGTGGGTACACCCCTCGCGGTCCTGAGTTCCTTGCTCGTGCTCTTTTCTCTTTTGCTCCTGATTTGGACCTTGAAATTTCAGTTCAGTGCTCCAATGTGGGTTCTGTCTCTGTCTTATTTCATTGCCTAATGAAGGCTAATATTCAGGAGGATGCCTATATGTTTTTCTTTAGGTTCACCTGCTTATTTAGCTTCTCTAGGATCATGAATTATAGGATCAATGTCCTTTAATTATGACTAGAAAACAAATATGAGTGAGTACATCCCATGTTCCTCTTTTTGGGTCTGGCTTAACTCACTCAGGATAGTGTTTTATATTTCCATCCATTTGCATGCAAAATTCAAAAAGTCATTGTTTTATTTTTACTCCTAAGTAGTGCTCTAAAATGTATATATTCCATACTTTCTTCATTCATTCTTCCATTGGTAGGCATCTAGGTTGTTTCCAGGTGCTGGCTATAACAAACAATGCTGCCATGAACATAGTTGAGCATACACTTTTGTTTTATGATAGGGCATCTCTTGGGTATATTCTCAAGAGTGGTATTGCTGGAGCAAAGGATATGATGATCCAAAATTTCCTCAGAAACTGAAGCACTACTTTTCAAAATGGTTGCACATGTTGAATTCCCAACAGCAATGGATGAGTATACCCCTTTCTCCACAATTTTCCAGCAAAGGCTATCATTGGTGTTTTTTATTTTTGCCATCTGACAGGTGTAAGATGATATCTCAAAGTTGTCTTGATTTGCATTTCCCTTTATTGTTAAAGAAGTTGAGCCTGACTTTAAGTGTCTTTTGTCCAATTGAACTTCTTCTGTTGAGAATTCTCTGTTCAGTTCAGTACCCCAATTTTTAATTGGGTTAATTAGTATTTTAACATTGAGTTTCTTGAGTTCTTTATATATTTTGGAGATCAGACATTTGTCTGTGAGGGGTTGGTGAAAATCTTCTTCCAGTCAGTTGTTTGCCTTTTAGTCTTAGTGACAGTGTACTCTGCTTTACAGAAGCTTCTCAGTTCCAGGAGGCCCCATTTATTCAAAGTTGCCATCAATGTCTGTGCTGCTGGGTTTTTATTTAGGAAGTGTTCTCCTGTGACCATATGTTGAAGAGTACTTCCTTCTATCCCTTCTATCAGGTTCACTAGTGGTCTGCTGTCTTTTGGCTATCTTTCTGTGCTTGAGCTTCTTACCTGCCCACTCTCTAGGTTGAAAAAAAACTCTTATGTGTAAGTCAGAAACAAATTCGTTGTCTCCATTATGAGTTCAAGCAAGCATAAGAAGGGAAGGATGTATGTATTTTGCTCTCTGCTGAGAAACCTACTTCCTGACTGACTGAGTCAATGAAAAGAGAAGGTATGCCTATCTCCAAAATGAGTAAGAAAAGTCTGAACAGATAGAAAAGCATTTGCAGGACAGCTACACCTCTCCTTCAACACTGAGTTAATAGTTAGGTGGTTAAATACAAGAAAACCTGCCCAAGGTCATGGCACTCCAGTCCACTGACTGTCTGTATTTTGTCCTCTCATTGAGACTCAGGATATTACATAAAGTCATTCTGTGTGTTTTTTAAAGAAGTGAGTTCTGTGAGACCCACTGCAAAATAAAAGATTCATTATCGGGACAACCCTAGTCCCCCTCAATGCAGATTGATGAAGGTAGGCATTCACACATATTAGGATCACATAAAGCCTGTATGAGAAGTAGAGACAAATCCCAGTGCGATTATCATTGGGTTTTCAATCTGCCCCAATTGTTAGCCACATTTAGATCTTCCACTTTGATCCCATGCTCTGTCAGTCCCAGCACAGCTGGTTCTGTTGAGCTCCAAATAGCTCAGGCAGAGTGTCTCAGAAGATGGACTTAGCCTTATATTCCTGACTTCTTTGCTCCTATTCTCCCCCCTTCTGCTCTTCAACAGGAGCTTGAAAGCTCAGTCTAGTTTTCTGATATGGATCACTGTCTTTATATCCATCCTTTGCCGAACAAAACTTTTGTGATGATATTGAAGATAGTCATCTGTCAGATTATGGGACAAGGCAGTCTTAGTGCCTAGGGACATGGTACACTGCAGGCACCCTCTCCTCACCAGCCCAAGGTCCTAGTTGGAGTAACACCATGGCCTTATGGGAACACTGCTAAAGGTAAGTCTCTTACCAACCCCAGAATGGCCCACTAAGTTGAGCTCTCATCAGTTGGTGAGCATTAACTTGTGTGTGTATATGTGTTTAATAACAATAAAAATAGAGGGATTGTAAAATTGAAATTTCTTATGTTGAGAAGAATATTTGCTAAAGAAACAGAGTCATAATAGTACTGAGAGTGTAGCCTGACATATGACATCTTTTCCCTCATGCATTATCCCTCTGAGATCCTACATCTTTTTGGCCACTCTCCTCAGTTTCCTAAACAGCCATCTTGTCCTCTTCCACACACTGGATCTCCTTTCATCATTCCCTCTCCAAGGAGAAAAGACGATAAGTCCTGTTTTGTTTTGAGGCCTGTCTTTCTGTGATGTCCCATCTACCAGACACTCCATCATTGACCAAACAACATAACATCTTCACAAATTTTTATTTTTAGAGCAAAAAAAATTCCATTGGGAAAGATACCAGGATTAATAGAAGACCTGAGGTATTTCTGAAAAAAAGAGTTCCCCAAACACAGTTTAAATCTGACCCCCAAAATTTGTGAATTTCACTTTAACACATCTTCATTAAATCATAAACATAGATATGGAAGTCATTATAAAACTTGATGAAATGCACGGAAGGTTTGGTGGGAACTTGGTAAATAATTTTACCTATCTTTTGGGTTCCAACTTTTTCGTTGTTTTGCATGCTTTTGCCTGCCAAGGAATCCCTGCTAATTCCAAATTCACCCCTATGGGAGGACATCCTGGCATAATGTGGAGGTTGCTTTCAATGTAGTCATCTAGATGGTGGTAAAGGTCCACAACTGGATCTTTCTCGTAGGTAATGTAGAAACAGGTCTTCATGGTCTGCACCTCAGCTTGGACCACCCCAGTCCACTCCTCCATAGAGCCTGGAATGATGTGAAGGTTGCCTTCAAGGTAGTCAACCAGGAGGTGTTAAATGTACAAGACCGGATCTTTCTTGTAGGTAATATAGAAACAGGTCTTCATGATTGGCACCTCTTCTAGGACCATCCCCTTCCAGTCATCCTTAGAGCCATTTGTGCCCTCAAATGTATGTTTCACTGCCCTGCCAACTATGGTGTTTGAGAGATGAGTGTCTGTCTCCTGAGGAAATGGTACGTTGTTAGGCAGGAACTTAAGGTTTAAAATCCTTTCATCACTGTGAAGCTCCAATCCATAGACACAATCTATCCCATCATAATTCAACAAATAGAGAGAGGGATTTGTTGTCAGTTGATCTAGAATGATGGCTTTCCACTGGGTGACTGGTTCATTGGCTTCCTTCCAGCCGTGAGAAATTCTGCGGCCGACAATATTCTCCAGGGCCTCAAAAGACCTACTCCGTGTTTGCTTCTGGAGAGATGACCCATTACTCTTCTGGAGAGGTGGCATGCATCTCATACTAAGAGGCATCTTCATCATGGCTGTAGACTTAGTGAGATAGGCCACTGACCTCCTGGTCCGCTGTTTCTTGGCTATCTTTCTGTGCTTGGGCTTCATAACTGCACACTCTCTAGGTTGAAAGAATCTTCCATCTGTTTAATTCAGAAACAAAGTCGTGGCCTCAACCATGAGTGCCTGCAAGGATAACAAGGGGAGGCCGTCAGGTCAAGGCTCTTTTCTGGAAGAACTTTGGTGCAGGAGACAAAGATATTGATCAAAACGTTTGTATACCTAACTGTAATTTTCTCTTAGAATTGAATAGGACAATTAGCAAATTTTCCTCTAGAGCTCAGTATATCAATCTCAGAGACACATTCCTGTGCCCAAAGGCAAATGACCTCTGCTGAGAAACCTACTTTCTGACTGACTAAGTCAATGAGAGGAGAAGGTATGCCTATCCCCGAAATGAGTAAGAAAAATCTGAACAGATAACAAAGAATTCGAAGGATATCCACACGTCTCCTTCGACATCAAGCTAATAGGTAGGTTGCTCAATCCAAGACAGCCTGCCCAAGGTCATGGCACTCCAGTCCACTGGCTCTCTGATTTGTGTCTCCTGATCCAGACCCAGGTATATTACATAAAGCCATTCTGTGTCTTCATTGTGGAAGTGAGTACTGTGAGACCCACTTCAACCTGAAAGACTCATTATTCTAGGCAACAGCAGCCATTGAGAAATTATTAGTATTATTAATACACCTATGGACAAAGAGGAGCTTTGCCATTTTAGTGGATTGATGAATTTGATATTGTTAGCAAGGATAATGTGGGAAGAATAGCTGGCATTCACCATCCCCACAGCTATCAAATATAGGAGCTGGTAACAACAGAAATGGTGGACCCGCAGGACATTTGAAGGAAAACTTATTTGTACTACAGAGGTCTTAGTTGCTTTGGAAACATATTTACCAAAAGAAAATGTCCTACCTCTCCAGATTCCATCTTCCGGAAATGTTCAGGTGCAAAAAGCCTGTTGAACAGTTGTGGAGACCAGGACTGTCCTCCTCAGGCACTGTGAGGATAATAAACCCACCTTCATGGAAGACTAGTGCTTTGAGTGGAACAGAGTTGCTACCACGAACCAAGGCTTTGTGACATCACCAAGGCTCTACTTATGTCAGAAATCCCCTCACAAGCTTGTTACTTCCCTATTTACCCACAGAAACATCCAGCATTCAGCTCCTCAAAAGCTGTATACAGCCACCAGGGGACCCAAAATAAGCCCCCACTCATCTTCCCAATTACTCAAGTCACACTCTTACCCAAGCAACTCAGTCCCTGTATCTTATTTTTCTGAAAAAGTTTTTGGTGTCTGAGTCAACAACTCACATGAAAGTTTTTTTTCTTAGATCCCATCCCTCCATTGGTTATCTTCTATTGACTTTTTTCTTATTTCATAAATAATAAATTTCAAATTTCCACTTCCTTTCCTCCTCCCCCTAACTACTCTTGCAACCACCAATCCTCTCCACTCAAATCCAGTCCTAATACAGGGCAGGGTACCTTGACCTGTGGGAATCCCATGCCCCCCCTCCATCCAGATTGAGGAAGGTATGCATCTATATGTAATGCTTCCACTTTGATCCCATGCTCTGTCAGTCCCAGCAAAGCTGGGTTTGTTGACCTCCCATTAGCTCAGACACAGTGTCTCAGTGGGTGGACCAAGCCCTTGTATTCCTATGTTCTTTGCTCTTATTCTCTCCCCTTCAGCTCTTCAACTGGAGCTTGGAAGCTCAGTCTAGTTTTCTGATGTGGGTCCCTGTCTTTATCTCCATCCTTTTCTGTACAACAGTTCTATGGTGATATTCAAGATAGTCATCAGTCTGATTATGGGACAATACACCCGTAGTGCCTAGGGAAATGGCACAGTGCAGGCACCCACAGCTCACCTGCCCAAGGTCCTCGTTGGGGTCACCCCAAGGCTTTCTGGGAACCACTCTAGAGATCAGATCCTGTCTCTGGAATGATAAACTAAAATAGGTTTTTGTCACATACTGGTAAATTTTGCTGCTATTTCCAAATAGGTGTGTTGCAGGAGCCCCTTAAAAGAAATAACCATTTTATGAATCATAATTCTAAACTGGTGTGTTACATTGCTTCTGACTTACACCTTCTTATGTGATGAAAACAACCCGGGTGTGGAGGAAGTTCTCACTGTTCATGTTGCAGAAGCCATGGCAGCAGGAGTTGGAGGATTCTAGTTCCCTGTAAGGAAATCAGTAAACATTGGGGACCAATGAAAGATGCCCTGATACATCAAGGCTAATCCTTTCAGACACCAATTCCTCCAGCAAGGTTCTGGTTCTCCACAACCTCAAAAACCTCCTGAGGAGCAAGTATTCAGAACCAAAATCCTGTGTGCGTCATATCACATACAATCATAGTGAGTACACCAATCTGTTTTTTAATGTACATCATTTTGTCCCTGCAGAAACATTTGTATTTCCTAAAAGATAACTTGCTGCCTCTTTGGGGTCCTGAAATTCCTGTAAGGGGGTGTGTGGGGCATTCTTACATACCTTGCTGTGTTGTTATGAGACATAGATGGGACAGCAATTGTTCCAGAAATCAAAAGCAGTTAGGTTTAAACTGTGGTTTGTAGTGTGCTGGACACTTGGGTTGTGTATAGCTAATATATGGAAGGATGGATTTGCTAATACAGGTTGGAAGCACACATGGAGGCAGGCAGTCTTACTTTTCAAATGATCCATTTTGAGGCCTTACATCAGGCTCCTCTATTCTCCTCATCTTTTTTTCTTTATCAGATTAGGACAAAAATTAAAACTCAATGTCCTGGACGTGAACACTGAATAGGTTATCAATATGAGATCACAGTGACAGAGCTCATGGGAACTGACTCATTGCAGGATATGAGATTTAGCCAGTAACGGCTAGAGCTAATGGACCAAGCAGTGTTTAAAAGAATACTGTTTGTGTGTCGTTATTTTGGGGCATGAGCTAGCCAGGCAGCCATGAGCCCGCCTGTGGGAAGAGGCCCGCAGCTCACCACTACAAAACACAAGTCCTCCCCCTGTCACTCTGTATCAATGGGTATTTACAGTTTGGTTGAAGAGTTCTTCTGGGCATCCCCCCTCAGCTCCTCTGACTCAGTCTTCAACCACACCAGTTTCACTCAGCCTCAAGAGATCACCCATGAACAAGAAGGAGACAATTACCAAGAGGGAAAAAGTATACCACAAAGTACACTTCCCAGTGGATCAAAGTTGATGTTGTTCAAATACATCTCAGGCTAGAGTATTGCTCAGCACTGGACACTGGTGGCAAATGCTTGTAATCCTAGCACTTGAGAGACTGAGGGGAAAGGATCCTGAGTCCCAGGCCAGCATGGGCTGCATATTAAGTTCAAATATAGACCTCAGAAAAACTTTAAGATAAACAAATAATAAACATATAAAGTACACCTCCGGAGGGGAAGCACAAAGATCATTAAGTACCTGAAGAGACCTCTTATGAAACGGCAATTAGAAACAAAATAGAATTGAAAAGAAACTTCTGCTGGAAAACACCATACTGGATCTCAATGCCTGAGTCCGGTAGGAAACTCAGACAACCCCCTCATTTTCTCTGGCTTATCACTCCCAATACTAAATAGGCAAACTTGGCATACACCTGGTCCCTCAACAAGGGTAGTTTTCTGAAGAGACAGAGACAGAGAAAATGTGTGCAAAACATCCTTCCATACTCCAACTGCAAACATTCTCATGCCCCACTAAGAAAAAGGCCCTTTCTGTGGTTCTTCAGAATAAGGGAGGAAGTCTATTCCCTTATTCCAGTGAAAATATAAGAGGGCTCAAAAGGCAAAGGTTTTTGCCACCAAGGCGTGGCAACCTGAGTTTGATCCCTGTAACTTGCATAAAGTAGAAGAAAACCAACACCATAAAAATGTCTCCTGAGTCCTTCAGGGTTCCTGCTTCATGAAATGTTCCAGACATTCTGCAGGACACAGAAGAAAGTGACTGACAAACTGCCAATAGAGGCAAAACAGCATTTCAAATTCACTGCTTCATGGAAAAGTCTGCCAGATACAATGGGCCTGTAGGCTGAAGAAAAATTTCCCGATGTTACAGAAGAACTTTGGGTTACTGTCCAGGCAGCACGATATCTCTGTCAAGTTTTAGAAGTTGCTTATAATGCTTATAATATATATTTCTTTTCTCTAGTAGTCTCTGAATCTGCTTTGCTGTTTCTTAATCATATAATATTGAGCAATTTGGGTCCTAAAATAGTATTTTGATTAATGTGTTGGTTTGAAAGAGAATGGTCCTATAAAAGCTCCTATATTTAAATGCTTGATCCCTAGTTGGTGGAACCATTTTGAGAAAGATTAGATGTGATATCGTTGGACAGGTGTTTCACAGGAGGTGGAGTTTGAGATTTCAGAAGCCTAAGACAGGTCCAGCCCCTCCCTCCACCACCTCTGCTACCAACTTGTAAATCAGGTTAAAACTCCCAGCTACTCTCCAGTGTCATGCCTGTGTGCTGCCATGCCCCATGACGTGATGGTCATGGACTCACTCTCTGACCATGAGCAAGCCCCCAATTAAATGTTTTCTTTTATAAGCTGCCTTCATCATGGTGTCTCTTTACAATAGAAAAGTAACTATGATAACGTTGTTACATGGTATTGCTGTGACAGGACTGTTCAAGCTGCTTGTTAGAGGAATGTTGACTTGGGAACTTTGCATGAGGGAAGTGGTTGAATGTTTTAAGTGGGGCTTAGAAATGCTACAAGAGCTTTGAAGACAGTAGTACTGAGAGCAATGTGGATTATAGAGTCCCAGTTCAAGAAGTTTCAGGGTGAAACAGTATTAGAAACTGGAATAAAGTGAATCCAAAGAAAAACATATAGATCCTCCTGGAAACTGGAAGCAGACAAGAGCACTGGGCAAAAGTTGGGAACGTGGGGATGGGGTGGGATGAAGGGGAGGGGGGAGAGAGAAGGGAGTAGGGAAGAATTAGGAAGAGCTTGGGAGAGTGGGATGGTTGCAATGGAGGAAGTGTAGATATGGGAGCATATAGCCATAGTGGTGAATATCTTCCATATCACCATCTAACCTTCATCTAGCAATGGATGGAGGGAGAGACAGAGACACACACTGGAGCGCTGGACTGAGCTCCCAAGGTCCTAATGAGGAGCAGAAAGACTGAGATCATGAGCAAGGATTTCAGGACCACGAGGGGTGCACCCACCCACTGAGACAGTGGGGCCGATCTATTGGGATCTCACCAAGGCCAGCTGGACTGTGACTGAAAAAGCATGGGATAAAACCGGACTTTCTGAACATGGCAGACAATGAGAGTTGATGTTAGTGGCCAAGGACAGTGGCACGAGATTTTGATCCTACTTCAGGTTTGGCTTTGTAGGAGCCTAGTCAGTTTGGATGTTCACCTTCCTAAACCTGGATAGTGTGGGGAGGACCTTGGAATTTCCACAGGGCAGGGAACCCTGACTGCTCTTGGGACTGGAGAGGGAGGAGAAGAGAAGTGGTGGGAGGTGGAGGGGGGGGCAGAGGCAGAGGGAAATGGGAGGCAGAGGGGAAGCGAAAAAACCTAACCAAGGAGTCCAACAATGACCACAATATCTCTGACAACTAGAGACGCTTCACCAGCGCAACTCGAAGAAGGCAAACACACAATTTTTTTTTAAAGAAATGGTGCAAATATTTATTTTATATTTCGATTACTGAACATTTCCAGATTGTGTAATTGGGATATTTTGACTTTACATTGTTAATAAATGGCATTCTGCAAATCAACAGTTATGACTTTACTTCCAACTAAGCAAACATCCACAGTTACAAAAAATATCTGTAACCACCTGTATCTTATCAGATCACCATGGATTAAAGCTAGAATTCAAGAACAATGCTACCCCCAGAAAGCCTACAAACTCATGGAAACTGTACAGTCATCTACTGAAAGCAAGTTTTTCATTTCTAAGACTTTGGAGTTGCTAACCTGTGCATGAAATAAACAGAAAATTCAATTAAAAGAACCTTTCTTCGAAGCCGGAGAGATGGCTCAGAGGTTAAGAGTACATAATGGCATTTCCAGAGGACCCTGGTTTGGCTCTCAGCACCCAAATGGAGGCTAGCAATCATCACTCCAGTTCCAAAGGCTCCAGTACCCTCTTCTGCACTTTGGGCACTTCACCCAGAATATACATCCAGGTAAAACAGTCACATATAAAATAAAAATAAAATCAATCTATAAAATAAACCAAGTTCTCTGGTCTGAGGATGAAGCTAAGAATTTGTCTAGTATGTATAAGATCGAGGTTCTACCCTAAAAATGAAGAAAAAATGGCCAGTCTGCTTTGTTGGACATGGTGGGTCATATCTATAATCCTAACATTTGAGAGGCTGAGGCAGGGGATGCTTAGTTTGGAGGCAGGGTAGGCACAAAAGGTTCAAGTACAGCATGATATACAACAGCCTTCAAGCTGTTGCCAGGCAGCAGTTCCTCCTGGCTCTGGGCAACAATGGAGGCCTGACGTGAGGCAACATTCATCTTCTGGATTGGACCTCCTCGAACGACCAGTGTGGTCCACGATAGCACAAGAGGCTGTGTTGGTGTTAGAGGTTCATGCTGTTTTCCCAGACAGAGATGAAGCCTGAGATCCACATGAACCTACACAGTCTGTGCTACTGTCCAATGCCTTGGTGATGTCCTCAGGCTCTGCTGTCTTGGTGCACCAAGCCTGTGTGAGTGGCATGTGTAACCACCTGAGACCATGTTTGAGGGACATGGTCCATGCAGTCCCTAGGGTTCTGATATGGCCAACACCCAGGTTGATGTCTGTAGTCCAAGTTTACCTCCAAAGACCATGAGGAAGCCCATGGTCAGAGTTGATGTCTGAAGCCATGTTAATGTCTGTGAGTATGGGAGAGCCTGCTCTGCCCCTCAGTGCAGGCAATACAGGCAGTAGAATGGGTGCAGGACATCTAGTCCAGCCCCATCCCAGCCACTGCAAAGCTTTGCTCAGCTGATGAATGGTTTCAGGCATGGATATAGGCTGAGAAAGACTCATTCCCTTTGGGAACTTGGCCACTAAGAATTTTACCATTTCAGTGAATATACATTCAATACACAATAGACTTGCCTTTTTTGAAGTGGGGAGATCATGGTGGACAGGAAGTAGACATGGGAAGACTGGGAGGTGAGCACCATGGAGGCACATAATGTGAGATTCCCAAATAATCAATAAAAATGTAAACAGAAGAAAAAGAAGGAAATGAGAACCCTCTGAGACTCTGTCTCAAATATCCTGACAATTTCTCCCCTCTTATGAACATACATTGTAAATTAAAAAATTTGTAAAATAAAAACAATTGAGCAGCAGGAAAACTGAGCTTCCAGGGCCCAGTTTACTGTCGTGTAAAAAAAATAAAATTCCTTAACAAGCCGAGGGTAGGATATTTAATAAAAAATACAAAGATGGCCCAAGAGATTCTTTCCAGAATTCACTTTAATAATAAACCCCTAGCTTACTTTAATAAGCCTATAACAAGAACAGATTCTAGGCCATGATGTCCAAAGCATGACAGCTGACAGCTGATAAAACACTAAAGGCTTAATTTTCCTACAATAGCAATCTGCCAGAATATAACTTATTGAAAGAGGCCAATGTCTTTTTTTGTTCTAATGATGGTAGTGCATACTTTCATTTTTTCAATTTTACTCAGCTTTATTAAAGTATAACCAACAGATAAATTTACAGGGTAAATGTCTTAATGCAGATAAACATTACAAAATGTCTAAGTTGAGGTAACAAACTATCATCTCACTTACCTATCACATTTCATTGCTGACATTTCCCTGTAATTCAACTTGTCGCCTCTTCTCCCACAGACCAACTTCTTCAAAGAAGGATCCTTACATGGGGTTATAAGACTTTAAAGTATTATTATTGATTAGACTTTCAAGGTTGCATTTTTATGAATCTACCTGTTGCCTATATGTTGTGCATGTAATTATGACAGCTTAAAGTTACAGGAGCCATCTTCAAGTTGTGCATGAGTTAATATTTATCTCTCCCTGAGTATGAGAAGCTGCCCATCATGGGTGATAATAGTTTTCACAGGTTATTTCTGGAAGCTACTGTCATAGAACTTATTGTGGTTTGAGTGAGAAATGTCCCCCATAAGCTCCCATATTTGAACATTTTATCGGCAACATGTGCTGCTCTTTAAAGAGGTTGCAAAACCTTTAGGAGGCATAGAATTGTTGGAGGAAATATGCCACTGAAGATAGGCTCTAAGAATCTATAGAATCACCCAACTTCCTCTTCTCTCTCTGCCTCCTAACTGTTGAGGCAATGTGGCCAGTCAGCCTCACACTCCTGTTGCTATGCCATTCCCAAAGCTATTGAACCAATCCCTCTGAAATGGTGAACCAAATTAAACCTTTTCTCTCCCTTAAGTTGTTTTTCTCATGATGCTTTTTGCTTGCTTGTTTGTCACGATGCTTTGTCACAGCAAACGGAATGAAACCATGACATTTTGCAAGTACACACATGAAATTAACACAAAACCAACCCTCAGAAGGAAAGATGACCAAGGATTAAGGCATATTTAAGATATTGAAATAGCATTTCATTTCCTTTCTCTCAAATGCATTAAAGATACCATTTAACAAAGAAAAACAAATATCACATGGTTACCTAAAATGCAGTGCCTCTTGCTAAGTAACATAGTCTTTGTAATGAGAACATGTGAAAACACTGTAGAGTAGGGAACCAGGACATAAAAGAGATATACCCAAGTCCTAGTACCCACTAAGAGCATCACCTTTCACGTAGCCACAAACAGCATAAAATATCTTGGGGTAACTCTAACAAAAGAAAGTGAAAGGTCTCTTTGACAAGAACTTTAAGGAATTGAAGGAAGAAATTGAAGAGGATACCAAAAATGGAAGGATCTCCCTTGGTCTTTGATTGGGAGCATCAACATAGTAAAAATGGCAATTCCACCAAAGGCAATTCATAGATTCAATGCAATCCCCATCAAAATCCCATCAAAATACTTTTTTTTTTTTGGTTTTTCGAGACAGGGTTTCTCTGTGGCTTTGGAGCCTGTCCTGGAACTAGCTCTGTAAACCAGGTTGGTCTCGAACTCACAGAGATCCGCCTGCCTCTGCCTCCCAAGTGCTGGGATTAAAGGAGTGCACCACCATCGCCCGGCCCATAAAAATTCTTGACAGATATTGAGAGGACATTAATCAAATTTATATGGAAAAACAAAAAATCCTGGATAGCCAAAATAATCTTATACAATAAAAAAATGTCTGGAGGCATTACCATTCCTGACTTCAAACTCTATTACAGAGCTACAGTAATAAAAACAGCATGGTATTGGCATAAAATCATAGAATTCGACCAATTGAATCATATAGAAGATACTGATTTTAACCCACAAACATCTGAACACCTCATTTTCTATAAAGTGGCTAAAAGTATACAATGGAAGAAAGAAAGCATGTTCAACAAATGGTGCTGGCAGAACTCGATGTCAACCAGTAGAAGAATGAAAATAAACCCATATCTATCACCATGCACAAAACTCAAGTCCAAATGGATCAAAGACCTCAATATCAATCTGAACACACTGAACCTGAGAAGAGAAAGTGGGAAGTACCCTACAACATATGGGCACAGGAGATTGCTTCCTATGTATAACCCCAACAACACAGATGATAAAGGCAACATTGAATAATTGGGACCTCCTTAAACTGATAAGCTTCTGTAAACAAAGGACACTGTCACTAAGAAAAAATGGCAACCCACTGACTGGGAGAAGCTCTTCACCAACCCTGCAACAGACAAAGATCTGATCTCCAAAATATATAAAGAAATCAAAAACCTAGACTTTAAAATGCTAATTAACTCAAATAAAACATGGGGCACTGAACTAACAGGGAATTCTCAACAGAAGAAGTTTAATTGGCCAAAAGACACTTAAGGTCCTGCTCAACCTCATTAGCAATCAGGGAAATGCAAATCAAAACAATTTTGAGATATCATCTTACACCTGTCAAAATGGCTAAAATCAAAAACACTAATGATAGCCTTTGCTGGAGAGGTTGTGGAGGAAGGGGTACCCTCATCAAATGCTGGGCAGAATGCAAACTTGTCCAACCACATTGGAAATCAGTGTGGCAGTTTCTCAGGAAATTTGGGATCAACCTAACCAAGGACCAAGCAATACCACACTGGGGAATATACCCAAGAGATTCCCTATCATATTACAAAATCATTTGTTCAACTATGTTCATAGCAGCATTATTTGTAATAGCCAGAATCTGGACACGACCTAGATGCCCTTCCATGTAAGAATGGATGAACAAAGTGTGGAAAATATACACAGTAGTGCACTACTCAGTGGTAAAAAACAATGACTTCTTGAATTTTGCATGCAAATGCATGGAAATAGAAAACACTTTTCTGAGTGAGGTTTCCCAGACCCGAAAAGATGAAAATAGGATGTACTCAGTCATAATTGGTTTCTAGCTATAAACAAAGAACATTGCATCTATAATTTGAGATCCCAAAGAAGCTATATAAGAAGGTGAACCCAAAGAAAACATATAGTTATTCTCCTGGATATGAAAGGTAGACCAAATTCTCAAGCAAAAATTTGGGATCTGGGGGGTGGGGTGGGATAGGATAAGAGGGGATTGGAGGAGAAAAGTAAGAAGGAGAGGATGGGGGGAACTTGGGGAATTGGGATGATTGGGATAAAGTAAGGATGGATATGGGAGCAGGGAAGCATATATCTTAATTAAGGTAGCCATCTGAGAGATTTTATTTAAAAAATGAACTTGGTAAATAGAAGCTTATGATTCTCAAAAATTGGTCATTTCAGGTTAGGATGGTCTTTAAATTCAATGGCAAACCCCTATATCAAAAAGTCACACAGGAAAACAGTGGTGTGCTCATAAAATAATGAAGACATTAAGAGAAGTGATACAAAATGACGAATATCAAAAGCCAAATTTCCTAGCCCATCTTGAGGAAGTAGGTTCCCCACCAACACATTTATTCCAGATCGTGAGAATTAACATCAACCTCTTTCAAGTACTTCGTTTAATAATAAATTTTTATACCAGTTCTTGGAATTTATACATTGGACAACGGGTTGGTTTGGGAAGTCCTTCTGTCTATGTTTGTTTTTATTGGTTAATGAATAACATTATTTCAGCCAGTAGCTTGGCAGAATAGACCTAGGTGGTAAAAGTAAACATTGTTGGGAGAAAGGAGGTGGGGTCAGTGAGAAGCCACCTAGACACCACCAGGGAAAAACACCTACTCTGGAGCTACAAAAATTTGTTGGTAAGACATGAACTAGTGGTGATACAGATAAATGCAAATGTGTTAGTTTAGAATGAGGGAGGAATCTAGAAATATTGTTAAGCTATTGGCCAAAGAGTATTGTGAATAATATAGGTTTTATGTGATTATTTCAAGTCAAGGTGGTCAGAAAACTAACTAATGAGTGGCCTCCACAAACAAATCAGCTTGTTGAACTGAAGAGTGTTTTTTTTTTTAAAAAAAAATCTGTTTGCTCACTTGATCTGGGCTTCATCTAAGCATGTCTATTTGTCTGTGATGATTGCTCGGTTATATATTTACTGCCAATATATTGTTTGGAGGAAGGGGTCTATTGAATCTGCTCAGTTTAATGGACACTCTATAATTAATTTGAGTTGATTACTTTCTATTTTTTTGTAGTTTCCCTGCAGGGTAGTGTTTACAAACCAAGACTACATGTTGGCATTAAAGATCTTTAAATGGGGAGATTGAAGGGCCAGAGTCAGATAAGAAGTTGCAATTATGGACACAGACAGGAGAGAGAAAAAAGAAGGAAAGGGAGTATGAGATCACTACCCTATAGTCTTTCAAAATGGAGGAGGTGACCTGAGCTAAGAAGGAAACAGCCACAGCTCTTTCCACAGTCACTATTCCTGTCTAGGCCACAATATCTCCAAGCAGCTAGCACAAACATTGGAAGTTTCTCTTCTGAGAGGGGCAGCCAGAGTGTGCCACATATGACCATTTTCCCTGGAGTTATCCTCATCATGGACAGAAGGAGGCATGTCTCCCTAGAATCTCAACAACAATCTCATAGATGAAAATAAAAAGGCTTATTAAGGACACTTGGAGAAGCATTATAACTAACAGAGTTGGGAGATAATACATCTTCTAGGATGTGATGATGTCAATCTACACAGGCACATCTGCCTGTCTTCTGATCATATGAACAGAATGCCTGCTGGTTTGGGAAGCATCTCATCTGGGATTGTAATACCAGGGCATTAAAATGTCCTCTTTGCTGGTCTTCTACCCCAGAGTGGTCTCTCTCTCAGGTACATTGGGATGAATCATTTGAAGGAATAACAGAAAAATAGGTAGAGCATCCAGAATGAGGTATAATATACATGGCCACAATTACATATGCAGCAACAAGGAAACAGATGAAAAAGTCTGAGCATCAGTGGAAGTTGAGGACCTAATACCAAAGCTAAGTCATGTAACACCATGGGTAGTTTCAGAGTTTCAGAGAGTAAATTCAGTTACATTCTGGAAAAAGCTAAGACTGCAAAAGATGGCTTTCATAATCAGAAAGTAGAAAAATTGGGACTGCAAAAAGGAGGCAGTGAGGGAGTCAAGGGTGGTCACAGAGCAATGAAGAACCCCAAGTCCCTATCCCAACATGATACTGATATCATTTTTAAAAGTAATTGAGCCACAAATCTTGGCAGTCAGAGATCAGGAGTTGAAATTACATTTCAATCCCATGTAATAAATCTCTGCCTTGAGCATCTACAATGATGCATTTCTGTCTTGAGCATCTGGAGCAATATTTCTTTTCCTTAAGCATCTATAGCAATGCACCTCGGCCTTGGGCATCTGCTGTCATACCCCTCTAAAATGATTATCTACAGAAATTAACATCTGCTTTAAAAAGCGATATACTACTGGGATAGACCTACCATTGCATGTTTCCTTTGGATGTACGCTTTTATATAACTACACCCTAAATTTGATATCAAGACCTGAGCACAAACAGATTTCACAGTTCACAGTTTTCCCATGCTGTGATAATTCAGTAGGCCTCTGGACACATCCACCAAAGACTTGAGGGGAGGAAGCAAAGGCATTCACGTTTGAATGTCTCTCATCTCAATCTCCACAGCACTTCTTTTAAAGTTATACGATTCCCTTTTGTGATCCAGAATATTTGCTCACAGCTCAATATTTTTTAACCAACTGTCTTGTTCTTCAGCCATGGCACAGTCAGTAAGGAGCATTCCATACAGATGGAGACCATAAATTTGATCCCTTCAAACTTGTGCAAAAATCTCGGCATTAAAGATATCAACTCATCACTCAGTGCTGAGGAGACAGCAACACCTGGGACTCTAAGACTCGCTGTGTGGTCAAAGGGAATTGGTCAGCTCCAGGTTCAAAGAGATGACATATCTTAATCATAACAGAGAGTAATTAAGGAGAAACCCACGGTTAATTATGGCCTTTGCATGCATGTATACACATCTCCATAAAAAGTTACACTCATATATTAAACAACTGTCTTTTGAATTTCTAAATATACACATTTCTGTGGTGAAGTTTTGAGCTTAATTTTGACTGCTCTTTTGAGTTGTAGGAACAGCTGAATGTTTTCTGCCACCAGGTTCCCGCACTGGCTAGCTTTACCCAAAATAATTACATAGAAACTGTATTATTTTAAATAATACTTTGCCCATTAGGTCTAGCCTGTTAGTTGCTAATTCACACATCTTGATTAACCCATTTCAAATAATCTGTGAAGCACCATGAGCTTATGAGAATCATAAGCTTCTTCTGTCTCGGGGTGAGGGGGGCATGGCGTCTGTTGACTAGGCTTCTTTCTCCCAGCATTCTGTTGTTTACTCTGCATATCTAACCTGCTGTCCTATCAAAAGGGCCAAGGCAGTTTCTTTATTAACCTATAGACATTTAACCCTCGTCCATCACTTTGGCCTTCCTCATACAATGACATTAGAAGAAATCTTTCTGTAAGAACCCTCTCCACTATCTCATTTGGCCTCTTGAATCCTCCCTCCTCTCTACCAAAGACAAAAGGAAGCTAGTCTCAGACATGTTACACAGTCTAAAAAAGGAAGGATGGAATCAAGATTTGAATTCCTCACCAAAGTCTAAAATCTTAAACAAGGAACTCACTGCACCACCATACTTTTTTTTCAACTGAGAATGAACTCACACTCTGAGGAGCTGAAAGGCAAGTTCATACTGCATTAACTTCACATGGGCCCTTGACAGATATGCACAGCATTATGATGGACACCTCACCACTGATATATTGACATCTTATTCCTTTGTATTTAACGGGCCATTTGGCCACATACCTTACTCAATCTTTCCTTCAGTGATTTGATTTCCAGAATCCTCCATCCCCTCACTTCAATCCTAATTCATACACTCCCCAAAACCCCTTGATGGGAGTCAGGTATCAATATCGTACTGGTATTTTCGGGTCTGATGGGTTTGTGGGGTCATTTCCACAAACCCATCAGTACAACAGAACATTATCCATAAAAAGGGTACAGTGTTTTACAGTTATTGTAGGCCAATTGATTAAATGAACTCACAAGGGTGGAATGGCATGCATAAGACCTGTGAGAGTGCAAGACAGAAAGAATCAAGGCATGACAAAATAGGTGGCAGACAGAAGCCTGGCAAAAGTAAGTAGGTAGACTAAGATTCAACCCATTGCATAAGAGCCACTGAGAGTGGAAAATTTTCTTTAGGCAGGAGGATCCTGGTCACTCAACATGCTCCAGTGGAGATAATATACCCAGGGACTTCCAGATGGTATGAATTAAACCATTAATCAAATGAAACCTAATTTTCTTTGCTTCTGAGTATACATTTGTGACCCTTCATGATCACTCTGTATCCTCTTAAGTCCCAACACCTCGATGTCACATCTTTCCATATGACACGCTTTTCTCTCATGCATTATCCCTCTCTGAGATCCTACGTCTTTTTGGTCACTCTCCTCTGTTTCCTAATCAGCCATCTTGTCCTCTTAAACACACTGCATCTCCTTTCTTCCTTTTATCTCCAAGGGGAAGAGACCATAAGTTCTGTTTTGTTTTGAGGCATATCTTTCTGTGATGTCCCATCCACCAGACACTCCATCATTGACCAAAAAACATAACATCTTCACAAATTTTATTTTTAGAGCAAAAAAAAATTCCATTGGGAAAGATACCAGGATTAATAGAAGAACTGAGGTATTTCTGAAAAAAAGAGTTCCCCAAACACAGTTTTAAGTCTGACCCCCAAAATTTGTGAATTTCACTTTAACACATCTTCATCAAATCATAGACATAGATATGGAAGTCATAATCAAACTTGATGAAATACACGGAATGTTTGGTGGGAACTTGGTAAATAATTTTACCTATCTTTTGGGTTCCATCTTTTTCATTGTGCTGCACATTCTTACCTGCCAAGGAATCCCTGCCTAATTCCATATTCACCCCTATTTGAGGACATCCTGGCATAATATGAAGGTTGCTTTCAATGTAGTAAACTAGACGGTGGTAAAGATACATAACTGGATCTTTCTCATAGGTAATGTAGAAACAGTTCGTCATGGTCTACACCTCATCTGGGACCACCCCACTCCACTCTTCCTTAGAGCCTGGCATGATGTGGAGGTTACCTTCAAGGTAGTCAACAAGGAGGTGGCAAATGTACAAGACCGAAACTTTTTTGTAGGTAATATATAACCAGGTCTTCATGATTGGCACCTCCTCTAGGACCATCCCCTTCCAGTCATCCTTAGAGCCATTTGTGCACTGAAATATTTGTTTCACTGCTCTGCCAACTATGGTGTTTGAGAGATGAGTGTCTGTCTCCTGAGGAAATGGTACGTTGTT
Organism: Chionomys nivalis; assembly: GCF_950005125.1. Classification (NCBI taxonomy): domain Eukaryota; kingdom Metazoa; phylum Chordata; class Mammalia; order Rodentia; family Cricetidae; genus Chionomys; species Chionomys nivalis. The sequence continues at coordinate 147,865 of NW_026646967.1, read as the reverse complement.
AGGCAGGAACAAAGGGTTTAAAATCCTTTCATTATTGTGAGGTTCCAATCCATAGACAAAGCTATCCCATCATACTTCAACACATAGATAGAGGGATTTGTTGGCATTTGATCTAGAATGATGGCTTTCCACTGCTTGACTGGTTCATTGGTTCCTTCCAGCCGTGAGAAATTCTGCGGCCGACAATATTCTCCAGGGCCTCAAAAGGCCAATGCAGTTTTTGCTTCTGAAAAGATAACCCATTCCTCTTCTGGAGAGGTGGTATGCATCTCATACTAAGAGGCATCTTCATCATGGCTGTAGACTTGCTGAGATAGGCCACTAACCTCCTGGTCCGCTGTTTCTTGGCTATCTTCCTGTGCTTGGGCTTCATAGCTGCCCACTCTCTAGGTTGAAAGACCGTTCCCTCTGTTTAAATCAGAAACAAAGTTGTGGCCTCAACCATGAGTGCCTGCAAGGATAACAAGGGGAGGCTATGAGGTCAAGGCTCTTTTCTGGAAGAACTGTGGTGCAGGAGACAAAGATATTGATCAACAGGTTTGCATACCTAACTGTAATTTTCTCTTAAGAAATAAATAGGACAATTTGCAAATTTTTCTCTACAGCTCAGTATATCAATCTCAGAGATACATTCCTGCTGCCCAAAGGCAAATGACCTCTGCTGAGAAACCTACTTTCTGACTGACTAAGTCAATGAGAGGAGAAGGTATGCCTATCCCCGAAACGAGTAAGAAAAATCTGAACAGATAACAAAGAATTCGAAGGACATCCACACGTCTCCTTCGACATCAAGCTAATAGGTAGGGGGCTCAATCTAAGACAGCCAGCCAAAGTTCATGGCACTCCAGTCCACTGGCTCTCTGATTTGTGACTCCTGATCCAGACTCAGGTATATTACATAAAGCCAATCTGTGTCTTCATTGTGGAAGTGAGTACTGTGAGACCCACTTCAACCTGAAAGACTCATTATTCTAGGCAACAGCAGCAATTGAGAAATAATTAGTATCTTTTAAAACACCTATGGACAAAGAGCAGCTTTGCCATTTTAGTGGATTGATGAATATGATATTGTTAGCAAAGATAAAGTGGGAAGAATAGCTGGCATTCACCAACCCACAACTATCAAATATAGGAGCTGGTAACAACGTAAATGGTGGACCCGCAGGACAATTGAAGGAAAACTTTTTTGTATTACATAGGTCTTAGTTGCTTTGGAAACATATTTACCAAAAGAAAATGTCCTGCCTCTCCAGATTCAATCTTCCGGAAATGTTCAGGTGCAAAAAGCCTGTTGAACGGCTGTGGAGACAAGGAGCTGAACTGTCCTCCTCAGGCACTGTGAGGATAATAAACCCACCTTCATTGAAGACTAGTGCTTTGAGTGGAACAGAGTTGCTACCCAACGAACCAAGGCTTTGTGACATCACCAAGGCTCTACTTATGTCAGAAATCCCCACACAAGCCTGTTACTTCCCTATTTACTCACAGAAACATCCAGCATTCAGCTCCTCAAAAGCTGTATACAGCTACCAGGAGACCCAAAATAAGCCCCCACTCATCTTCCCCATCACTCGATTCACACTCTTGCCCAAGCAACTCAATCCCTGTATCTTATTTTTCTGAAAAAGTCTCGGTGTCTGAGTCAACAACTTATATGAAAGTTTTTTTTTTCTTAACTCGCATCTCTCCGTTGGTTATCTTTGATTGATTTTTTCTTCCTTCATAAATAATATATTTCAAATTTCCACTTCCTTTCCTCCTCCCCTTCACTACTCAGGCAACCACCAATCCTCTCCACTTCAAATCCATTCCTAATAGAGGGCAGGGTACCTTGACCTGTGGGAAGCCCATGCCCCAATCCATCCAGATTGAGGAGGGTATGCATCTAAATATAATAGGACCACATAAATTTCTTCTTATCTTGAGAAGAATACTTGCTACAGAAACACTATCAGAGTAGTACTGAGAGTGTAGGCTGTCTCAGCATGGAGAAGTAACTGGAGCAAACCCCTAGTAGTTCAGCTCAGTGGCCCAAGAAAGATGGTCAAGGAAAGTCAATGAACTCAGGGATGGAAGTTAAAACTCAGGCTAAATAACATTCCAAATCATTTAGGCAGGACATGAGACACTTGTGCAACAGTCACAGATGTCTAAAATGCCTGGAACTAGAATCTTAGGGCAGGAGAAGTTGTGGAGCTGAGAGTGCATGGCAAAAACTGACAGAATTTGGCAAAAGACATGTAAGCGTAACTAGCAAACATCCATGGAAACCATGAATGGGAGAAAACTCTGAGAAGTCTGCACAAAAACATAACATCTTGACAATTCTGAGATTTAAAGACAGGAGAGATCTTAAATATGTCACTATCACATGATGATGATTTATCCACTCCATAGCAGTGTGACCTCCTGATATTTTTAAGATAAACTGTCTATTCTCTCTATATATTTACAGGGAAATTCACATTGCTTGCACAGATTAACTAGCAGCATGAGTTACCACTCCATCAAAGGCAAAGCAAAGCAATCATGGACATGTTGTTGAATGCTGATGATGTTGTTGGGAGTGTTTGTGGGTTTTTTCTTAAAGGGTAATCATTGGTCACACAAATGCATGAAGCATATCCTGTCTCTGCCATGTATCATGAATGATGAAAAAAATAAACAAAAATAGGTTTTTGTCACATACTGGTAAATTATGCTGCTATGTCCAAATAGGTGTGTTGCAGGAGCTCCTTCTGCTCCTTCAGGCTATAGCAACTGAGATAAAGGCCATTGGGGTGTGGTCTTTCTCTCTTTCAATGAGGAGCAACTGCCTTCAGCTTGCTCTCATTCATCCACCTTTTCATCCAGTTACTAGGCTCCCTTCCTGATCCTGCAAAGGGATGTTGTCTGGCATGGCAATCTGTAAGTTTTGCCCCTTAAAAAAATATCCATTTAATGAATCATAATTCTAAACTGGTTTGGGAGATTGCTTGTGACTTACACCTTCTTATGTGATGAAAACAACCAGGGTATGGAGGGGGTTTTCACAGTTCATGTTGCAGAAGACATGGCAGCAGGATTTGGAGGCTTCTTGTTCTCTGTAAGGAAATCAGTAAACATTGGGGACCAATGAAAAAATGCCCTGATACATCAAGGCTAATCCTTTCAGACACCAATTCCTCCAGCAAGGTTCTGGTTCTCCACAACCTCAAAAACCTCCTGAGGGCCAAGTATTCAGAACCAATATCCTGTGTGCATCATATCACATACAATCGTAGTGAGTACACCAATCTGTTTTTTAATGTACATCATTTTGTCCCTGCAGAAACATTTATATTTCCAATAAAGATAACTTGCGGCTTCTTTGGGGTCCTCAAATTCCTCTAAGGTGGTGATTGGGCATTCTTACATACTTTTCTGTGTTGTTATGAGACCTTGATGGGACAGCAATTGTTTCAGAAATCAAAGGCAGTTAGGTTCATACCTGTGGTTAGCAGTGTGCTGCACACTTGGGTTGCGTATACCTATTCTATGAAAGGATGGATTTGCTAATAACGGTTGGCAGCACACGTGGAGGCAGGCAGTGTTACCTTTTGAAATGACCCATTTTGAAGCCTTACATAAGGCTCCTCTATTCTCCTCATCTTTTTTTCTTTATCAGATTAGGACAAAATTTAAAACTCAATGTCCTGGACGTGAACACTGAATGAGTTATCTATGTGAGATCACAGTGACAGAGCTCATGGGAATCTGACTCATTGCAGGATATAAGATTTAGCCTGTAACAGCTAGAGCTAATGGACCAAGCAGTGTTTAAAAGAATACCGTGTGTGTGTCGTTATTTTGGGGCATGAGCTAGCCAGGCAGCCATGAGCCCGGCTGTGGGAAGAGGCCCGCAGCTCACCACTACAATACACCAGTCTTCCCCCTGTCACTCTGCATCAATGGGTATTTACAGTTTGAATGAAGAGTTCTCCTGGGCATCCCCCCTCAGCTCCTCTGACTCAGTCTTCAACCACACCAGTTTCACTCAGCCTCAAGAGATCACCCATGAACAAGAAGGAGACAATTACCAAGAGGGAAAAAGTATACCACAAAGTACACTTCCCAGTGGATCAAAGTTGATGTTGTTCAAATACATCTCAGGCTAGAGTATTGCTCAGCACTGGACACTGGTGGCAAATGCTTGTAATCCTAGCACTTGAGAGACTGAGGGGAAAGGCTCCTGAGTCCCATGCCAGCCTGGGCTGCATATTAAGTTCAAATATAGACCTCAGAAAAACTTTAAGATAAACAAATAATAAACATATAAAGTACTTCTCCAGAGGGGAAGCCCAAAGAGCATTAAGTACCTGAAGAGACCTCTTATGAAACGGCAATTAGAAACAAAATAGAATTGAAAAGAAACTTCTGCTGGAAAACACCATACTGGATCTCAATGCCTGAGTCCCGTAGGAAACTCAGACAACCCGCTCATTTTCTCTGGCTTATCACTCCCAATACTAAATAGGCAAACTTGGCATACACCTGGTCCCTCAACAAGGGTAGTTTTCTGAAGAGACAGAGACAGAGAAAATGTGTGCAAAACATCCTTCCATACTCCAACTGCAAACATTCTCATGCCTCACTAAAAGAAAAAGGCCTTTTCCATGGTTCTTCAGAATAAGGGAGGAAGTCTATTCTCTTATTCCAGTGTGAGAAAAAAGATAAATGAAAATATAAGAGGGCTCAAAAGGCAAAGGTTTTTCCACCAAGGCATGGCAACCTGAGTTTGATCCCTGTAACTTGCATAAAGTAGAAGAAAACCAACACCATAAAAATGTCTCCTGAGTCCTTCAGGGTTCCTGCTTCATGAAATGTTCCAGACATTCTGCAGGACACAGAAGAAAGTGACTGACAAACTGCCAATAGAGGTCAAACAGCCTTAAAAATTCACTGCTTCATGGAAAAGTCTGCCCAGATACTATGGGCCTGTAGGCTGAAGAAGGATTTCCCAATGTTACAGAAGAACTTTGGGTTACTGTCCAGGCAGCAAGATATCTCTGTCAAGTTTTAGAAGTTGCTTATAATGCTTATAATATATATTTCTTTTCTCTAGTAGTCTCCGAATCTGCTTTGCTGTTTCTTAATCATATAATATTGAGCAATTTGGGTCCTAAAATAGTATTTTGATTAATGTGTTGGTTTGAAAGAGAATGGTCCCATAAAAGCTCCTATATTTAAATTCTTGATCCCTAGTTGGTGGAACCATTTTGAGAAAGATTAGATGTGACCTCGTTGGACAGGTGTTTCACAGGAGATGGACTTTGAAATTTCAGAAGCCTAAGACAGGTCCAGCCCCTCCCTCCACCACCTCTGCTACCAACTTGTAAATCAGGTTAAAACTCCCAGCTACTCTCCAGTATCATGCCTGTGTGCTGCCATGGCCCATGACGTGATGGTTATGGACTCACTCTCTGACCATGTGCAAGCCCCCAATTAAATGTTTTCTTTTATAAGCTGCCTTCATCATGGTGTCTCTTTACAATACAAAAGTAACTATGATAACGTTGTTACATGGTATTGCTGTGTCAGACTGGTCAAGCTGCTTGTTAGAGGAATGTTGACTTAGGAACTTTGCATGAGGGAAGTGGTTGAATGTTTTAAGTGGGTCTAAATAGTTATAAGAGCTTTGAAGACAATAGTACTGAGAGCAATGTGGACTATAGCGGTCCAGTTCAAGAAGTTTCAGGGTGAAACAGTATTATAAACTGGAATAAAGTGAACCCAAAGAAAAACATATAGATCCTCCTGGAAACTGGAACCAGAAAAGAGCACTGGGTAAAAGTTGGGAATGTGGTGATGGGGTGGGAGGAAGGGGAGGCAGGAGAGAGAAGGGAGAAGGGAAGAATTAAGAAGAGCTTGGGAGAGTGGGATGGTTGCAATGGAGGAAGTGTAGATATGGGTGCAGGTAAGACGATATCTTAATTAAGGGAGCCATTTTAGGGTTGGCAAGAAACTTGGCTCTAGAAGGATTCTCAGGTGTCCACGGGGATATCTCCAGCTAGGTCCTTGGGCAGTAGATGAGAGGGTGCCTGAACTGGCCTTGTCCCATACTCACACTGATGATTATCTTGAATATCACCATAGAACCATCATCCAGCGATGCATGCAGATTGAGACAGAGACCCACATCAGAGCATTAGACTGAGCTCCTAAGATCCAGTTGAAGAGCAGAAGGAGGGAGAAGATGAGTAAGGACATCAGGACCAGGCGGGTTGGTCCACCCACTGAGAGAGTGTGCCTGAGCTAAATCCAGTTGGAGGCATGGGGGCTGACTTACAAGCCAATGATAATGGCACTGAGATTTGTCTCTACTGCATATACTGGCTTTTGGGGATCCTAGTCTGTTTGAATGCACACCTTCCTAGGCCTGGATGGAGGGGAGGAGGGCCTAACCAAAGGACAGGGTACCCTGCCCTCTTAGGATTGGGGGAGAGGGGGCAGAGTGAGTGGGGGAATAGGAGCGAAATGGGAAGAGCAGAGGAAGTGCAAATTTTGAATGGTATTATTTATAAAAAAAATTAAAAAGAAATTGGAATAAAAACAATTCTTGTAATGTTTTAGACAACAATGTGGCTGCTTTTGGCCCTTGTCCTAAGAACTTGCTTGAGGCTAAATTGAAGAGTTTTGAAACAATATTATTGGCAGGTATTTCATTCAAGACAGTATTGACTCATGGTTATTAGTAATCATTCTTAATGCAGCTCTATAATAAAAAAAAGTGCTAAGCAAGTGTTCTACCACTGAGCTAAAACCCCAACTACTGGCTCCAAAGCTACAAAAAACACTGTCCCCCAAAATAAAGAAGGAAGGGAGGAAGAAAGAAAGAAAAAAGAAAGAAAGAAAGAAAGAAAGAAAGAAAGGAAGGTGCAAACAGGGCAAGGAGAAATACAAATGCACAATCTGAGGAGAAAAAGGAAGACTGGGAAATAAAATGCCTATACCTAGGTTTGTGCTGAAAGAGGTACAGAGAATTGGAATGAAGGTAAAGATCCCACCTAGCTAACCATGAAACCTGTAAAAAGAAAATCCCTAGAGAATCTACTCCAAAAACAAAGTAAAGCTTATTCAACAAAGGAAAACACCAAGAGTTCAAAGTTTATACAAATGGAATCCAATGAGAGAGCCATATTCCATCCAAAATGTACAACAATACTTGCCTGACTTTAGAATCCAAAATACTGGAGTTAAGAGGTTGTGAAATCTTCCTCATTAGTTCAGAAAAAAATGTTACAGCCCTGATGGCATGTGGCATGCAGGCCCATAGAGGCCATCATATAAAGCTGAGAACATGATGCTTGGATTTGTACTAAAGATCCAAAATGTTGGAGACTCCAGAGTCACAGTGATGCACTAACCCTCTGAAACTGTAAAATGCTTTCTTTTATATGTTAGCTTGGTATCGTGCTCTCTCTCTCTCTCTCTCTCTCTGTCTCTCTCTCTGTCTCTCTCTCTCTGTCTCTCTGTCTCTCTCTCTTTCTCTCCCCCACCCCATGTGTGGAAATAAATGTAAAAAACTTCTAGTTCTTTAATTTATTACCAACATAGTAAAGATTACAGTTTAACTTTTTGTAAAACAATGTACTCAAGGTGGGGCTGAGAAGATAGCATTGCACTGAGTACTTGCTGCTCTTCTAGGAGACCTGGGTTTGGATCACAGCAGCCCCATGAGTAAGTTCATGGACATGTAACTCCAGTTCCAGGATATCTGAACTCTTCTCACCATGCCAAAAGACACCAGCACACACCTGGTACATACTCAAGACACACATACAAATAAAATAAATCTTTTTTAAAATAATCTTTTTAAAAAATAATAAAGGCTACCCTCCTGCAACTTGGGTTGGACTTTAAAACACAGATTGCTCCAATACTGAGGGGACTTAAGAGGTGAGTGAACAGTCACATGGCAGGACGCCCCACTCTCTAGGACCTCCCCAGTGGGACAAAACTCCAGGCCCCTCCCCAACTCCCTCAGCTTTTCTAGCCAGCCAGCAGGGAGTTTCCTGTGGCTAGGATCCCCTCAAACCCAATCCCACCCTTGGGACACCCCCCAAGGTACTAGCCACAACCTGACTAAGAGCTGAAAGCTTGCTATAATACTGAGGGGACCAAGAGCTTGCTACAACACTGAGGGGATTAAGAGAGCACCAAGAGAGCAAACCAGGAAAGAAGACCGAGAGAGCAGGTGTATAGAGACCTCAGAAGCTTCTGAAACAGACAGTGACAGTAAAGCATATCAAGAAAAACTCCCAAACACTCAGACACCCACTTCAAGGACTGGACCAAGACAAAAAAACACTGCAGGCCTCATTTGAAGGACTAGATGGGTAGGCGCCAAAGTAGGAATCCCTCCAACAACCTAAAAAGGAACATGGTAACAACAGAACCCAGTGGTCACACAACAGGAAGACTTGATAATCCTAACCCAAAAGAAGTAGAAGAAAACAACTTTAAACTCTGCAACTGGACTTTGGGAGCTCAGTCCAGTGCTCCAATGTGGATCTCTGCCTCTGTTGCCATTAGTTGCTGGATGAAGGTTCTATGGTGATATTTACGATAATCATGAGTCTGGTTAGAGTGCAAATCAAGATCTGGCCGCCTCACCTCTATTTCTTAGGGTCTTAGTCATGCCACCACGCCTTAACTCACTTAACCAACTGACATCCCTTTCAAGTGATGCTGTGTGGTATAAACTTACAGAAAACAGAAATAACAAGTTGTGGCTATAGCACAGGTATACTGAAGTAAAAACTATTGGATCAAATCAGAGAAGTAGCCCTACAAATGGAAAATAAGTAAAGCTAAAAAACCACTTTTTAAAACAAACACAAAACCTGATGACCTCCCCTTGCAAAGTGATTAGCTGTAAACAAAACGCTTATGTAAGCACACAGCTTGGATCTACACTGCATCATGTAGGAAAAAAGGTCTATTAAACACCTCTTGGCTTCTTCCTTCTGTCCCCTTTCCTCTTTGGGCACATTACACCATCCAGCTCAGTCTGTCTGGCGCTGGGGGCAAATCCTCAGGGCAAGCAGGCAGGCGAGACCTCCTTTGCTTCACTGGCCCGCCTGCAACAACCAAGGTAGGCGCTTTGTTTACGAACTACCCAACCTGCAAGGAGATCTGATCTCGGCACCAGGAGAGAAAGCAGTGCGGTCAGTTTGTGACCAGCGGTGGTGGAAGCAGCCCTGGACAGGGAACTCTGAAGTTCCTCATCCCCCTCCCTATACTCCTCAGGCTCCCTACAGGGGCTCTACCCCCCCATACTGCCTCTCTCTTCTTGCCCCACCCAGCTTGCATCCATAACCCTTCTTCCTTCTGTCCCCTTTCCTCTTTGGGCACATAACACCATCCAGCTCAGTCTGTCTGGCGCTGGGGGCAAATCCTCAGGGCAAGTAGGCAGGCGACACCTCCTTTGTCTCACTGGCCCGCCTGCACCAACCAAGGTAGGCGCTTTGTTTATGAACTACCCAACCTGCACGTAGATCTGATCTCGGCACCAGGAGAGACAGCAGTGCGGTGAGTTTGTGACTGGACAGGGAACTCTGAAGTTCCTCATCCCCCTCCCTATACTCCCCGGGCTCCCTGCAGGGGCTCTACCCCCCCATACTGCCTCTCTCTTCTTGTCCCACCCAGCTTGCATCAGAACCCTTCTTCCTTCTATCCCCTTTCCTCTTTGGGCACATAACACCATCCAGCTCAGTCTGTCTGGCGCTGGGGGCAAATCCTCAGGGCAAGCAGGCAGGCAAGACCTCCTTTGTCTCACTGGCCCGCCTGCACCAACCAAGGTAGGCGCTTTGTTTACGAACTACCCAACCTGCAAGGAGATCTGATCTCGGCACCAGGAGAGACAGCAGTGCGGTCAGTTTGTGACCAGCGGAGGCGGAAGCAGCCCTGGACAGGGAACTCTGAAGTTCCTCATCCCCCTCCCTATACTCCCCGGGATCCCTGCAGGGGCTCTACCCCCCATACTGCCTCTCTCTTCTTGTCCCACCCAGCTTGCATCCAGAACCCTTCTTCCTTCTGTCCCCTTTCCTCTTTGGGCACATAACACCATCCAGCTCAGTCTGTCTGGTGCTGGGGGCAAATCCTCAGTGCAAGTAGGGAGGCGAGACTTCCTTTGTTTCACTGGCCTGCCTGCAACAAGCAAGGAGAGACATCACTAGAACACCAGGAGAGCTAGCACTGCAGAGAGCCATCACTGGGAAGGTACATCAGTAGGCAAGGAGACCTGATCCGGTAAAAGAACATCCAGAGGGGAGCATTCGGAGAAAGAGATGGGCAGGCGCCAATGCAAGAATTCACCTAACAATCTGAAAAACTATATGAAACCACCAGAACCCAGCGACCTCCCAACAGGTGGACATGAACACCTTAATCATGAAGAGGTAGATAAAATTGACTTTATGAAAGTGATTGACGCCCTTAAACAACATGTAAAAAATGCCCTTACAGAAATGGATGAGAAGTATAACAGAAGGTTTGAAGAATTGAGTAAATCAGTGAATGATACCCTAGGAAACCAAGGGAAAACAATCAAACAGATAATGGAAACAGTTCAAGACTTAAAAACTGAAATGGAGGCAAAGAAGAAAACACAAACAGAAGGCCAGCTGGACAGGGAAAATCTAGGTAAACGAATAGAGACTACAGAAGCAAGCATACCCAACAGAATACAAGAGATAGAAGAAAGAATCTCAGATTCTGAAGATACCATAGAGAAAATAAACACGCTGATCAAAGAAAACAGCAAGGCCAACAAATTCTCATCACAAAACATTCAGGAAATATGGGACACTATAAAAAGACCAAACCTAAGAATAATAGGAATAGAAGAAGGAGAAGAAGCGCAGCTCAAAGGTCCAGAAAATATATTTAATAAAATTATAGAAGAAAACTTTCCCAACCTAAAGAAAGATATACCTATGAAGGTTCAAGAAGCATACAGAACACCGAATAGGCTGGATCAAAAAAAAACATCCTCTCGCCATATAATAATCAAAACACAAAGCATACAGAATAAAGAAAGAATACTAAGAGCAGCAAAGGAAAAAGGCCAAGTTACTTATAAAGGTAAACCTATCAGACTTACACCTGACTTCTCTATGGAAACCATGAAAGCCAGAAGGTCCTGGATAGATGTACTGCAGAAACTAAGAGACCATGGATGCAAGCCCAGACTACTATACCCAGCCAAGCTTTCGTTCACTATAAATGGAGAAAACAAAATTTTCCAGGATAAAAACAAATTTAAACAATACGTAGCCACAAATCCAGCCTTACAGAAAGTAATAGAAGGAAAATCACTAACCAAGGAGTCCAACAATGACCACAATATCTCTGACAACTAGAGACCCTTCAACAGCGCAACACAAAGAAGGGGAACACACAAAATTTACAACTTAAAAAATTACCGGAGTTAACAACCACTGGTCATTAATATCACTTAATGTCAATGGACTCAACTCTCCTATAAAAAGGCACAGACTAAGAGATTGGATACGAAAACAGGATCCAACATTCTGCTGTTTACAAGAAACACACCTCAACCACAAAGACAGGCACTTACTCAGAGTAAAGGGTTGGGATAAGGCTTATCAAGTAAATGGACCTAAGAAACAAGCAGGGGTGGCCAAACTAATTTCTAACAAAGTTGACTTCAAACTTAAATCAATCAGAAGAGATGGAGAGGGACATTTTCTACTCATAACAGAAACAATTCATCAGGATGAAGTCTCAATCCTGAATATCTATGCCCCTAATATAAAAGCACCCACGTACGTAAAAGAAACATTGTTAAAACTCAAGGCAGCAATCAAACAACACACATTAATAGTAGGAGACTTTAATACTCCTCTCTCACCAATGGACAGGTCAAGTAGACAGAGACCTAACAGAGAAATGAGAGAATTAATGGAGGTAATGAATCAAATGGACTTAACAGACATCTATAGAATATTCCACCCAAATAGGAAAGAATATACCTTCTTCTCTGCAGCTCATGGAACCTTCTCAAAAATCGACCACATCCTCGGTAACAAAGCAAACATCCACAGTTACAAAAAAATATTAATAACCACCTGTATCTTATTAGATCACCATGGATTAAAGCTAGAATTCAGCAACAATGCTACCCCCAGAAAGCCTACAAACTCATGGAAACTGAATAGTCAACTACTGAACCATACCTGGATTAAAGAAGAAATAAAGAAAGAAATTAAACTCTTCCTTGAAGACAATGAAAATAAAGAAACAACATACTCAAAACTATGGGACACTATGAAAGCAGTTCTGAGAGGAAAGTTCATAGCACTAACTGCCCACTTAAAGAAAACAGAGAAAGCACACATTGGAGACTTAACAGCCCACCTGAAAGCTCTAGAAAAAAAAGAAGCAGACTCACCTAGATGGGGTAGAAGACTGGAAATAATCAAACTGAGGGCTGAAATCAACAAAATAGAAACACAGAAAACAATTGAAAGAATCAATGAATCAAAAAGCTGGTTCCTGGAGAAAATCAACAAGATTGATAAACCCCTATCCAAACTATCAAACGGCAGAGAGAGAATTTGCAACTTAATAAGATCGGAAATGAAAAGGGAGACATAACCACAGACACAGAGGAAATTCAGAGGATCATTAGATCTTACTACAAAAGCCTGTATGCCACAAAACTGGAAAATATAAAAGAAATGGACGCTTTTTTAGATAAATACCATTTACCAAAGTTAAACCAGGACCACGTGAACAACCTAAATAGACCTGTTAGTCGTGAAGAATTAGAAGCCGTTATCAAAACCCTCCTTTCCAAAAAAAGTCCAGGACCAGACGGTTTCAATGCGGAATTTTACCAGAACTTCCAAGAAGACCTAATACCTATTCTCCTTAATGTATTTCACAATATAGAAACAGAAGAGTCATTGCCAAATTCCTTTTATGAAGCTACAGTAACTCTGATACCAAAACCACACAAAGACCCAACCAAGAAAGAGAATTACAGGCCAATCTCACTCATGAACATCGACGCAAAAATCCTCAACAAAATTCTGGCAAACCGAATCCAAGAACACATTAGAAAAATTATCCATTATGACCAAGTAGGCTTCATACCAGAGATGCAGGGCTGGTTTAACATAGGCAAATCTATCAATGTAATCCATCATATAAATAAACTGAAAGAAAAAAACCATATGATCGTTTCATTAGATGCTGAAAAAGCATTTGACAAAATTCAACATCCCTTTATGATAAAAGTCTTAGAGAGATTAGGGATACAAGGGTCATACCTAAATATAATTAAAGCTATATACAGCAAGCCGACAGCTAATATCAAATTAAATGGAGAGAAACTTAAAGCCATTCCACTAAAATCAGGAACACGCCAAGGCTGTCCACTCTCCTCATACCTCTTCAATATTGTTCTCGAAGTTTTAGCAATAGCAATAAGACAACATAAGGGGATAAAGGGGATTCAAATTGGAAAGGAAGAAGTTAAACTTGCATTATTTGCAGATGATATGATAGTGTACATGAGCGACCCCAAAAACTCCACCAAAGAACTTCTACAGCTGATAAACGCCTTTAGTAATGTGGCAGGATACAAGATCAACTCCAAAAAATCAGTCGCCCTCTTATACACAAAGGATCTGGAAGCAGAGAGAGAAATAAGAGAATCATCACCTTTCACGATAGCCACAAACAGCATAAAATATCTTGGGGTAACTCTAACCAAGGAAGTGAAAGATCTATTTGACAAAAACTTTAAGGCATTGAATAAAGAAATTGAAGAGGATACCAGAAAATGGAAGGATCTCCCTTGCTCTTGGATTGGGAGAATCAACATAGTAAAAATGGCAATTCTACCAAGGGCAATTTATATATTCAATGCAATCCCCATTAAAATCCCATCAAAATTCGTCACAGATCTTGAACGGACAATAATCAACTTTATATGGAGAAACAAAAAACCCAGGATAGCCAAAACAATCTTATACAATAAAGGAACATCTGGAGGCATTACCATCCCTGATTTCAAACTCTATTACAGAGCTACAGTAATGAAAACAGCGTGGTACTGGCATAAAAACAGAGAAGTCGACCAATGGAATCGTATAGAAGACCCGGATTTTAACCCACAAACCTATGAACAACTGATTTTTGATAAAGGAGCTAAAAGTATACAATGGAAGAAAGAAAGCATCTTCAACAAATGGTGCTGGCACAATTGGATGTCAACTTGTAGTAGAATGAAAATAGACCCATATCTATCACCATGCACAAAACTCAAGTCCAAATGGATCAAAGACCTCAATATCAATCTGAACACACTGAACCTGATAGAAGAGAAAATGGGAAGTACCCTACAACATATGGGCACTGGAGATCGCTTCCTATGTATAACCCCAGCAGCACAGACATTAAGGGCAACATTGAATAAATGGGACCTCCTGAAACTGAGAAGCTTCTGTAACGCAAAGGACACTGTCATTAAGACAAAAAGGCAGCCTACTGACTGGGAGAAGATCTTCACCAACCCTGCAACAGACAAAGGTCTGATCTCCAAAATATATAAAGAACTCAAGAAACTAGACTTTAAAAGGATAATTAACCCAATTAAAAAATGGGGCACTGAACTGAACAGAGAATTCTGAACAGAAGAAGTTAAAATGGCCAAAAGATACTTAAGGTCATGCTCAACCTCCTTAGCGATCAGAGAAATGCAAATCAAAACAACTTTGAGATATCATCGTACACCTGTCAGAATGGCTAAAATCAAAAACACCAAGGATAGCCTTTGCTGGAGAGGTTGTGGAGAAAGGGGTACCCTCATCCATTGCTGGTGGGACTGCAAACTTGTGCAACCACTTTGGAAATCAGTGTGGCGGTTTCTCAGAAAAATTGGGATCAACCTACCCCTGGACCCAGCAATACCACTCTTGGGAATATACCCAAGAGATGCCCCATCATATGACAAAAGCATTTGTCCAACTATGTTCATAGCAGCATTTTTGTAATAGCCAGAACCTGGAAGCAACCTAGATGCCCTTCAATGGAAGAATGGATGAAGAAATTGTGGAATATATACACATTAGAGTACTACTCTGCGGTAAAAAACAATGACTTCTCGAATTTTGCATGCAAATGGATGGAAATAGTAAATACGATCCTTAGTGAGGTAAGCCAGACCCAAAAAGAAGAACATGGGATGTACTCACTCATAATTGGTTTCTAGCCATGGATAGGGGCCACTGAATCTATAATTTGTGATCCTAAAGAAGCTAAACAAGAGGGTAAACCCAAGGAAAAACATATAGATATCCTTCCAGCTATGGGAAATAGACATGACTGATGGGCAAAAAATTGGAATCTTGGGGGTGGGGTGGGATGGGGATGAGGGGTGATGGGGAGAGAAAAGTGTGAAGGAGAGGATGAGGGGAACTGGGGGAATCGGGGTGATTGGGGGTAAAGGAAGTTTGGATAGGGGAGCAGGGAAACTCATACCTTAGGTAAGGGAGCCACCTAAGGGGTGGCAAGAGACTTGAACTTGGAATGGCTACCAGATGCCCAGGGCAATGTCCCCAGTTAGTTCATTGTGGCACCTGAGGATAGGGAACCTGAAATGAACCTATCCTATAATCATACTGATGAATATCTTGCATATCGCCATAGAACCTTCATCTAGCGATGGATGGAGATAGAGCCAGAGACCCACACTGGAGCTCCGGACTGAGCTCCCAAGGTTATAATGAGGAGCAGAAGGAGAGAGAACATGAACAAGGAAGTCAGGACCATGAGGGGTGCACCCAACCACTGAGACAGTGGGGCCGATCTATTGGGAGCTCACCAAGGTCAGCTGGACTGCTACTGAAAAAACATGGGATAAAACCGGACTCTCGGAATGTGGCAGACAATGAGAGCTGACGAGAGGCCAAGGAGAATGGCACAGGAACTTTCAACTGGCGAAAGATCGAGAGAGAGACAGAGACCCAAATTGGAGCAATGGTCTGAGCTCTTAAGGTCCAAATGAGGAGCAGAAGGAGGGAGAACATGACCAAGGAAATCAGGACCACGAGGCGTGCACCCACCCACTGTGACAGTGGAACTGATCTATTGGGAGCTCTTCAAGGCTAGCTGGACTGGGACTGAATAAGCATGGGTTGAAACTGGACTCTCTGAACATGGCGGACAATGAAGGCTGATGAGAAGCCAAGGAAAATGGCACTAGGTTTCAATCCTAATACATGAACTGGCTTTGTAGGAGCTTAGCCTGTTTTGATGCTCACCTTCCTGGGCCTGGATGGAAGTGGGAGGACCTTGGTCTTCCTGTAGGGCAGGGAATTTGGACTGCTCTTCAGTATCGAGAGGGAGGGGGAATGGACTGGGGGGAGGAGAAGAGGAGTGGGGATGGGGGAGGGGAGTGGGGGAAGGGGGCAATGTGTGGGAGGAGGGGAGGGAAATGGGAAACGGGGAGCAGTTGGAAATTTTAATTAAAAAAGAATAAAAAAAAACACCTCTTGGTACTATTAGTAGTACAAAAATGAAAGCCAAGTCCTAATAATGTACTGTTTGCTGATAATAGTTAAAAGAGATAAATACTTAAAATGTCATAAATAACAGTCCCACCTAGTGTGACTCAAAAAGAACAAATAATATTCCCAATCAAATTATGGAAACATCTCCAAATAATACAAGTTATGAAAAGTAAGCAGCCCTACCTAGTGTGACTCAAAAGAACAAATAAAATTCTTAACCTAATTATAGAAATATCCCCAAGATGTATAACCCCAGCAGCACAGACATTGAGGGCACACTGAATAAATGGGACCTCCTGAAACTGAGAAGCTTCTGTAAAGCAAAGTACACTGTCATTAAGACAAAAAGGCAGCCTACTGACTGGGAGAAGATCTTCACCAACCCCGCAACAGACAAAGGTCTGATCTCCAAAATATTTAAAGAACTCAAGAAAGTAGAAGTTAAAATCATAATTAACCCAATTAAAAAATAGGGCACTGAACTGAACAGACAATTCTGAAGAGAAGAATTTCAAATGGCCAAAAGATACTTAAGGTCATGCTCAACCTCCTTAGTGATCAGAGAAATGCAAATCAAAACAACTTTGAGATATCATCTTACACCTGTCAGGATGGCTAAAATCAAAAACACCAAGGATAGCCTTTGCTGGAGAGGTTGTGGAGAAAGGGGTATCCTCATCCATTTCTGGTGGGACTGCAAACTTGTGCAACCACTTTGGAAATCAGTGTGGCGGTTTCTCAGAAAAATTAGGATTAACTTACCCCAGGACCCAGCAATACCACTCTTGTCAATATACCCAAAAGATGCTCTATCATATGACAAAAGCATTTGTTCAACTATGTTCATAGCAGCATTATTTGTAATAGCCAGAACCTGGAAGCATCCTAGATGCCCTTCAATGGAAAAATGGATGAAGAAAGTGTGGAATATATATACATTAAAGTATTACTCAGAGGTAAAAAACAATTACTTCTCGAATTTTGCATGCAAATGGATTGAAATAGAAAATATTATCCAGAGTGAGGTAACCCAGACCCAAAAAGGAGATCATGGGATGTACTCACTCATCATTGGTTTCTAGCCATGGATAGGGGACACTGAGTCTATAATTTGTGATCCTAAAGAAGCTAACAAGAGGGTAAACCCAAGGAAAAACATAGTTTTCCTCCTGGGTATGGAAAAAAATGGGAATATTGGGGATGGAGTGGGATGGTGGTGAGGGCAGATGGGGAGAGAAAAGTGTGAAGGAGAGGATGAGGGGAACTTGAGGAAACGGGATGATTGGGGATATAGGAAGTTTGGATAGGGGAACAGGGAACTCATATCTTAGTTAATGGAACCACATAAGGGTTGACAAGAGACTTGAGCTTGGAGTGGCAACCAGGTGCCCAGGGCAATGTCCCCAGTTAGTTCCTTGGGCACCTGAGGATAGGGAACCTGAAATGAACCTATCCTATAGCCATAGTGGTGAATATCTTCCATATCACCATCTAACCTTCATCTAGCAATGGATGGAGAGAGAGACAGAGACACACACTGGAGCACCAGACTGAGCTCCCAAGGTCCTAATGAGGAGCAGAAAGACTGAGATCATGAGCAAGGAAGTCAGGACCACGAGGGTGCACCCACCCACTGAGACAGTGGGGCTGATCTATTGGGAGCTCACCAAGGCCAGCTGGACTGTGACTGAAAAAGCATGGGATAAAACAGGACTCTCTGAACATGGCGGACAATGAGAGTTGATGCCTGAGGCCAAGGACAGTGGCACAGGCTTGTGATCCCACTTCATGCTTTGGCTTTGTAGGAGCCTAGACAGTTTTGATGTTCACCTTCCTAGACCTGGATGGAGTGGGGAGGACCTTGGAATTTCCACAGGGCAGGGAACCCTGACTGCTTTTGGGACTGGTGAGGGAGGAAAAGAGAAGTGGTGGGAGGGGGAGGGGGATGGGAAAAGGGGGAGGGAAATGGGAGGCATGGAGGAAGCGAAAAAACATAACAAGGAGTCCAACAATGACCACAATATCTCTGACAACTAGAGACCCTTCACCAGCGCAACTCGAAGAAGGCAAACACACAAAATTTACTACTAAAAAAATGACCAGAGTTAACAACCACTGGTCATTAATATCACTTAATGTCAATGGACTCAACTCACCTATAAAAAGGCACAGACTAAGAGATTGGACAAGAAAACAGGAACCAACATTCTGTTGTTTACAAGAAACACACCTCAACCACAAAGACAGACACCTACTCAGAGTAAAGGGTTGGGATAAGGCTTATGAAGTAAATGGACCTTAGAAACAAGCAGGTGTGGCCATACTAATTTCTAACAAAGTTGACTTCAAATTTAAATCAATCAGAAGAGATTTAGAGGGACATTTTCTACTCCTAACAGAAACAATTCATCAGGAAGAAGTCTCAATCCTGAATAACTATGCCCCTAATATAAAAGCACCCACGTACGTAAAAGAAACATTGCCAAAACTCAAGGCAGCAATGTAACCGCACACATTAATAGTAGGAGACCTTAACACTCCTATCTCACCAATGGACAGGTCAAGTAGACAGAAACCTAAAAGAGAAATAAGAGAATTAATGGAGGTAATGAATCAAATGGACTTAACAGACATCTATAGAAAATTCCACCCAAAATATGAAAGAATATACCTTCTTCTCTGCAGCTCAAGGACCTTCTCGAAAATTGACCACATACTCGGTAACAAAGCAAACATCCACAGTTACAAAAAAATATCTGTAACCACCTGTATCTTTCAGATCACCATGGATTAAAGCTAGAATTCAACAACAATGCTACCCCCAGAAAGCCTACAAACTCATGGAAACAGAACAGTCAACTACTGAACCATACCTGGATTAAAGAAGAAATAAAGAAAGAAATTAAAGTCTTCCTTGAATTCAATGAAAATAAAGAAACAACATATTCAAACCTATTGAACACTATGAAAGCAGTCCTGAGAGGAAAGTTCATTGCATTAAGTGCCCACTTAAAGAAAACAGAGAAAGCACACATTGGAGACTTAACAGCCCACAAGAAAGTTCTAGAAGAAAAAGAAGCAGACTAACCTAGAAGTAGTAGAAGACTGGCAATAATCAAACTAAGGGCTGAAAAGAACAAAATAAAGACACAGAAACAATTGAGAGTACCAATGAAACCAAAAGCTGGTTCTTGGAGAAAATCAACAATATTAATAAACCGATATCCAACTAATTAAATGGCAGAGACAGAATTTGGAAATTAATAAAATCAGAAATGAAAAGAGGGACATAACCACAGACACAGAGGAAATTCAGAGAATCATTAGATCTTTCTACAAAAGCCTGTATGCCACAAAACTGGAAAATGTTAAAGAAATTGACACTTTTTTAGATAAAACAAAGTCCAGGACCAGATGGTTTCAATGCGGAATTCTACCAGAACTTCCAAGAAGACCAAATACCTATACTCCTGAATGTATTTCACAATATAGTAACAGAAGAGTCATTGCCAATTTCCTTCTATGAAGCTACAGTAACTCTGATAGCAAAACCACACAAAGACTCAACCAAGAAAGAGAATTACAGGCCAATCTCACTCATGAACATCAACTTAAAAATCTTCAACAAAGTACTGGCAAATTGAATCCAAGAACACATTAGAAAAACTATCCATTATGATCAAGTAGGCTTCATACCAGAGATGCAGGGCTGGTTTAACATACGCAAATCTATCAATGTAATCCATCATATAAATAAACTGAAAGAAAAAAAAACATGATAGTTTAATTAGATGCTGAAAAAGCATTTGACAAAATTCAACATCCCTTTATGATAAAAGTGTTGGAGAGATTAGGGATACAATGTTCATACCTAAATATAATTAAAGCTATTTACAGCAAGCCGACAGCTAACATCAAATTAAACGGAGAGCAACTTATAGCCATCCCACTAAAATCAGGAACACCCCAAGGCTGTCCACTCTCCCCATACCTCTTCAATATAGTTCGTGAAGTCTTAGCCATAGCAATAAGACAACATAAGGGGTTAAAGGGGATTCGAATTGGAAAGGAAGAAGTTAAACTTGCATTATTTGCAGATGATATAATAGTGTACTTAAGTGACCCCAAAAACTCCGCCAAAGAACTTCTACAGCTGATAAATACCTTTAGTAATGTGGCAGGATAAAAGATCAACTCCAAAAAATCAGTCATGCTCTTATACACAAAGGATATGGAAGCAGAGAGGGAAATCAGAGAATCATCACCTTTCACGATAGCCACAAACAGCATAAAATATCTTGGAGTAACTCTAACCAAGGAAGTGAAAGATCTATTTGACAAGAACTTTAAGGCATTGAAGAAAGAAATTGAAGAGGATACCAGAAAATGGAAGGATCTCCCTTGCTCTTGGATTGGGAGGATCAACATAGTAAAACTGGCAATTCTACCAAAAGCAATCTATAGATTCAATGCAATCCCCATCAAGGTCCCTTCAAAATTCTTCACAGATTGAGAGGACAATAATCAACTTTATATGGAGAAACAAAAAACCCAGGATAGCCAAAACAATCTTATACAATAAACGAAATTCTGGAGGCATTACTATCCCTGATTTCAAACTCAATTGCAGTGCTACAGTAATGAAAACGGCATGGTACTGGCAAAAAAACGAAGAAGTCGACGAATGGAATCGTATAAAAGACCCAGATTTTAACGCAAAAACCTATGGACACCTCATTTTCGATAAAGGAGCTAAAACTGTACAATGAAAGAAAGAAAGCATCTTAAACAAATGGTGCTGGCTCAACTGGATGTCAACCTGTAGAAGAATGAAAATAGACCCATATCTATCACCATACACAAAACTCAAGTCCAAATGGATCAAAGACCTCAATATAATTCTAAACGCACTCAACCTGATAGAAGAGAAAATGGGAAGTAACCTACAACATATGGGCACAGGAGATCGCTTCCTATGTATAAGCCCAGCAGAACAGACATTAAGGGCAACATTGAATAAATGAGACCTCCTGAAACTGAGAAGCTTCTGTAAAGCAAAGGACACTGTCACTATGACAAAAAGGCAGCCTACTGACTGGGAGAAGATCTTCACCAACCCCACAACAGACAAAGGTCTGATCTCCAAAATATATAAAGAACTCAAGAAACTAGATGTTAAAATGATAATTAACCCAATTAAAAAATGGGGCACTGAACTGAACAGAGAATTCTCAAGAGAAGAATTTCAAATGGCCAAAAGGTACTTACGGTCATGCTCAACCTCCTTAGCGATCAGAGAAATGAAAATCAAAACAATTTTTAGATACCATCTTACACCTGTCAGAATGGCTAAAATCAAAACACCAAGGATAGCCTTTGCTGGAGAGGTTCTGGAGAAAGGGGTACCCTCATCCATTGCTGGTGGGAATGCAAACTTGTGCAACATCTTTGGAAATCAGTGTGGCAATTTCTCAGAAAAATTTGGATCAACCTACCCCTGGAACCAGCAAAACAACTCTTGGGAATATACCCAAGAGATCTTTTATCATATGACAAAACCATTTGATCAACTATGTTCATAGCAGCATTATTTGTAATAGCCAGAACCTGGAAGCATCCTAGATGTCCTTCAATGTAAGAATGGATGAAGAAACTGTGGTATATATAATCATTAGAGTACTACTCTGCAGTAAAAAACAATGACTTCTCGAATTTGGCATGAAAACGGATGGAAATAGAAAATACTATCCTGAGTGAGGTAACCTAGATCCAAAACGAAGATCATGGGATGTACTCACTCATAATTGTTTTCTAACCATGGCTAAGGGGTCACTGAGTCTATAATTTGTGGTCCTAAAGAAGCTAAACAAGAGGGCAAACCCAAGGAAAAACATATAGTTATCCTCCTGGCTATGGGAAATAGACAAGATTGCCGGGCAAAAATTTGGAATCTTGGGGGTAGTGTCGTATGGGTTTAAGGGGAGATGGGGAGAGAAAAGTGTGAAGGAGAGGATGAGGGTAACTTGGGGAAACGGGATGATTGGGGATATTGGAAGTTTGGATAGGGGAGCAGGGAAACTCATATCTTAGATAAGGGAACCACATAAGGGTTGGCAAGAGACTTGAAATTGGGGTGACTACCAGATGACCAGGGCAATGACCTCAGTTAGTTCGTTTGGCACCTGAGGATAGGGAACCTGAAATAAACCTATCCTATAGCCATACTGATGAATATCTTGCATATCACCATACAACATTCATCTAGCGATGGATGGAGATAGAGACAGAGACCCACACTGGAGCACCAGACTGTGCTCCCAAGGTCCTAATGAGGAGCAGAAGGTGGAAAACATGTACAACGAGTCAGGACCACGAGGGGTGCACCCACCCACTGAGACAGTTGGGCCGATCTATTGGGAACTCACCAAGGCCAGCTGGACTGTGACTGAAAAACCATGGGATAAAACTGAACTCTCTGAACATGGCAGATAATGAGAGCTGACGACAGACCAAGGACAATGGCATGAGGTTTTGATCCTACTTCATGTTCTGGGTTTGTGGGAGCCTAGAGATTTTGGGTGTTCAACTTCCTAGATCTGGATGGAGGGGGGAGGACCTTGGACTTTCCACAGGGCAGGAAACGCTGACTGCTCCTGGGACAGGAGAGGGAGGAGACGAGTGGTGGGGGGAGAGGGAGAGGGGTGGAAGGAGCAGGGAAATGGGAGGCGGGGAGGAGGCGGAAATTTTTTTTTCAATAAAAAAAGGTCATATACCTATGGACATCTGATTTCCAACAAAGAAGCAAAAATTATACATTGGAAAAATAAAGCATCTTGAACTGGATGTCAGCATGTAGAAGAATGCAAAGAGATCTATATTTATCACCCTGCACAAAACTCAAGTCCAAGTGATCAAAGACCTCAATATGAAGCAAGTATACTGAACCTGATAGAAAAGTGGAAAATAATTTCTATTGCATGGTACATGCGGCAACTCCCAGAACAGAATAACAACAGCACAATATACAACACACAATTAATAAATGGGTCCTCATGAAACTGAAGTTTCTCTAAGGCAAAGGACACCATCAATAGGTCAAAATGGCAGTGTATAGAATGGGACAAGATCTTCACCAAACCAACATCCGACAGAGGCCTGATGTCCAAAATATATAGAGAACTCAAGAAACTAGGTATCAACCAACCAAATAGTCCAAGTAAAAAAATGGGGTGCAGATATAAGCAGAAAATTCTCAGCAGAAGAATCTCAAATGACTGAAAAACACTTGAGATGTTCAACATTCTTAGTCATCAGAGAAACACAAATCAAACTGACTCTGAGATTCAATCTTATACCTGTCAGAATGGCTGAGAATAAAAACACAAGGGGCAAGCTGAAGAGGACGTGGAACAAGGGAACACTCCTCCATTGCTGGTGGGAGTGAGAACTTTTCTAGCCACTTTGGAAGTCAGTGTGGTGATTCCTCAGAAAACTGGGGATCAACCTACCACAAGCCTCAGCTGTACTGCTCTTGGGCATATACCCAGAGGATGCTCAATCATACCACAAGGACACTTGTTTAATTATGTTCATGGCAGTTTTATCTGTAATATTGAAAACCTGGAAACAATCTTCATGTCCATCTACTGAGGAATGGATGAGGAAAATGTGGTTCATTTAGACACTGGGATTATTACTCAGCTGTTAAAAACAAGGATACAAGGAAATTTGAAAGCAAGTAGATGAAACTAGAAAAAAGATCATCGGGAGTGAGGTAACCCAGTCTGATAAAGACACACATGGCATGTACTCACACATAGTGAATATTAGCTGTAAAATAAAGGCTAACTATACTAGAACCCACAGACCCATAGAGACTAGTTAACAAGAGAGCTCATGGCGGGTGGAGGGGCTATGGGGGCACATGAATTTCCCTGGGAAGGGGAAACAGAAGAGATTTCTTGAGTGCACTAAGAGCAGGTGAAGATGGGAACTTGAGCAATCAGGTTGGGGGAGGTATGAGGAGGGAGAGGGCTGAAGGGGTTGGCTAGGGGTGGCATTTTGGGGTTGGCGCTGATGACTCTCCCAGAATCTATGTGGAGGATCCCATCGTAGACTCCTAGCAACAGTGGATAAGTAGCCTGAACTGGCTGTCTCCAGTGACCAGATTAGTGCTTGGCCCAATTGTCATCAGAGAGGTGTTATCATCAAGTTATGGAGGCAGATGCAGAGACCCACAGCCAAACATTAGATGGAGTCTGGGAATCCTGCAGAGGAGGAGGAGAAAGATATGTAGGAGCCAGCATGATCAAGGACACCATGGGAATGCTCACCCAGTCAACTAATTTGGGTTCATAAGGGTTCACAGAGACTGAACCGACAACCAGGGAGCCTGCATGGGACCTACATTGGCACTCTGCATATTCTACAGTTGTGGGACTCCTAATAGCGGGAACAGGGTCTGTCTCCGACTCTTATACTGGCTTCTGGGATCCTACTTCTCATACTGGGTCGCCCTGCCCACCCTTAATACAGGGGAGATGCTCAGTCGAACTGCAACTTGATATGTCATGTTTTATTGATAATGCTAGGAGACCTGCTCTTTCCTGGATGGAGACTGAAGAGGAGGGGATTCAGGGGTGGAATGAGGGGTGGAATGAGAGAGAGGACTATGGGGAGAAGGTCAGGATGTAAAATAAATAGATAAAAAAAGAGGTCGATACATGTTACATTTTGCAAACTGAACACGTTATATTTAGGAATATATATATAATAGCGGTGAAAAGAGAGACCATTTTTTGAAGGAGACTGGGGAGGGTATATGGGAGGCTTTGAAGGGTGGCAGGGAAGGGAGAAAACTTGTAATTATATTATAATTTCAAAGGAATAAAAAGAGGTGTAGGCAGGAGGATCTTGAGTTCCAGGGCGACTTCGGCCTCATATTTAGGGGCTGTGGAGAAGCATCAGTTGATAAGAGCATTTAGAACCCTTCCAGACGATTGGAGTTTCATTCCCTGCACCACAGGGTGCCTCACAATCATTTGTAGCTCCAATTCCAGGTGATCTGACACCCTTTTCTAGCTTCCTGGGGTACCAAGCAAACTTGTAAGGCAAAATACCCATACACATTAAAAAAACTGTGAAGAGTTAATATCACTATCTGATTTAATGTCACTGTATACAGGTGTCGTAAAGTGCTATGTCTATATCAAAGTCGCAGCAATTGGCACAGATCCAATGATTGAAAGGATAGAACCCAGCTTGGCGTCACTGAGCGAACTACCAATCCCATGCAGCAGTGCAGGATTCTCGCACTCAGAATGATGACTGGGGGCGTGTCCTCCGAGGGCAGGGTCGCTCTGCAGGAGGGTGGGCCTGCAGCCATGGAACCTAGGCTCAGGGAGCTGGGGGTCCCTGGTGAGCGAGGGCCATGCGGCCTTGCCATGCGATGGAACAGGCAAAGATGGCGGAGGAGAGCCTGGAGACCACCGCGGTGCATGAGCAGATCCTGAGGGACATCTAGAGCACAGACATGGCCTGTATCTGGCCCATGCTCAGGTACAGGGGCGGGGCCAGGGCCAGCGGGAGCAGGCGGGGTGCAGCAGCTGGCAGAGGGGAGAGCCCCAGGTGTCCGGCATCCTGGGCTAGGCTCTGCTGGGAGCCTGTCTGGAGAGAGGGTGAGGCTTGGCTCTGTTGGGCCACAGCTACTTTCAGGCAGTAGCTCTTCAGTCAGGTGCGGGCGCCATCTCTGCATGCAGGGATGAGAGCATCCTGGTGATGTCATTCCTGGGGGAGAGTTCTCCCACCTTCTTTCACCTGAGAGCTCAGTTCGTGAGGACGACCTCACCCAACTGTAGCCCCGGGACCTTGCCAGCTCCTGGACCTGCTCCTTCTCCCTGCCCTGCCTCCTTCTCTGAGAGCTTCCACCAGCATTGCCTGTGGACCCATCAGAATGGACCTGGTTAATTACCTTGCACTTGTTACACAGAGCAGAAGGCATTGTGCGAATTGCTGTGCTAATACCACTATGGAAGCCATTGAGCAGTCCTACCGCTGGGACACAGTTACTGTTGTCCAGTAGCAGAGGTCTTGGGGAAGTGAAGTGACTTGTCCAAGGTCACGGGGGAGGGAAACCGGGTTTCTAGTTCCCATCCCAGACTCTGCCTCCCTGGTCCTAGTCCTTGTCCTCCTCCTAGTATTCCTAGTCCTCCTTGTCTTTGTCCACCTCCTCCTCCTCCTCCTTCTCCTCCTCCTCCTCCTCCTTCTCCTCCTCCTCCTCTTCCTTTTTTTGTGGCACTGGGAATAGAACCCAGTGTGCCAGGCAAGCTCTTTTCCACTGAACTGTGCCCAGCCCACAGATTCTTCACTACTTTGGTTCTGCCTTAGTTGGGGATTACCATATGCTATACTTCCTGTTGAAAATTGTCCACCAAGACCAATTTTGAATCCCCACAGTTTCCTGGTGTCCTATAACCAGTTCCTCCTGGTCCTTTCCTGTGGCGCTTTCGGGTCTCCCTTCAGTCTGAATGGAAAATTGCTTTACCAGTCCTTGCACAGCATTGGGTCCGCATTCCTCCCTCCAGAAGGCATCACTAATCATTTCATGGGGAGACTTGTCCCAGGAAAGAGTGACCGAAGGCCTGGGACCTTTGCTTTTAGCTTTACTTGCACAGCTTTCTTCTCCAGGCTCCATTGTTAGTTTCAAGCAAGTTTTCTCAGTGTCCTATCTCCTGGAAATAACTGTCCTTAGTCATCTGTACCTCACTCTCCTTTACCTTTTTTTTTCTCTTTTCCGGTGCTAAAGTTTGAACTACATAAAGCAACAATGCTTTACCACTGAGTTGAATCCCCAGTGGCCTTTTAGCTCTCCGCCCCGCCCTTTTTTTTTGCCAGTTCTTTCACACAATTGCTCCCCTGTCCTCTTTGTATCATAATCATGCTCCTCTCATTCCCTGTTTTCTTGTGTTGTGGAAGGCCAGTGATTTTCATTTCATAGTCCTTTATAAAAGCCCAGGGACCCTCACTAATCCTCTCCTAAATGTGTGGCTATTACTGTTTGGCTTTTAGTGACGGGAAATGTACTGTTCTCGTCTGTTAGGAAATCTGGCTGCTGAATTGAGTATTTAGGACCAAAGATTAGGCATGATTCCTTATCATAGCAGCATCCGTGTTGTTTTGAGTTGCTTGTGGTTTTCAGTTGCTGTTGTTTTATACAATAAATAACTTAGTTAGTACCATAAATTTAGTTTACTGTGATTAATATGTTAATTCTCGGTGTAAAACATTTTAATTTTTTACATGGTAGATGTAGTTTCCTGTATCTCAGGCTGTGATCATACTTGCCGGATAGTTGAGAAAACCCTTGAACTTCTCAACTTCATCAAACGCACACTTCCTAAGTGCCGGGATTACCGTCTAGGACCACTGTGCTTAGTCTTATGCCATGCTCGGGTTTGTACCTACGGCTTGCTGCCTATTAGGTGAACATCCCATTAATTGAGCCACGTGTCTAGCACTAGTAATGTATTTGTAGCAACTGGATTTTGGTGTTTAATTTTCTGGCCTCTTGGCTTTAGTAATGTATATGTTATAATTTAAACATGTTATGCATACTCCCCAGATTTTCTCATTATTATTACTGAACACTTTTTCTTCTGGTTCTGTGCTTGTGCATGAATTACGAAGCCTTTTATTTTATGGGAACATTGTTAAGTAGCAACATAAAAGAAAGTTCAGGAACTATCACATGACCCTATATGTTTTAGTTGTTTTTCGTGACTATATTGTTAGAGGATTTGGATTAAATTTTTTACAATTTATTTCATTTTCATTGGTGACCTGACCAGCGGTGGTGGAAGCAGCCCTGGACAGAGAACTCTGAAGTTCCTCATCCCCCACCCTATACTCCCTGGGCTCCCAGCAGGGGCTCTACACCCTGCATACTGCCTCTCTCTTCTTGTCCCACCCAGCTTGCACCCAGAACCCTTCTTCCTTCTGCCCCCTTTCCTCTTTGGGCACGTAACACCATCCAGCTCAGTCTGTCTGGTGCTGGGGGCAAATCCTCAGGGCAAGTAGGCAGGCGAGACTTCCTTTGTTTCTCCAGCCTGCCTGCACCAATCAAGGTAAGGCCTTTGTTTACAAACTACCCAACCTGCATGGAGATCTGATCTAGGCACGAGGAGAGACAGCAGCGGGGTGAGTTTGTGACCTGACCGGCGGCGGCAGAAGCAGCCCTGGACAGGGAACTCTGAAGTTCCTCATCCCCCACCCTATACTCCCTGGGCTCCCTGTAGGGGCTCTACACCCTGCATACTGCTTAATCTTCTTGTCCCACCCAGTTTGCATCCAGAACCCTTCTTCCTTCTGCCCCCTTTCCTCTTTGGGCACATAACACCATCCAGCTCAGTCTGTCTGGTGCTGGTGGCAAATCCTCAGGGCAAGTAGGCAGGCGAGACTTCCTTTGTTTCATGAGCCTGCCTGCACCAAGCAAGGTAAGGCCTTTGTTTACAAACTACCAAACCTGCAAGGAGATCTGATTTAGGCACCAGGAGAGACAGCACCGGGGTGAGTTTGTGACCTGACTGGCGGCAGTGGAAGCAGCCCTGGACAGGGAACTCTGAAGTTCCTCATCCCCCACCCTATACTCCCTGGGCTCCCTGCAGGGGCTCTAAACCATGCATACTGCCTCTCTCTTCTTGTCCCACCCAGCTTGCACCCAGAACCCTTCTTCCTTCTGCCCCCTTTCTTCTTTGGGCACATAACACCACCCAGCCCAGTCTGTCTGGCGCTGGGGGCAAATCCTCAGGGCAAGTAGGCAGGCGAGACTTCTTTGGGTCACTGGCCTGCCTGCACCAAGCAAGGTAAGGCCTTTGTTTACGAACTACCCAACCTGCACGGAGATCTGATCTTGGCACCAGGAGAGCCATCAGTGGGAGAGCTAATCTGGGTACCAGGAGAGCCGTCTTTGGACACGGAGATCTGATATTGGTACCAGGAGAGACATCACTGGAGCACCAGGAGAGCTATCAGTGCAGGGTGCCATCACTGGGAAAGTGCATCAGTAGGCAAGAAGACCTGATCCGGTAAAAGAAGATCCATAGGGGAGCATTCGGAGAAAGAGATGGGCAGGTGCCAATGCAAGAATTCACCCAACAATCTGAAAAACAATATGAAACCACCAGAACCCAGCGACCTCACAACAGGAGGACATGAACACCTTAATCATGAAGAAGTAGATAAAATTGACTTTATGAAAGTGATTGATGCCCTTAAACAGAATGTAAAAAATGCCCTTATAGAAATGGATGAGAAGTATAACAGAAAGTTTGAAGAATTGAGTAAATCAGTGAATGATACCCTAGGAAACCAAGGAAAAACAATCAAACAAATAATGGAAACAGTTCAAGACTTAAAAACTGAAATGGGGGCAAAGAAGAAAACACAAACAGAAGGCCAGCTGGACAGGGAAAATATAGGTAAACGAATAGAGACTACAGAAGCAAGCATAACCAACAGAATACAAGAGATAGAAGAAAGAATCTCAGATTCTGAAGATACCATAGAGAAAATAAACACGCTGATCAAAGAAAACAGCAAGGCCAACAAATTCTCATCACAAAACATTCAGGAAATATGGGACACAATAAAAAGGCCAAACCTTAGAATAATAGGAATAGAAGAAGGAGAAGAAGCGCAGCTCAACAGTCCAGAAAATATATTTAAGAAAATTATAGAAGAAAACTTTCCCAACCTAAAGAAAGATATACCTATGAAGGTTCAAGAAGCATACAGAACACCGAATAGGCTGGATCGAAAAAAAAAAAAATCCTCTCACCATATAATAATCAAAACACAAAGCATACAGAATAAAGAAAGAAAACTAAGAGCAGCAAAGGAAAAAGGCCAAGTTACTTATAAAGGTAAACCTATCAGACTTACACCTGAGTTCTCTATGGAAACCATGAAAGCCAGAAGGTCCGGGATAGATGTACTGCAGAAATTAAGAGACCATGGATGCAAGCCCAGACTACTATACCCAGCCAAGCTTTCGTTCACTATAAATGGGGAAAACAAAATTTTCCAGGATAAAAAAAAATTTAAACAATACGTAGCCACAAATCCAGCCTTACAGAAAGTAATAGAAGGAAAATCAATAATCAAGGAGTCCAACAATGACCACAGCAACTCAGACATCTAGAGACCCTTTACCAGCACACCTCAAAGAAGAGAAACACACAAAATCTACTACTAAAAAAAATGACCGGAGTTAACAACCACTAGTCATTAATATCACTTAACGTCAATGGACTCAACTCACCTATAAAAAGGCACAGACTGAGAGATTGGATACGAAAACAGGATCCAACATTCTGCTGTTTACAAGAAACACACCTCAACCACAAAGATAGACACCTACTCAGAGTAAAAGGATGGGATAAGGCTTATCAAGTAAATGGACCTAGGAAAAAGCAGGTGTGGCCATACTAATTTCTAACAAAGTTGACTTCAAACTTAAATCAATCAGAAGAGATGGAGAGGGACATTTTCTACTCATAACAGGAACAATTCATCAGGATGAAATCTCAATCCTGAATATCTATGCCCCTAATACAAAAGCACCCACGTACGTAAAAGAAACATTGTTAAAACTCAAGGCAGCAATCTAACCGCACACATTAATAGTAGGAGACTTTAATACTCCTCTCTCACCTATGGACAGGTCAATTAGACAGAAACCTAACAGAGAAATAAGAGAATAATGGAGGTAATGAATCAAATGGACTTAACAGACATCTATAGAATATTCCACCCAAATAGGAAAGAATATACCTTCTTCTCTGCAGCTCATGGAACCTTCTCAAAAATCGACCACATCCTCGGTAACAAAGCAAACATTCACAGTTACAAAAAAATATTAATAACCACCTGTATCTTATCAGATCACCATGGATTAAATCTAGAATTCAGCAACAATGCTACCCCCAGAAGCCTACAAACTCATGGAAAAGGAATAGTCAACTACTCAACCATACCTGGATTAAAGAAGAAATAAAGAAAGAAATTAAAGTCTTCCTTGAAGACAATGAAAATAAAGAAACAACATACTCAAACCTATGGGACACTATGAAAGCAGTCCTGAGAAGAAAGTTCATAGCACTAACTGTCCACTTAAAGAAAACAGAGAAAGCACACATTGGAGACTTAACAGCCCACCTGAAAGCTCTAGGAAAAAAAGAAGCAGACTCACCTAGAAGGGGTAGAAGACTGGAAATAATCAAACTGAGGGCTGAAATCAACAAAATAGAGACACAGAAAACAATTGAAAGAATCAATAAATCAAAAAGCTGGTTCCTGGAGAAAATCAACAAGATTGATAAACCCCTATCCAAACTAATCAAACGGCATAGAGAGAATTTGCAAATTAACAAGATAAGAAATGAAAAGGGAGACATGACCACAGACACAGAGGAAATTCAGAGAATCATTAGATCTTACCACAAAAGCCTGTATGCCACAAAACTGGAAAATGTAAAAGAAATGGACACTTTTTTAGATAAATACCATATACCAAAGTTAAACCAGGACCAGGTGAACAACCTAAATAGACCTGTTAGTCGTGAAGAATTAGAAGTGGTTATCAAAAACCTCCCTTCCAAAAAAAGTCCAGGACCAGATGGTTTCAAAGCGGAATTCTACCAGAACTTCCAAGAAGACCTAATACCTATACTCCTTAAGGTATTTCACTATATAGTAACAGAAGACTCATTCCCAAATTCCTTTTATGAAGCTACAGTAACTCTGATACCAAAACCACACAAAGACCCAACCAAGAAAGAAAATTACAGGCCAATCTCACTCATGAACATCGACACAAAAATCCTCAACAAAATTCTGGCAAACCGAATCCAAGAACACATTAGAAAAATTATCGATTATGATCAAGTAGGCTTCATACCAGAGATGCAGGACTGGTTTAACATACACAAATCTATCAATGTAATCCATCATATAAATAAACTGAAATAAAAAAAACCATATGATCGTTTCATAGACGCTGAAAAAGCATTTGACAAAATTCAACATCCCTTTATGATAAAAGTCTTGGAGAGATTAGGGATACAAGGGTCATACCTAAATATAATTAAAGCTATATACAGCAAGCCGACAGCTAATATCAAATTAAATGGAGAGAAACTTAAAGCCATCCCACTAAAATCAGGAACACGCCAAGGCTGTCCACTCTCTCCACACCTCTTCAATATAGTTCTCGTGTTTTAGCAATAGCAATAAGAGAACATAAGGGGATAAAGAGGATTCAAGTTGGAAAGGAAGAAGTTAAACTTGCATTATTTGCAGATGATATGATAGTGTACATGAGCGACCCTAAAAACTCCACCAAAGAACTCCTACAGCTGATAAACGCTTTTAGTAATGTGGCAGGATACAAGATCAACTCCAAAAAATCAGTCGCCCTTTTATACACAAAGGATATGGAAGCAGAGAGGGAAATAAGAGAATCATCACCTTTCACGATAGTCACAAAAAACATAAAATATCTTGGGGTAACTCTAACCAAGGAAGTGAAAGATATATTTGACAAGAATTTTAAGGCATTGAAAAGAAATTGAAGAGGATACCAGAAAATGGAAGGATCTCCCTTGCGCTTGGTTTAGGAGGATCAACATAGTAAAAATGGCAATTCTACCAAGGGCAATTTATATATTCAATGCAATCCCCATTAAAATCCCATCAAAATTCTTCACAGATCTTGAAAGGACAATAATCAACTTTATATGGAGAAACAAAAAACCCAGGATAGCCAAAACAATCTTATATAATAAAGGAACTTCTGGAGGCATTACCATCCCTGACTTCAAACTCTATTACAGAGCTACAGTAATGAAAACAGCGTGGTACTGGCATAAAAACAGAGCAGTCGACCAATGTAATTGTATAGAAGACCCGGATTTTAACCCACAAACCTTTGAACAACTAATTTTCGATAAAGGAGCTAAAAGTATACAATGGAAGAAAGAAAGCATCTTCAACAAATGGTGCTGGCACAATTGGATGTCAACCTGTAGAAGAATGAAAATAGACCCATATCTATCACCATGCACAAAACTCAAGTCCAAATGGATCAAAGACCTCAATGTCAATCTGAACACACTGAACCTGATAGAAGAGAAAATGGGAAGTACCCTACAACATATAGGCACAGGAGATCGCTTCCTATGTATAACCCCAGCAGCACAGACATTAAGGGCAACATTGAATAAATGGGACCTCCTGAAACTGAGAAGCTTCTGTAAAGCAAAGGACACTGTCATTAAGACAAAAAGGCAGCCTACTGACTGGGAGAAGATCTTCACCAACCCCGCTACAGACAAAGGTCTGATCTCCAAAATATATAAAGAACTCAAGAAACTAGACTTTAAAAGGATAATTAACCCAATTAAAAAATGGGGCACTGAACTGAACAGAGTATTCTCATCAGAAGAAGTTAAAATGGCCAAAAGATACTTAAGGTCATGCTCAACCTCCTTAGCTATCAGAGAAATGCAAATCAAAACAACTTTGAGATATCATTTACACCTGTCAGAATGGCTAAAATCAAAAACACCAAGGATAGCCTTTGCTGGAGAGGTTCTGGAGAAAGGGGTACCCTCATCCATTGCTGGTGGGACTGCAAACTTGTGCAACCACTTTGGAAATCAGTGTGGCGGTTTCTCAAAAAAATTGGGATCAACCTACCCCTGGACCCAGCAATAGCACTCTTGGGAATATACCCAAGAGATGCCCTAGCATATGACAAAAGCATTTGTTCAACTATGTTCATAGCAGCATTATTTGTAATAGCCAGAACCTGGAAGCAACCTAGATGCCCTTAAATAGAAGAATGGATGAAGAAAGTGTGGAATATATATACATTAGTGTACTACTCTGCGGTAAAAAACAATGACTTCTCGAATTTTGCATGCAAATGGATGGAAATAGAAAATACGATCCTGAGTGAGGTAACCCAGACCCAAAAAGAAGAACATGGGATGTACTCACTCATAATTGGTTTCTAGCCATGGATAGGGGGCCACTTAGTCTATAATTTGTGATCATAAAGAAGCTAAACAAGAGGTTAAACCCAAGGAAAAACATATAGTTATCCACCCAGCTATGGGAAATAGACAAGATTGATGGGCAAAAAAATGGGAATCTTGGGGGGTGGGGTGGGATGGGGATGAGGGGAGATGGGGAGAGAAAAGTGTGAAGGAGAGGATGAGGGGAACTGGGGGAATCGGGGTGATTGGGGGTAAAGGAAGGTTGGATGGGGGAGCAGGGAAACTCATACCTTAGTTAAGGGAGCCACCTAAGGGTTGGCAAGAGACTTGAACCTGGAATTGCTACCAGAAGCCCAGGGCAATGTCCCCAGTTAGTTCACTGGGGCACCTGAGGATAGGGAACCTGAAATCAACCTATCCTATAATCATACTGATGAATATCTTGCATATCGCCATAGAAACTTCATCTAGCAATGGATGGAGATAGAGACAGAGACCCACACTGGAGCACCGGACTGAGCTCCCAAGTTTATAATGAGGAGCAGAAGAAGAGAGACATGAGCAAGGAAGTCAGGACCATGGGGGGTGCACTGAACTACTGAAACAGGGGGGCCGATCTATTGGGAGCTCACCAAGGCCAACATGGGATAAAACCGGACTCTCTGAATGTGGTGGACAATGAGACCTGACGACAGGCCAAGGAGAATGGCACGGGAACTTTCACCTGGCGATGGATCGAGAGAGAGACAGAGACCCAATTTGGATCAACAGTCTGAGCTCTTAAGGTCCAAATGAGGAGCAGAAGGAGGGAGAACATGAGCAAGGAAATCAGGACCACGGGGCGTGCACCCACCCACTGTGACAGTGGAACTGATCTATTGGGAGCTCTCCAAGGCCAGCTGGACTGGGACTAAATAAGCATGGGTTGAAACTGGACTCTCTGAACAAGGCGGACAATGAAGGCTGATGAGAAGCCAAGGACAATGGCACTAGGTTTCGATCCTAATACATGAACTGGCTTTGTGGGAGTGTAGCCTGTTTGGATGCTCACCTTCCTGGACCTAGATAGAAGTGGGAGGACCTTGGTCTTCCTGTAGAGCAGGGAATTTGGACTGCTCTTCAGTATTGAGAGGGAGGGGGAGTGGACTAGGGGGAGGAGAAGTAGAGTAGGGATAGGGGGATGGGAGCGGGGGAGGGGGCAATATGTGGGAGGAGGGGAAGGGAAATGTGAAACGGGGAGCAGTTGGAAATTTTAAGTAAAAAAGAATAAAAAAAAATTACAATTTATTTCATTTTCATTGGTGTTTTGTCTGCATATATGTTTGTGTGACAGAGTCATAAGCCCTGGAACTGGAGTTACAGACAGGCTTGGGTGCTGGGAATTGAACCTGGGTTCTCTGAAAGAGCAGCCAGTACTCTTTTAAATATTTATTTATTTATTATGTGTAGTAGGAGCTGTGGGCTGTGTTGCTGCTGCCCTAGCTCCTGGTCACCTGGCTAGCTTATGCCCCGAAATAACAACACACAAACTGTATTCTTTTAAACACTTCTTGGCCCATTATATCTAGCCTCTTCTTGGCTAACTCTCGCACCTGGACTAACCCATTTCTAATAATGTGTGTAGCACCCCAAGGTGCGCTTACCAGGAAGATTCTAGGCTACGTCCATCCTGGGGTGGAGCTTCATCGCATCTGCCCCAGAGAGCAGAGCTAAGGTGTATGAGCTCACTTCCTCTTCCTCCCAGCATTCTGTTCTGTTTACTCCAACGACCTATGTTCTAACCTATGTGGGCCAAGCAGTTTCTTTGTTTTTAACCAATGACCTTACTCCATCATTTCCCCTTTTTCTGTTTAAACAAAAAAAAGGAAGGCTTTAACTTTAACATAGGTAAATTACATATAACAAAACAGTTATCAAGTAAGCATTACAATATTTACATCTATTTTATCTTTATCATACCTAAGGAAAACTATAACTATAACTAACTATTCTTCAACTCCATCAAAGACTCCAGAAAGATACAATATTACCTAAGCAAACAAGAAATAAGCAGCTTTCAAAATCTAGAAATGACAGAGACATCTAGCTGCCTTGACTGTCACCCAAAGATTCTCTGTACCATTGGGGCATCCGTCTTTGGCCTACAGGCCCATAGCTTCCAGCAGACATTTCCATGAAGCAGGAAATTTCAAAGGCAGTTCAGTCACTATCTGCTATGTCCTACAGGATGTCTCGCAGACTCTTTCATGAATCAGGAACCCTGAAAGCTCATCTCACCTTTAGGCAGGTTCAGCAGGCATCTCTCTGTGGGTTATTTGTGTCCAGTTTATGCAACAGTCCAGGCAAGAGCAGTTTCTTGCCCAAATGGCTATCAAACTCCATAAGGATCCTCTTTGATGCCCATTTTCTTCTTGAAGTAGATTGGTGCTGCCAGGAGTAGAGTGTCTCATTGTCATGAAAAGTCCTAATTTATATAAACATTAAATAGCATATTCTGTAGTCTTTGAAATATATGAAGAATGTCAATCTAAAATATATCTATGTACATCTAGAAAATCTAAGATGACTACAAACTTTACTATTATAGATAACTATTAATTAACAGCTTATATACATAACATTTTTACATGAGCTACACAATCACAACACCTTAATCAATATCAGAAATAAATATACATATAACAAATTGACCTTAAATTTAAATCAATGAAGCAAAATCCATATCAATGCAAATTATTCATACCTATATTGTATCCCCCTTTAAATGTAAAAGAACATTTAAAAACAATATTTGGGAATATGGACGCAGTTATTTCTCTCCAAAGTGCTTCCTGCTGAATGGGGCCGCTGTCATTCAGGTCTTTTACGGGATAACCTGTCTGCTAGTTTCATCTCAGTTGGCAGTTGAGCGAAGCAATTTTTTGAGGGTATTCACAGCAACCATTCAGGAGGGCGTGGTCTATCATAGCATGTTGGGGTCGAATAAGCAATTCGCAGGGTGTCATCATCCCGGCTAGCTCAGTTAATAGAGCATGAGATTCTTAACCTCAGGGTCTTGGGTTTGAGCCCCACTTTGGGCGCCATTCTGTAGTAGGAGCTGTGGGCTGTGTTCCTGCCGCCCCAGTTTCTGGTCGCCTGGCTAGCTTATTCCCCGAAATAACAACACAAAAACTGTATTCTTTTAAACACTGCTTGGCCTATTATATCTAGCCTCTTCTCGGCTCACTCACACCTGGACTAAACCATTTCTAATAATGTGTTATAGGACCCCAAGGTGCGCTTACCGGCAAGATTTTAGCCTACTTCCATCCTGGTTCGAGCTTCATTGTATCTGCCCCAGAGAGCAGAGCTAAGGTGTATGAGCTCACATCCTCTCCCTCCCAGCATTCTGTTCTGTTTACTCCACCCACCTATGTACTAACCTATGAGCGCCCAGCAGTTTTTTTTTTATTTTTTAACCAATGACCTTCCTCCATCAATTATGTATACAGAATTCTGCCTGCATGTATTTTTGCATGCTAGAAGGTGGCATGAGATCTTACTAGAGATGGTTGTGAACCACCATGTAGATGCTGGGATTGAACCCAGGTCATCTAGAAGAGCAGTCAGTGCTCTTATCTTCTGAGCCATTTCTCCTCCTGTGCGTGGCCACATGGATCATGCTGTCCTTGAACTTCCAGAAATTTGCCTGCCTTTGCTTCTCCAGATGGGATTAAGGCCTGTACCAAATTATCCTGGCTGAGAGCTTCTTTTGAGGCTGTGGCATAAAAATACAGCTATACTTCAACTCTTGGCTGAAGAAAGTCAATTATCAGAGAGGGCCATCCTCTTCAGTGCAGCTTGAGAAGGTCACACTTAGGACAGTGAGGAGGGAAGGGAAAACCTTCCTAGCTAGCCATATCAGCCTGTCAATCTGGTGATCAATGGGATTATGATGTCTCTGCGGAATTACCCTCACATCTCAAGTACTAACATTCTTTTTTTTTTTTTTTTTTTTTTTTTTTTTGGTTTTTCGAGACAGGGTTTCTCTGTGGTTTTGGAGCCTATCCTGGAACTAGCTCTTGTAGACCAGGCTGGTCTCGAACTCACAGAGATCCGCCTGCCTCTGCCTCCCAAGTGCTGGGATTAAAGGCGTGCGCCACCACCGCCCGGCTAAGTACTAACATTCTTATTCCAAGTAAGTTGTGAACAGTAGCTCTGTTTTTCATTTTTCAAATCCCATGTCTCTATTTTTATGACCAATGACCTTCTTATGTACCACATTATTTAACTAATAATCATTTCCGTATTTTGCTTGGTGGGTCAGAGCAATTAGCATTCAATCTAATTGTACTTAAAATTTTGTTTTTAAAATTTTTACCTTGAATAATAACATACATTGCCATTTAAAAAATAGCTTTATACCCAAGTGTTCATGCATGTATCCCAGCACTTGGTTGGTGACAGCAGGAAGACAGGGAGTTAAGAGAGTCATCTTTGGCTACATAGCAAGTTCCAGACCAGCCTGGAATATATGAAACCCTATCTTTAAGGAGTAGCTTTACTGAGATATAATTCATATGATAGCATATGATCTACATATTGTTTAAAATGTGTAACTACCTAGGTGGTGGTGATGCACACCTTTAATCCCAGCACTCAGGAGGCAGAGGCAGGCAGTTAGTTCCCTGTGGATTCTTTTATAGCCAGGACTGTTTCACAGACAAACCGTGTCTTGAAAAACCAGAAATAAATAAATAAACAAAGAAACAAACAAATAAATGTGTAACTGAGTGGCTTGCAGTATATTGGTAGAGTTGTGCAGCAATCACCACAGTCTAATTTAGGACTATTTTACCTTCCCCAAACAAACACATATTCTTTGAGAATCACTGTCCATTATTTGTCTCTCTTCCATGCCATTCTTCCTTTCCTGTTTTGTTTATTTTTTTCAAGGCTCTTCTTGAATAACTTTGAGCTCTAGATCTTTTTGCCCCACCTCCTAAATGCTGTAATTACAGTTGTGCACCACCACATTCATCTTCCCACTTGCTGCTGTGGACATCTAGACAATTTGTGTAAATAGATTTATACAGGAATTATTTTTTTGCTACTGACAGAAATGTTTTCAAGGTTTATCCATATGGCTATGTATCTGAATTTATTTCTTTTTATTGCTGAATAAAACTCCATTGTATGAATGTACTTGTATTACATTTTATTTGTTCATGAAGGTGGTGCATATTTTGATCATTTCCATTTTGGGATTGTTAAGAACAATGTCCTATGTCCTGTTTTTTTGTGTGTCTGTGTGTGTTGACTCATGTTTTCCTTTCTGGAGATTAGAGCAAGCAGTTGAGATCATTGTGCAGCTTCCCTAAGGCAGTCCCAGAATGTTCCAAATTTCCAGTGGTGTAAGGCTGATTTGGTTGTCTGCTTGACTGACATCCCCTTTGCTGAAGGCACTTAGAGCAATGGAGTGTATAGCAGCTGCCAATTAGGAAATCAGATTGCTTCATTCTCCAAGATTTTTACTTATAAAAAAATAGACATCAGAAGAATGTTTAATTTTTATCTTTACTTTTTTTAATTAAGATTTTTTAAAACATACAGTCTCCTCCTTTTACATAACTATCCCCATTCCCACCCCTTCCTCTCCTCCTGCTTCCCTTACCTTCCCCATCCCACTGCCCCATCCACTCTTCATAAAGTATAAGGCTTCCTGTGGGGAGTCAACAAAGTCTGACACTTCTCCTTGAGGCAGGACCAAGGCTCTCCCCTGAGCAACGTTATCCCTCCAAAAAGAATGTGCTCCTAGATGCCAGTTTAAGTACTAGGGATAAAACCTGGTCCTATAGCCTGTGGCCCCATAGACTGCCCAAGCCTTACACTGTCCCCCATATTCAGTGGGCCTAATTTGGTCTTCTGCAGGTTCCCCCGTTGTCAGTCCAGAGTCAGTGAGCTCTCACTAGCTCAGGTCAGCTGTTTCTGTGGGGTACCGGGCGTGACATTATCCCCAACCAACCAGACCCCTCACGCTACACCCGGGTTTAATTCCCAGCACCTTCATGGCAGCTCGCAGCTGTCTGTAACTCCAGTTCAAGAGAATCTGACATCATTATATCAATGCGCATGAAATAAAGTTAAATAAAGTTAAAAAAAGATAAGTAATGTAGAAACTATGTTGGCTGGAACATTTATTTCTGACTAAGGAAATAATTTAATTGAAATGTCTGTAACTTATCCTGCTCCAGACGAAGTTTTTTTTAAGAGTTTAGATAATTCTCAATAAGTGAGTGATAAATTTAAGCATGTAAGAGATATGTTTACAACTAATTTAGGACTTTAAAATATAAACTACATATTGAAACATCTAAGCATCTCAAAGGATTTGCCTGTCTCTGCCTCCAGACTATTGAAGGCATGGTATCAGACACCCAGCTTTAGTGGTTTTTGTAATGGTGCATATAGAGTTAGTACTCTGTAAATTGCTACCTACCGTTATGTCTTGAAGAGTTAACATGCATCTTGCATTG
The DNA here is from genome assembly GCF_950005125.1 of Chionomys nivalis. Lineage (NCBI taxonomy): Eukaryota > Metazoa > Chordata > Mammalia > Rodentia > Cricetidae > Chionomys > Chionomys nivalis. The sequence goes on along the minus strand of NW_026646967.1, from coordinate 106,729 downwards.
TACTACATTTGGTTCTTCATTTAGTTATGTGCTTTGAGAATAGATTGGTGATTATGCAAAAGCTAAACCAGTAATAATAGCCAGAAATAGTTCTAAGTATTTGGGTTTTATGTATTTAGCTTATTTATTTATTTATTTATTTATTTATTTATTTATTTATTTATTTTTTCGAAAGTCGTACATAGTCTTCTGTAGTCCAAGCTGGCCTAGAACTCATGCAGTTTAGGATGATGCTTACTACTGCTGCCAATTCCACCTTAATGCTGGGGTTATGGGTGCACATCACCAAACCTGGGACATTTGAATATTTCCATTCTTTTGGAGTTTAAAAATCCATGTAATTGTTACATTGTATGTTAGATAAGTAATGATGTTCGTTTGTCAAAAAGGATGACTTTAATTAAAGTATTGTTTATATAAAATTTTAAAAATTTACTTTGTTGTGTGTATGTGTGTGCATACGTTTGTGTGCTTTGTTGTGTGTGTAGAATCAGAGTGCAAGTTTGCGGATATGTTCTCCCGTTCCACCTTCATGTGGATTCTGGTGATTGAATGTAGTTATTAGGCATGTGAAGCAAGTACTTTTACTTGCTAAGTCATTTTGCTGCCCTCAGTTTACATAGTTTTTTTTTATTGTTGTTGTTGTTGTTTAAATTGCAGAAGAATAGACTTTATAGACCTGGTTTTGTAGGAAGTTTTATTGGCCTGATATGATTTCAACCATGTTTGTTGTTCTGGCATTACAGAGTAGAATACCAGTTTCCTCATTCATATTCCCTGTATAGTTTCATTCTTTTTATTGGCAGCATCTGTATTATTGTTATTCTTTTGGATTTTTTGATGCAGGGTTTCTCTGTGTAGTCCTGGCTCTCCTGGAACTTGCTCTGTAGACCAGGATCTCCTGGAATTCAGAGATCCACCTGCCTCTGACTCCCAAGTGCTGGGATTAGAGGCTTGTCTCACCACTCCGGGCAGCATCTGTACTTTTAAAATTTGTATTTTTTTTCTATTTTGAAAGTTGTGTCTTTACTTGTTTCTTTACATTTGTGCTTGCCATTTTTAAAAATTCTTCCTCCTATTTCCTGTAATTTAGAACTTTGAAACACACATTGTTTGGTGAAATAGTCAAGTAAGTGAGCAAGCATCATAGCTGTGAAAACAATGTGTTTCCTGGGGAAGCTCTGCTGCGAGTAAACAGTAAACTTCGAAAGGTTCTGTATGGAATGTGATCTTGTCAAGCAATATGGATGTATAAAAATAACAGACTCTGGACCTGATTGCTTTTCATATGGACTTTGATTTAAGGAGTGGCTTTTATGGAGCACATTTGGTAATAATAGAGCTGGCCAAATGTTTGGGTTTGTGTGAGGTGAAGGACTTTATGACATTGGTAAAGAAGTGCGGTCAGTGGAGACCATGAGCCTTGGAGAAACAAAGAAGAAGGTGGGGTGAGAATAGCTCTTGAAGTCCAAAGGAAATATAATTGAAAGCATTCAGATAGTCATGGTGGTGCAAGCCTGTCATCCCAGAACTTGGGAAGTGGAGGCAGGAGAAACTCAAATTTGTATGCAGCCTGGTCTGTGTATCAAGTTCTAAGGTAGTCTGGGGTACACAATGAGAACCGCTGGCAAGAAAACATTTAAAATAGATGTGGATCTGAGTGAATGTATCTTTTAGGTTTTGAATCATTTTTAGATGACTATAAATTTGCATGTAGTTGAACAAAATAATACAGGGATTCCTCTGTACTCTTTACTCAGTTTTCTCCATTTATAACATCTTATAAATACTACGATGTCAGGTCCACAGTATTGATATTGTACCTTGATAATTAAATTGACATACTTCATCATCACAAGGAATGCTCAGGGTACCTTTCTTATAGCTTGGCCCATTTCCCTCTGCCTGTATTTTCTCTTCCAACCTGACAACCAGTCATGTGTTTTGTATCAGGTTTTCAAAGAACCATATCTTATATACCCTACCTAACATTCTAGGACTGACTTTTTCCACTTAGCGCTGAGGTTTATCCTTTTGTTATAATGTAGCAACAGTGTACCTTTTTTTAATTGCCGAGTAGTTTGCCGCAGTATAACAGTACCACAATTTATCATTTACTCATGAAGACATCTTGGTTGTCTCTGGGTCTTGGTTGTTATAAATAAAGCTCTTATATAAACATATACATATAGATTTGTCTTTGAACATATGCTTTTCTTTTTTTTTTTTTAATTTTGTTTTGTTTTGTTCTTTTTGAGACATGGTTTCTCTGTAGCTTTTGGAAACTGTCCTGGAACTACCTCTTGTAGACCAAGCTGGCCTCTAAATCACAGAGATCTGCCTGCCCCTGCCTCATGAGTGGTGGGACTAAAGCTGTGTGCCACCACCGCCCAGCTGAACATCTGCTTTTGATTCTTTTAGCTTATCCATGAGTAGAATTGCTAGTGTTATAGTAACTAACTTGCTTGCCAAAATGTTCTAATTCCTTCATATCATTACTAGCATTTGGTGTTGCCATCTTTACAAGTTTGGTTAGTCTCTTATATATGTAACAGTTTTAACTGTAGGTGTTTTGTGTTTTGTTTTTTTCCAACTGGTTCTTAGGTAACTGAGGCTGCTCTTGACATTCTGGTGTTCTCCTGCCTCTATGTGAGCTACTGCATCAGGCTTCATTGTAGTTTTCATTTTAATTCTTGTTGTTAATGATGTTTAACATTTTACATGTGCTCATTTGTTTTATATATCACTCAGGGCTTCTTGCACTCAGGTACTTCACCACTGACCTCTACCTACTGTTTTTTTTTCTTTCTTTTTTTTTTGGCATGAGCAGAATTGTTTTTTCCTGAAAGTTCGAGGTATTTTTTTTAAGAAAATGGTTTAATATAAATAAAGACACGCATATGTGTGTATGTGTGTGTGTTAAGGAAAGGGGCAGTTGTACACACAGTAGTAAGGGTGGGTACAGACTTCTCAAGATAGAGTTGCCAGCAAGACACTGTTCTTTGCAATAATGTATCAGGATTAGCTTTTCAACTAGAAAACACCATTGTTTTTATTCTTTTTTAATTAATATTTCCACCTGCTCCCCGTTTCCCATTTCACTCCCTTCCTCCCAAATATTGCTCCCTCTCGCCACCCCCTCCCTCTATCCCCACTCCTCTTCTCTGCCCCCCCACCATTCCCCCTCACTTTCGATACTGAAGAGCAGTCCAAATTCTCTGCCCTGCGGGAAGACGAAGGTCTTCTATCTACGTCCAGGAAGGTGAGCATCTAAAAAGGCTAAGCTCCCACAAAGCAGGTTCATGTATTAGGATCGAAACCTAGTGCCATTGTCCTTGGCTTCTCATCAGCCTTGATTGTCCACCATGCTCAGAGAGTCCAGTTTCAACCCAGGTTTATTCAGTCCCAGACAAGCTGGGCTTGGTAGGCTCCCAATAAATCTTATCCACTGTCACAGTGGGTGGGTGCATCCCTCGTGGTCCTGATTTCCTTGCTCATGTTCTCCTTCCTTCTGCTCCTCATTTGGACCTCAAGAGCTCAGACCATTCTCCAAAATGAGTCTCTGTCTCTACCTCGATTCATTGCCAGATGAAGGTTCTAAGGTGATATGTAAGACATTCATCAGTATAGGATAGGGTTATTTCAGGTTCCCTCTCCTCAGTTGCCCAAGGTACCAGCTGGGGACATCTCCCTGGACACCTGCGAACCCCTCTAGAGTCAAGTCTCTTGCCAACCCTAAGATGGCTCCCTTAGTTAGGATATATACATCGCTGCTCCCGTAACCTCCCTTCCTATATCCCAACCATCCCAATCCCCCAAGCTCCTCCCATCCTCCCCTTCTCATGTTTCTCATCCCATTTCCCCTTTGCCCCATGCCACCTCACCGGCAAGTTCCCAGTTTTTGCCCTGCAATCTTGTCTACTTCCCCTCTCCAGGCGGATGACTATACGATTTTCTTTGGGTTCACTTTCTTATTTATCTTCTCTAGGATCACAAATTATATGCTCAATGTCCTTTATTTATGGCTAGAAACCTATTATGAGTGAGTACATCCCATGTTCCTCTTTTTGGGTCTGGGATACCTCACTCAGGATAGTGTTTTCTATTTCCATCCATTTGCACGCAAAATTCGAGAAGTCATTGTTTTTACTGCTGAGTAGTACTCTAAATTGTATATATTCCACACTTTCTTCATCCATTCCTCCATTAAAGGGCATCTAGGTTGTTTCCCAGTTTTGGCTATTACAAACAATGCTGCTATGAACATAGTTGAACAGATACTTTTGTCATTTGATGGTGCATCTCTTGGGTATATTCCCAATAGTGGTATTACTGGATCTTTGGGTAGGTTGTTTCCAAATTTCCTGAGAAATCGCCACACGGATTTCCAAAGTGGTTGCACAAGTTTGCATTCCCACCAGCAACAAATGAGTGTGCCTCTTTCTCCACAACCTCTCCAGCTTGGTGTTTTTGATTTTAGCCATTCTGACAGGTGTAAGATGGTATCTCAAAGTTGTTTTAATTTGCATTTCCCTTATCGCTAAGGAGGTTGAGCATGACCTTAAGAGTCTTTTGGTAGCCGGGCGGTGGTGGCGCAGGCCTTTAATCCCAGCACTTGCCAGGCAGAGGCAGGTGGATCTCTGTGAGTTTGAGACCAGCCTGGTCTACAAGAGCTAGTTCCAGGACAGGCTCCAAAACCACAGAGAAACCCTGTCTCGAAAAACCAAAAAAAAAAAAAAAAAAAAAAAAAAAGAGTCTTTTGGCCATTTGAATTTCTTCTGTTGAGAATTCTCTGTTCAGTTCAATGCCCCATTTTTAATGGGTTAATTATCATTTTAACGTCTAGTTTCTTGAGTTCTTTATATATTTTGGAGATCAGAACTTGTCTGTTGCAGGGTTGGTGAAGATCTTCTCCAGACAGTGGGTTGCCTTTTTGTCTTAGTGACAGTGTCCTTGCTTTACAGAAGCTACTCAGTTTCAGGAGGTCCCATTTATTCAATGTTGTCCTTAATGTCTGTGCTGCAGGGGATAAACGTAGGAAGTGATCTCATGTACCCATATGTTGTTGAGTACTTCCCACTTTTTCTTCTATCAAGTTCAGTTTTTTCAGACAAATATTGAGGTCTTTAATCCATTTGGACTTGAATTTTGTGCATGGTCTATTTTCATTCTTCTACAGGTTGACAACCAGTTCTGCCAGCACAATTTGTTGAAGATGCTCTCATTTTTCCATTAATACTTTTAGCTCCTTCATCAAAAATTAGGTGTTCATATGTTTGTGAGTTAAAATCAGGGTCTTCTACTCGGTTCCATTGATCGACTTCTCTGTTTTTATGAAAATACCAAGATGTTTTCAATACTGAGGCTCTGTAATAGAGTTTGAGGTCAGGGATGGTAATGCCTCCAGATGATCCTTTATTATGTAAAAATGTTTTGGCTATCCTGGGTTTTTTGTTTCTCCATATAAAGTTGATTATTGTCCTCTTAAGATTTGTGCAGAATTTTAATGGGATTTTAATGGGGATTGTATTGAATCTATAAATTGCCCTGGGTAGAATTGCCATTTTTACTATGTTGATCCTCCCAATCCAAGAGCAAGGGAGATCCTTCCATTTTCTGGTATCCTCCTCAATTTCTTTCTTAATAGACTTAAAGTTCTTGACAAATAAATCCTTCACTTCCTTGGTTAGAGTTACCCCAAGATATTTTATGCTATTTGTGGCTATCGTGAAGGGTGATGCTTCTCTGATTTTACTCTCTGCTTCTTTATCCTTTGTTTATAGGAGGGCAACTGATTTTTTGGAATTAATCTTGTATCCTGAAAGGCTACTAAAGGTGTTTATCAGCTAAAGGAGTTCTTTGCTGGAGTTTTTGGGGTCGCTTATGTACACTATCATATCGTCTGCAAATGATGAAAGTTTAACTTCTTCCTTTCCAATTTGAATCCCTTTGATCCCCTTATGTTGTCTTATTGCTATTGCTAGGATTTCAAGCACTATACTAAAGAGGTATGGAGAGAGTGGACAACCTTGTTGTGTTCCTGATTTTAGTGGAATAGCTTTGAGTTTCTCTCCATTTAATTTGATGTTAGCTGATGGCTTGCTATAAATAGCTTTTATTATACTTAGGTATGACCCTTGTATTCCTAATCTCTCTAAGACCTTTATCCTAAAGGAATGTTGGATTTTTTGAATGCTTTTTCAGCATCTAATGAAATGATCATGTGGTTTTTTCTTTTAGTTTATTTATATGATGGAATACAATGATAGATTTTGTATGTTGAACCAGCCCTGCATCTCTGTGATGAAGCCTACTTGATCATAACGGATAATTTTTCTAATGTGTTCTTGGATACGGTTTGCCAGTGTTTTATTGAGTATTTTTGTGTTGCTGTTCATGAGTGAGATTGGCCTGTAGTTCTCTTTCTTGGTTGTGTCTTTGTGTGGTTTTGGTATCAGAGTAACTGCAGCTTCAAAAAAGGAATTTGGCAATGAGTTCTCTGTTTCTATATTGTGAAATACATTAAGGGGTATAGGTATTAGGTCTTCTTGGAAGTTCTGGTAGAATTCTGCATTGAAGCCGTCTGTACCTGGGCTTTTTTTGGTGGGGAGGCTTTTTATAACAACTTCTAATTCTTCATGACTAACAGGTCTATTTAGATTGTTCACCTGGTCGTGGTTTAACTTTGGTATATGGTACTTATCTAAGAAAGAGTCCATTTCTTTTATATTTTCCAATTTTGTGGCATACAGGTTTTTATAGTAAGATCTAATGATTCTCTGAATTTCCTCTGTTTCTGTTGTTATGTCTCCCTTTTCTTTTCTGAGTTTGTTAATTTGCGTATTCTCTCTCCACCGTTTGATTAGTTTGGATAGGGGTTTATCAATCTTATTGATTTTCTCCAAGAACCACCTTTTTGTTTCCTTGATTCTTTGGATTGTTTTCTGTGTTTCTATTTTGTTGATTTCAGCCCATAATTTGATTATTTCCAGTTTTCTACTTCTCCTAGTTGAGTCTGCTTCTTTTTTTTCTAAAGCTTTCAAGTGGGCTATTAAGTCTCCAATGTGTGCTTTCTCTGTTTTCTTTAAGTCGGCACTTAATGTTATGAACTTTCCTCTTAGCACTGCTTTCATAGTGTCCCATAGGTTTGAGTATGTTGAGTCTTTGTTTTCAGTGAATTCAAGAAAGACTATAATTTCTTTATTTCTTCCTTGTCCAGGTGTGGTTCAGTAGTTGACTGTCAGGTTTCCATGAATTCATAGGCTTTCAGGGATAGCATTGTTGTTGAATTCTAACTTTAATCCATGGTGTTCTGATAAGATATTTTTGTGTAGCTGTGAAAGTTTGCTTTGTTACTGAGTATGTGGTCTATTTTCGAGAGGTTCCATGAGCTTCAGAGAAGAAGGTATATTCTTTCCTATTTGAGTGGAATGTTCTACAGATGTCTGTTAAGTCCATTTGATTCATTACCTCCCTTAATCCTCTTATTTCTCTGTTAGGTTTCTGTCTGATTGACCTGACCATTGGTGAGAGAGGAGTGTTGAAATCTCCTACTATTAGAGTGTGTGGTTTGATGACTGCCTTGAGTTTTAGTAACGTTTCTTTTACACAAGTGGGTGCTTTTATATTAGGGGCATAGATATTCAGGATTGAGACTTCATCCTGGTGAATTGTTCCTGTTATGAGTAAAAAATGTCCATCTCCATCTCTTTTGATTGATTTTACTTTGAAGTCAACTTTCTTAGAAATTAGTATGTCCACACCTGCTTGTTTCTTAGGTCTGTTTGCTTGATAAACCTTTTCCCAGCCCTTTACTCTGAGTAGGTGTCTGTCTTTGTGTTTGAGGTGTGTTTCTTGGAAACAGCAGAATGTTGGATCCTGTTTTCGTATCCAATCTCTTAGCCTGAGCCTCTTTATAGGTGATTTGAGTCCATTGATATCAAGTGATAGTAATGACCAGTGGTTGTTAACTCCGCTCATTTTTCCTTTTTTCTTTCTTTCTTTCTTTCTTTCTTTCTTTCTTTCTTTCTTTCTTTTTGTAGTAGAGTTTGTGTGTTTCCCTTCTTCAATTTGTTCTGGTGAAGGGTCCTTAGATGTCTGAGGTTTTGTGGGCATTGTTGGGCTCCTTGGTTTGTGATTTTCCTTCTATTACTTTCTGTAAGGCTGGATGTGTGGCTAGGTATTGTTTAAATTTGTTTTTCTCCTAGAAAATTTTGTTTTCTCCATTTATAGTGAATGAAAGCTCGGCTGGGTATAGTAGTCTGGGCTTGCATCCATGGTCTCTTAGTTTCTGCTGTACATAATTTGAATACCAGCAAAGGAACACCCATACTGCAGTTGAGATATCTGGACATGGGATACTTCTACCCAATTCTCTTCATTTGTGATCAATATTTTGACTCCAAATTCTTCCAGAAACTTCTGGAAGTTTCATTGTCCTTACTTTATGTCAAAAATCATTAAGATTAGTATTAATGTTGCCCGCCCCCATTCTTTGCATATTGGTTGCTCATTGCTCTTCTTACAGAAACTGCAGAGAAAAAAGGAAGCACACATTAATATTAGGAGACTTCAACACTCCTCTCTACCTATGGACAGGTCAATTAGACAGAACCCTAACAGAGAAATAAGAGAATTAATGGAGGTAATGTATCAAATGTACATAACAGACATCTATAGAATATTCCACCCAAATAGGAATCAATATACCTTCTTCTCTGCAGCTCATGGAACCTTCTTGAAAATTGACCACATACTCGGTAACAAAGCAAACATCCACAGTTAAAAAAAATCTGTAACCACCTGTATCTTATCAGATCACCATGGATTAAAGCTAGAATTCAACAGCAATGCTACCCCCAGAAAGCCTACAAACTCATGGAAACAGAACAGTCAACTACTGAACCATACCTGGATTAAAGAAGAAATAAAGAAAGAAATTAAAGTCTTCCTTGAATTCAATGAAAATAAAAAAACAACATACTCAAACCTATTGGACACTATGAAAGCAGTCCTGAGAGGAAAGTTCATAGCATTAAGTGCCCACATAAATAAAACAGAGAAAGCACATATTGGAGACTTAACAGCCCACCAGAAAGTTCTGGAAAAAAGAAGCAGACTCACCTAGAAGTAGTAGAAGACTGGACAATCAAACTAAGGGCTGAAATCAACAAAATAGAGACACATAACAATTGAGAGAATCAATGAAACAAAAAGCTGGTTCTTGGAGAAAATCAACAAGATTAATAAACCCCTATCCAAACTAATCAAATGGCAGAGAGAGAATTTGGAAATTAATAAAATCAGAAATGAAAAGGGGGACATAACCACAGACACAGAGGAAATTGAGAGAATCATTAGATCTTACTACAAAAGCCTGTATTCCACAAAACTGGAAAATGTTAAAGAAATAGACCCTTTTTTAGATTAAAAAAAAGTAAAGGACCAGATGGTTTCAATGCGGAATTCTCCCAGAACTTCCAAGAAGACCTAATACCTATACTCCTAAATGAATTTCACAATATAGTAACAGAAGAGTCATTGCCAATTTCCTTCTATGAAGCTACAGTAACTCTGATACCAAAACCACACAAAGACTCAACGAAGAAAGAGAATTACAGGCCAATCTCACTCATGAACATCGACGCAAAAATCCTCAACAAAATACTGGCAAACCGAATCCAAGAACACATTAGAAAAATTATCCATTGCAGGGCTGGTTCAACATATGCAAATCTATCAATGTAATCCATCATATAAATAAACTGAAAGAAAAAAAACCTATGATACTTTCATTAGATGCTGAAAAAGCATTTGAGAAAGTTCAACATCCCTTTATGATAAAAGTCTTGGAGAGATTAGGGATACAAGGGTCATACATAAATATAATTAAAGCTATTTACCGCAAGCCAACAGCTAACATCAAATTAAACAGAGAGCAACTTAAAGCCATCCCACTAAAATCAGGAACACCCCAAGGCTGTCCACTCTCCCCATACCTCTTCAATATAGTTCTTGAAGTCTTAGCAATAGCAATAAGACAACATAAGGGGATAAAGGAATTTCGAATTGGAAAGGAAGAAGTTAAACATGCGTTATTTGAAGATGATATACTAGTGTAGTTAAGCGACCCCAAAAACTCCACCAAAGAACTTATACAGCTTATAAATACCTTTAGTAATGTGGCAGGATACAAGATCAACTCCAAAAAATCAGTCACGCTCTTATACACAAAGGATATGGAAGCAGAGAGGGAAATCAGAGAATCATCACCTTTCACGATAGCCACAAACAGCATAAAATATCTTGGGGTAACTCTAACCAAGGAAGTGAAAGATCTATTTGACAATAACTTTAAGTTTTTGAAGAAAGAAATTAAAGACGATACCAGAAAATGGAAAAATTTCCCTTGCACTTGGATTGGGAGGATCAACATCGTAAAAATGGCAATTCTACCAAAGGCAATCTATAGATTCAATGCAATCCCCATCAAGGTCCCATCAAAATTCTTCACAGATCTTGAGAGGACAATAATCAACTTTATATGGAGAAACAAAAAACCCAGGATAGCCAAAACAATCTTATACAATAAACGAACTTCTGGAGGCATTACCATCCCTGACTTCAAACTCTATTACAGTGCTACAGTAAGGAAAACAGCATGGTACTGTCATAAAAACAAAGAAGTCAACCAATGGAATCATATAGAAGACCCGGATTTTAACGCACAAACCTATGGACACCTCATTTTCGATAAAGGAGCTAAAATTTTACAATGAAAGAAAGAAAGCATCTTAAACAAGTGGTGCTGGCTCAACTGGATGTCAAACTGTAGAAGAATGAAAATAGACCCATATCTATCACCATACACAAAACTCAAGTCCAAATGGATCAAAGACATCTATATCAATCTGAACACACTCAACCTTACAGAAGAGAAACTGGAAAGTACCCTACAACATATGGGCACAGGAGATCGCTTCCTATGTATAAGCCCAGCAGAACAGACATTAAGGGCAACATTGAATAAATGGGACCTCCTGAAACTGAGAAGCTTCTGTAAACAAACGACACTCTCACGAAGACTAAAAGACACCCTACTGACTGGGAGAAGATCTTCACCAACCCCACAACAGACAAAGGTCTGATCTCCAAAATATATAAAGAACTCAAGAAACTAGACATTAAAACGATAATTAACCCAATTAAAAATTGGGGCACTGAACTGAACAGAGAATTCTCAACAGAAGAATTTCAAATGGGCAAAAGATACTTAAGATCATGCTCAACCTCCTTAGCGATCAGAGAAATGCAAATCAAAACAATTTTTAGATACCATCTTACACCTGTCAGAATGACTAAAATCAAAAACACCAAGGATAGCCTTTGCTGGAGAGGTTGTGGAGAAAGGGGTACCCTCTTCCATTGCTGGTGGGAATGCAAGCTTGTGCAACCACTTTGAAAATCAGTGTGGCGGTTTCTCAGAAAATTTGGGATCAACCTACCCCGGGACCCAGCAAAACAACTCTTGGGAATATACCCAAGAAATCCCTTATCATATGACAAAAGCATTTGTTCAACTATGTTCATAGCAGCATTATTTGTAATAGCCAGAACCTGGAAGCATCCTAGATGTCCTTCAATAAAGAAAGGATGAAGAAAGTGTGGTATATATAAACATTAGAGTACTGCTCTGCAGTAAAAACAATGACTTCTCGATTTTGGCATGCAAATGGATGGAAATAGAAAATACTATCCAGAGTGAGGTAACCCAGACCCAAAACGAAGATCATGGGATGTACTCACTCATAATTGGTTTCTAACCATGGATAGGGGTCCACTGAGTCTATAATTTGTGGTCCTAAAGAAGCTAAACAAGAAGGCAAACCCAAGGAAAAACATATAGTTATCCTCCTGGCTATGGGAAATAGACAAGATTGCCGGGCAAAAAATTGTAATCTTGGTGGTAGTGTGGTATGTGTTTAAGGGGAGATGGGGAGAGAAAAGTGTGAAGGAGAGGATGAGGGTAACTTGGGGAAACGGGATGATTGGGGATATCGGAAGTTTGGATAGGGGAGCAGGGAAACTCATATCTTAGTTAAGGGAACCACCTCAGGGTTGGCAAGAGACTTGAACTTGGGGTGGCTACCAGATGACCAGGGCAATGTCCCCAGTTAGTTCCTTGGGCACCTGAGGATAGGGAACCTGAAATAAACCTATCCTATAGCCATACTGATGAATATCTTGCATATCACCATAGAACATTCATCTAGCGTTGGATGGGTATAGAGACAGAGACCCACACTGGAGCATCGGACTGAGCTCCCAAGGTCCTAATGAGGAGTAGAAGGTGGGAGAACATGTACAACGAAGTCAGGACCATGAGGGGTGCACCCAACCACTGAGACAGTTGGTCCGATCTATTGGGAACTCACCAAGGCCAGCTGGACTGTGACTGAAAAAGCATGGGATAAAACCGGACTCTCTGAACATGGCAGACAATGAGAGCTGGCGAGAGCCCAAGGACAATGGCATGGGGTTTTGATCCTACTTCATGTTCTGGGTTTGTCAACTTCCTAGATCTGGATGGAGGGCGGAGGACCTTGGACTTTCCACAGGGAAGCGAACCCTGACTGCTCCTGGGACAGGAGAGGGAGGAGACGAGGGGTTGGGGGAGTGGGAGAGGGGTGGAAGGAGGAGGGAAATGGGAGGCGGGGAGGAGGCGGAAATTTTTTTTTTCAATAAAAAAAAGGTCATATTCCTATGGACATCTGATTTCCAACAAAGAAGCAAAAATTATACTTTGGAAAAATAAAGCATCTTGAACTGGATGTCAGCATGTAGAAGAATCCAAAGAGATCCATATTTATCACTCTGCACAAAACTCAAGTCCAAGTGATCAAAGACCTCAATATGAAATAAGTATACTGAACCTGATAGAAAATTGGGAAATAATTTCTATTGGATGGTACATGCAGCAACTCCCAGAACAGAATAACAACAGCACAATGTACAACACACAATTAATAAATGGGTCTGCATGAAACTGAAGTTTCTGTAAGGCAAAGGACACCATCAATAGGTCAAAATGGCAGTTTATAGAATGGGACAAGATCTTCACCAAACCAACATCCGACAGAGGCCTGATGTCCAAAATATATAGAGAACTCAAGAAACTAGGTATCAACCAACCAAATAGTCCAAGTAAAAAAATGGGGTGCAGATATAAGCAGAAAATTCTCAACAGAAGAATCTCAAATGACTGAAAAACACTTGAGATGTTTAACATTCTTAGTCATCAGAGAAATACAAATCAAACTGACTCTGAGATTCAATCTTATACCTGTCAGAATGGCTGAGAATAAAAACACAAGGGGCAAGCTGAAGAGGACGTGGAAAAAGGGGAACACTCCTCCATTGCTGGTGGGAGTGAAAACTTTTCCAGCCACTTTGGAAGTCAGTGTGGTGATTCCTCAGAAAACTGGGGATCAACCTACCACAAGCCTCAGCTGTATTGCTCTCGGGCATATACCCAGAGGATGCACAATCATACCACAAGGACACTTGTTTAATTATGTTCATGGCAGTTTTATCTGTAATATTGAAAACCTGGAAACAATCTTCATGTCCCTCTACTGAGGAATGAATGAAGAAAATGTGGTTCATTTAGACACTGGGATTATTACTCAGCTGTTAAAAACAAGGATACAAGGAAATTTGAAAGCAAGTAGATGGAACTAGAAAAAAAAATCATCGGGAGTGAGGTAACCCAGGCAGATAAAGACACAATGGCATGTACTCACACATAGTGAATATTAGCTGTAAAATAAAGGCTAACTATACTAGAGCCACAGACCCATAGAGATGAGTTAACAAGAGAGCTCATGGCGGGTGGAGGGGCTACAGGGGCACATGAATCTCCATGGGAAGGGAAAACAGAAGAGATTTCTTGAGTGCACTGAGAGCAGGTGAAGATGGGAACTTGAGCAATCAGGTTGGGGGAGGTAGGAGGAGGGAGAGTGCTGAGGGGGTTGGGTAGGGGTGGCATTTTGGGGTTGGCGCTGATGACTCTTCCAGGAGTCTATGTGGAGGATCCCATCATAGACTCCTAGCAACAGTGGATAAGTAGCCTGAACTGGCTGTCTCCAGTAACCAGATTAGTGCTTGGCCCAATTGTCATCAGAGAGGTGTTATCAACAACTTATGGAGGCAGATGCAGAGACCCACAGCCAAACATTAGATGGAGTTTGGGAATCCTGCAGAGGAGGAGGAGGAGGAGAAAGATGTGTAGGAGCCAGCTTGATCAAGGACACCATGGGAATGCTCACCCAGTCAACTAATTTGGGTTCATAAGGGTTCGCAGAGACTGAACCGACAACCAGGGAGCCTGCATGGGACCTACATTGGCACTCTGCATATTCTACAGTTGTGGGACTCCTAATAGCGGGAACAGGGTCTGTCTCCGACTCTTATACTGGCTTCTGGGATCCTACTTCTCATACTGGGTCGCCCTGCCCACCCTTAATACAGGGGACGTGCTCAGTCGTACTGTAACTTGATATGTCATGATTTATTGATAATGCTAGGAGACCTGCTCTTTCCTGGATGGAGACTGAAGAGGAGGGGATTCAGGGGTGGAATGAGGGGTGGAATGAGAGAGAGGACTATGGGGAGAAAGTCAGGATGTAAAATAAATAGATAAAAAAAGAGGTCGAGGCAGAAACTGTCATCCCCTCAAACATAATACATGTTACATTTTGCAAACTGACATATATATATATATATATATATATATATGCATGTGATAGCAGTGAAAAGAGAGATCATTTTTTGAAGGAGACTGGGGAGGGGTATATGGGAGGCTTTGAAGGGAGGGAAGGGAAGGGAGAAAACTTGTAATTATATTATAATTTCAAAGGAATAAAAAGAGGTGGAGGCAGGAGGATCTTGAGTTCCAGGGCGACTTCGGCCTCATATTTAGGGTCTGTGGAGAAGCATCAGTTGATAAGAACATTTATAACCCTTCCAGACGATTGGAGTTTCATTCCCTGCACCACAGGGGACCTCACAATCATTTGTAGCTCCAATTCCAGGTGATCTGACACCCTTTTCTAGCTTCCTTTGGTACCAAGCAAACTTGTAGGGCAAAATACCCATACACATTAAAAAAAACTGTGAAGAGTTAATATCACTGTCTGATTTAATGTCACTGTATACATGTGTCGTAAAGTGCTCTGTCTATATAAAAGTCGCAGCAATTGGCACAGATCCAACGATTGAAAGGATAGAACCCAGCTTGGCGTCACTGAGCGAACTACCAATCCCATGCGGCAGTGCAGGATTCTGGCACTCAGAGTGACGACTGGGGGCGTCTCCTCCGAGGGCGGGGTCGCTCTGCAGGGTGCTGAGCCAGCAGCCACAGAACCTAGGCTCAGGGAGCTGGGGGTCCCTGGTGAGTGAGGGCCATGAGGCCTTGCCATGCGATGGAACAGGCAAAGATGGCGGAGGAGAGCCTGGAGACCACCACGGAGCACGAGCAGATCCTGAGGGAGTTCGAGAGCACAGACATGGCCTGTATCTGGCCCATGCTCAGGTACCAGGGCGGGGTCAGGGCCAGTGTGAGCGGGCGGAGTGCAGCCGCTGGCAGAGGGGAGAGCCCCAGTTTTCCCGCATCCTGGGCAATGCTGTGCTGGGAGCCTGTCTGGAGAGAGGGTGAGGCTTGCCTCTGTTGGGCCGCAGCACCTTTCGGGCAGTAGCTCCTCAGTCAGGAGAGGGCACCATCTCTGCATGCAGGGATGAGAGCATCCTGGTGATGTCATTCCTGGGGGAGAGTTCTCCCACCTTCTTTCACCTGAGAGCTATGTTCCTGAGGACGACCTCACCCAACTGCAGCCCTGGGACCTTGCCAGCTCCTGGACCTGCTCCTTCTCCCTGCCCTGCCTCCTTCTCTGAGAGCTTCCACCAGCATTGCCTGTGGACCCATCAAATGGACCTGGTTAATTACATTGCACTTGTTACACAGAGCAGAAGGCATTGTGCGAATTGCTGTGCTAATACCACTATGGAAGCCATTGAGCAGTCCTACCGCTGGGACACAGTTACTGTTGTCCAGTAGCAGAGGGCGTGGGGAAGTGAAGTGACTTGTCCAAGGTCACGGGGGAGGGAAACCGGGTTTCTAGTTCCCATCCCAGACTCTGCCTCCCTGGTCCTAGTCTTTGTCCTCCTCCTAGTCTTCCTAGTCCTCCTTGTCCTTGTCCTCCTCCTCCTCCTCCTTCTCCTCCTCCTCCTCTTCCTTTTTTTGTGGCACTGGGAATAGAACCCAGTGTGCCAGGCAAGCTCTTTTCCACTGAACTGTGCCCAGCCCACAGATTCTTCACTACTTTGGTTCTGCCCTAGTTGGGGATTACCATATGCTATACTTCCTGTTGAAAATTGTCCACCAAGACCAATTTTGAATCCCCGCAGTTTCCTGGTGTCCTAGAACCAGTTCCTTCTGGTCCTTTCCTGTGGCGCTTTTGGGTCTCCCTTCAATCTGAATGGAAAATCGCTTTACCAGTCCTTGCACAGCATTGGGTCCGCGTTCCTCCCTCCAGAAGGCGTCACTAACATTTCATTGGGAAATTTGTCCCAGGAAAGAGTGACCGAAGGCCCGGGACCTTTGCTTTTAGCTTTACTTGCACAGCTTTCTTCTCCAGGCTCCATTGTTAGTGTCAAGCAAGTTTTCTCAGTGTCCTATCTCCTGGAAATAACTGTCCTTAGTCATCTGTACCTCGCTCTCCTTTTCCTTTTTTTTTTTTTTCTTTTCCGGTGCTAAAGTTTGAACTAGATAAAGCAACAATGTTTTACCATTGAGTTGAATCACCAGTGGCCTTTTAGCTCTCCGCCCCGCCCTTTTTTCTGCCAGTTCTTTCACACAATTGCTCCCCTGTCCTCTTTGTATCATAATCACGCTTCTCTCATTCCCTGTTTTCTTGTGTTGTGGAAGGCCAGTGATTTTCATTTCATAGTCCTTTATAAAAGCCCAGGGCCCCTAACTAATCCTCTCCTAAATGTGTGGCTATTACTGTTTGGCTTTCAGTGACTGGAAATGTTCTGTTCTCGTCTGTTAGGAAATCTGGCTGCTGAATTGAGTATTTAGGACCAAAGTTTAGGCATGATTCATTATTAGAGCCGCATCTTTGTTGTCTTGAGTTGCTTGTGGTTTTCAGTTGCTGTTGTTTTATACAATAAATAACTTAGGTAGTACCATAAATTTAGTTTACTGTGATTAATATGTTAATCCTCAGTGTAAAACATTTTAATTTTTTACATGGTAGATGTAGTTTCCTGTATCTCAGGCTGTGATCATACTTGCCGGCTAGTTGAGAAAACCCTTGAACTTCTCATCCTCATCAAACCCACACTTCCTAATTCTGGGATTACCGTCTAGGACACACTGTGCTTAGTCTTATGCCATGCTCGGGATTGTACCTACGGCTTGCTACCTATTAGGTGAACATCCCATTAATTGAGCCACGTGTCTAGCACTAGTAATGTATTTGTACAACTGGATTTTGGTGTTTAATTTTCTGGCCTCTTGGCTTTAGTAATGTATATGTTATAATTTAAACATGTTATGCATCCTCCCCAGATTTTCTCATTATTATTACTGAACTCTTTTTCTTCTGGTTCTGTGCTTGTGCATGAATTACGAAGCCTTTTACTTTATGGGAACATTGTTAAGTAGCAACATAAAAGAAAGTTCAGGAACTATCACATGACCCTATATGTTTTAGTTGTTTTTCCTGACTAAATTGTTAGAGGATTTGGATTAAATTTTTTTACAATTTATTTCATTTTCATTGGTGTTTTGTCTGCATGTATGTTTGTGTGAGAGTGTCATAAGCCCTGGAACTGGAGTTACAGACAGGCTTGGGTGCTGGGATTTGAACCTGGGTTCTCTGAAAGAGCAGCCAGTACTCTTTTAAATATTTATTTATTTATTATGTGTACTAGGAGCTGTGGGCTGTGTTGCTGCCGCCCCAGCTCCTGGTCGCCTGGCTAGCTTATGCCCCGAAATAACAACACACAAACTGTATTCTTTTAAACACTGCTTGGCCCATTATATCTAGCCTCTTCTCGGCTAACTCTCGCACATGGACTAGCCCATTTCTCATAATGTGTGTAGCACCCCAAGGTGCGCTTACCGGCAAGATTCTAGCCTACGTCCATCCTGGGGTGGAGCTTCATCGCATCTGCCCCAGAGAGCAGAGCTAAAGTGTATGAGCTCACTTCCTCTTCCTCCCAGCATTCTGTTCTGTTTACTCCACCGACCTATGTCCCAACCTATGAGGGCCAAGCAGTTTCTTTGTTTTTAACCAGTGACCTTACTCCATCATTTCCCCTTTTTCTGATTAAACAAAAAAAGGAAGGCATTAACTTAACATAGGTAAATTACATATAACAAAACAGTTATCAAGTAAGCATTACAATATTTACATCTATTTTATCTTTATCATACCTAAGGAAAACTATAACTATAACTAACTATTCTTCAACTCCATCAAAGACTCCAGAAAGATACAATATTACCTAAGCAAACAAGAAATAAGCAGCTTTCAAAATCTAGAAATGACAGAGACATCTCGCTGCCTTGACTGTCACCCAAAGATTCTCTGTACCATTGGGGCATCCGTCTTTGGCCTACAGGCCCATAGCTTCCAGCAGACATTTCCATGAAGCAGGAAATTTCAAAGGCAGTTCAGTCACTATCTGCTATGTCCTACAGGATGTCTCGCAGACTCTTTCATGAATCAGGAACCCTGAAAGCTCATCTCACCTTTAGGCAGGTTCAGCAGGCATCTCTCTGTGGGTTATTTGTGTCCAGTTTATGCAACAGTCCAGGCAAGAGCAGTTTCTTGCCCAAATGGCTATCAAACTCCATAAGGATCCTCTTTGATGCCCATTTTCTTCTTGAAGTAGATTGGTGCTGCCAGGAGTAGAGTGTCTCATTGTCATGAAAAGTCCTAATTTATATAAACATTAAATAGCATATTCTGTAGTCTTTGAAATATATGAAGAATGTCAATCTAAAATATATCTATGTACATCTAGAAAATCTAACATGACTACAAACTTTACTATTATAGATAACTATTAATTAACAGCTTATATACATAACATTTTTACATGAGCTACACAATCACAATACCTTAATCAATATCAGAAATACATATAACAAATTGACCTTAAATTTAAATCACTGAAGCAAAATCCATATCAATGCAAATGATTTATACCTATATTGTATCCCCCTTTAAATGTAAAAGAACATTTAAAAACAATATTTGGGAATATGGACATAGTTATTTCTCTCCAAACTGCTTCCTGCTTAATGGGGCCGCTGTCATTCAGGTCTTTTACGGGATAACCTGTCTGCTAGTTTCATCTCAGTTGGCAGTTGAGCGAAGCAATTTTTTGAGGGTATTCACAGCAACCCTTCAGGAGGCCATGGTCTATCATACCATATTTGGGTCGAATAAGCAATTCGCAGGGTGTCATCATCCCGGCTAGCTCAGTTAGTAGAGTATGAGACTCTTAATCTCAGGGTCCTGGGTTCGATCCCCACATTGGGCGCCATTCTGTAGTAGGAGCTGTGGGCTGTGTTCCTGCCGCCCCAGTTCTTTGTCGCCTGGCTAGCTTATTCCCCGAAATAACAACACACAAACTGTATTCTTTTAAACACTGCTTGGCCTATTATATCTAGCCTCTTCTTGGCTCACTCACACCTGGACTAGACCATTTCTAATAATGTGTATAGGACCCCAAGGTGCGCTTACCGGCAAGATTTTAGCCTACTTCCATCCTGGGTCGGCGCTTCATTGCATCTGTCCCAGAGAGCAGAGCTAAGGTGTATGAACTCACATCCTCTTCAACCCAGCATTCTGTTCTGTTTACTCCACCCACCTATGTACTAACCTATGAGTGCCCAGCAGTTTTTTTTTTTTTTTAACCAATGACCTTCCTCCATCAATTATGTATACAGAATTCTGCCTGCATGTATTTTTGCATGCTAGAAGGTGGTATGAGATCTTACTAGAGATGGTTGTGAACCACCATGTAGATGCTGGGATTGAACCCAGGTCATCTAGAAGAGCAGTCAGTGCTCTTATCTTCTGAGCCATTTCTCCTCCCGTGCGTGGCCACATGGATCATGCTGTCCTTGAACTTCCAGAAATCTGCCTGCCTTTGCTTCTCCAGATGGGATTAAGGCCTGTACCAAATTATCCTGGCTGAGAGCTTCTTTTGAGGCTGTGGCATAAAAATACAGCTATACCTCAACTCTTGGCTGAAGAAAGTCAATTATCAGAGAGGGCCATCCTCTTCAGTGCAGCTTGAGAAGGTAAATTACATATAACAAAACAGTTATCAAGTAAGCATTACAATATTTAATAACACTTAGGACAGTGAGGAGGGAAGGGAAAACCTTCCTAGCTAGCCATATCAGCCTGTCAATTTGGTGATCAATAGGATTATGATATCTCTGCCAAATTACCCTCACATCTCAAGTATTAACATTCTTATTCCAAGTAAGTTGTGAACAGTAGCTCTGTTTTTCATTTTTAAAATCCCATGTCTCTATTTCTATTACCAATGACCTTCTTATTTACCACATTATTTAACTAATAATCATTTCCGTATTTTGCTTGGTGGGTCAGAGCAATTGGCATTCACTCTAATTGTATTTAAAATTTTGTTTTTAAAATTTTTACTTTGAATAATAAAATACATTGCCATTTAAAAAATAGCTTTATACCCAAGTGTTCATGCATGTATCCCAGCACATGGTTGGTGACAGCAGGAAGACAGGGAGTTAAGAGAGTCATCTTTGGCTACATAGCAAGTTCCAGACAAGCCTGGAGTATATGAAACCCTATCTTTAAGGAGTAGCTTTACTGAGATATAATTCATATGATAGCATATGATCTACATATTGTTTAAAATGTGTAACTACCTAGGTGGTGGTGATGCACACCTTTAATCCCAGCACTCAGGAGGCAGAGGCAGGCAGTTAGTTTCCTGTGGATTCTTTTATAGCCAGGATTGTTTCACAGACAAACCGTTACTTGAAAAACCAGAAATAAATAAATAAACAAAGAAACAAACAAATAAATGTGTAACTGAGTTGCTTGCAGTATATTAGTAGAGTTGTGCAGCAATCACCACAGTCTAATTTAGGACTATTTTACCTTCCCCAAACAAACACATATTCTTTGAGAATCACTGTCCATTATTTGTCTCTCTTCCATGCCATTCTTCCTTTCCTGTTTTGTTTATTTTTTTCAAGGCTCTTCTTGAATAACTTTGAGCTCTAGATCTTTTTGCCCCACCTCCTAAATGCTGTAATTACAGTTGTGCACCACCACATTCAGCTTCACACTTGCTGCTGTGGACATCTGGACATTTTGTGTAAATAGATTTATACAATTTTTTTTTGCTACTTACAGAAATGTTTTCAAGGTTTATCCATATAGCTATGTATCTGAATTTATTTCTTTTTATTGCTGAATAAACTCCATTATATGAATGTACTTGTATCAATTTTATCTGTTCATGAAGGTGGTGCATATTTTGATCATTTCCATTTTGGGATTGTTAAGAACAATGTCCTATGTCCTGTTTTTTTGTGTGTCTGTGTGTGTTGACTCATGTTTTCCTTTCTGGAGATTAGAGCAAGCAGTTGTGATCATTGTGCAGCTTCCCTAAGGCAGTCCCAGAATGTTCCAAATTTCCAGTGGTGTAAGGCTGATTTGGTTGTCTGCTTGACTGACATCCCCTTTGCTGAAGGCACTTAGAGCAAGGGAGTGTATAGCAGCTGCCAATTAGGAAATCAGATTGCTTCATTCTCCAAGAATTTTACTTATAAAAAAATAGACATCAGAAGAATGTTTAATTTTTATCTTTACTTTTTTTAATTAAGATTTTTTAAAACATACAGTCTCCTCCTTTTACATAACTATCCCAATTCCCACCCCTTCTTCTCCTCCTGCTTCCCTCACCTTCTCCATCCCACTGCCCCATCCACTCTTCATAAAGGATAAGGCTTCCTGTGGGGAGTCAACAAAGTCTGACACTTCACCTTGAGGCAGGTCCCTCACCTGAGCAACGTTATCCCTCCAAAAAGAATGTGCTCCTAGATGCCAGTTCAAGTACTAGGGATAAAACCTGGACCTATAGCCTGTGGCCCCACAGACTGCCCAATCCTTACACTGTCCCCCATATTCAGTGGGCCTAATTTGGTCTTCTGCAGGTTCCCCCGCTGTCAGTCCAGAGTCAGTGAGCTCTCACTAGCTCAGGTCAGCTGTCTCTGTGTGGTACCGGGCGCGACATTATCCCCAACCAACTGGACCCCTCAGGCTACACCCGGGTTTAATTCCCAGCACCCACATGGCAGCTCGCAGCTGTCTGTAACTCCAGTTCAAGAGAATCTGACATCGTTATACCAATGCACATGAAATAAAGTTAAATAAAGTTAAAAAAGATAAGTAATGTAGAAACTATGCTGGCTGGAACATTTATTTCTGACCAAGGAAATAATTTAATTGAAATGTCTGTAACTTATCCTGCTCCAGATGAAGTTTTTTTTAAGAGTTTAGATAATTCTCAATAAGTGAGTGATAAATTTAAGCATGTAAGAGATATTTATACAACTAATTTAGGACTTTAAAATATAAACTACATATTGAAACATCTAAGCAGTCTAGAACACAGTTGTTAGCATCAGTGTTATTTGTTTTGTGTTTTGAGACAGGGTTTTGCTATGTAGTCCTTTCTGGCTACGAACTCAAAGGATCTGCCTGTCTCTGCCTCCAGACTATTAAAGGGATGGGATCAGACACCCAGCTTTAGTGTTTTTTGTAATGGTGCACATAGAGTTAGGGCTCTGTAAATTGCTACCTACTGTTATGTCTTGAAGAGTTAACATGCATCTTGCATTGTACTACATTTGGTCCTCATTTAGTTATGTGCTTTGAGAATAGATTGGTGATTATGCAAAAGCTAAACCAGTAATAATAGCCACAAATATTTCTAAGTATTTGGGTATTTATGTATTTAGCTTAATTATATATTTATTTATTTATTTATTTTTGTCGATAGTCTTACGTAGTCTTCTGTAGTCTAAGCTGGCCTAGAACTCATGCAGTTTAGGATGATGCTTATTACTGCTGCCAATTCCACCTTAATGCTGGGTATATGGGTGCACATCACCAAACCTGGGACATTTGAATATTTCCATTCTTTTGGAGTTTAAGACTCCATGTAATTGTTACATTGTATGTTAGATAAGTAATGATGTTCGTTTGTCAAAAAGGATGACTTTAATTAAAGTATTGCTTCATATAAAATTTTAAAAATTTACCTTTTTGTGTGTATGTGTGTGCATACGTTTGTGTGCTTTGTTGTGTGTGTAGAGTCAGAGTGCAAGTTTGCGGATATGTTCTCCCGTTCCACCTTCATGTGGATTCTGGTGATTGAATGTAATTTATTAGGCATGTGCAGCAAGTACTTTTACTTGATAAGTCATTTTGCTGCCCTCAGTTTACATAGTTTTTTTTTATTGTTGTTGTTGTTGTTAAAATTGCAGAAGAATAGACTTTATAGACCTGGTTTTGTAGGAAGTTTGGTTGGCCTGATATGATCTCAAGCATGTTTGTTGTTCTGGCATTACAGAGTAGAATACCAGTTTCTTCATACATATTCCCTGTCTAGTTTCATTCTTTTTATTGGCAGCATCTGTATTATTGTTATTCTTTTGGGTTTTTTGATGCAGGGTTTCTCTGTGTAGTCCTGGCTCTCCTGGAACTTGCTCTGTAGACCAAGCTCTTCTGGAATGCAGAGATCCACCTGCCTCTGACTCCCAAGTGCTGGGATTAGAGGCTTGTCTCACCACTCCGGGCAGCATCTGTACTTTTAAAATTTGTATTTTTTTCTATTTTGAAAGTTGTGTCTTTACTTGTTTCTTTACATTTGTGCTTGCCATTTTTAAAAATTCTTCCTCCTATTTCCTGTAATTTAGAACTTTGAAACACACATTGTTTGGTGAAATAGTCAAGTAAGAGAGCAAGCATCATTGCTGTGAAAACAATGTGTTTCCTGGGGAATCTCTGCTGCGAGTAAACAGTAAACTTCGAAAGTTTCTGTATGGAATGTGATCTTGTCAAGCAATATGGATGTATAAAAATAACAGACTCTGGACCTGATTGCTTTTCATATGGACTTTGATTTAAGGAGTGGCTTTTATGGAGCACATTTGGTAATAATAGAGCTGGCCAAATTTTTGGGTTTGTGTGAGGTGAAGGACTTTATGACATTGGTAAAGAAGGGCGGTCAGTGGAGACCGTTAGTCTTGGAGAAACAAAGAAGAAGGTGGGGTGAGAGCAGCTTTGAGGTCCAAAGGAAATATAATTGAAAGCATTCAGATAGTCATGGTGGTGCAAGCCTGTCATCCAAGAACTTGGGAAGTGGAGGCAGGAGAAACTCAAATTTGTATGCAGCCTGGTCTGTGTATCAAGTTCTAAGGTATTCTGGGGTACACAATGAGTCCCGCTGACAAGAAAAACATTTAAAATAGATGTGGATCTGAGTGAATGTATCTTTTAGGTTTTGAATCATTTTTAGATGACTATAAATTTGCATGTAGTTGAACAAAATAATATAGGGATTCCTCTGTACTCTTTACTCAGTTTTCTCCATTGATAACATCTTATAAAACTACAATGTCAGGTCTACAGTATTGAAATTGTACCCTGAGAGTCAAATTGACATACTTCATCCTCACAAGGAATGCTCAGGGTACCTTTTTTATATCTTGGCCCATTTCCCTCTGCCTGTATTTTCTCTTCCAACCTGACAACCAGTCATGTGTTTTTGTATCAGGTTTTCAAAGAACCATAACTTATATACCCTACCTAACATTCTAGGATTGACTTTTTCCCCTTAGCGCTGAGGTTTATCCTTTTGTATAATGTAGCAACAGTGTACTTTTTTTTAATTGCCGAGTAGTTTGCCACAATATAACTGTACCACAATTTATCATTTATTCATGAAGACATCTTGGTTGTCTCTGCGTCTTGGCTATTATGAATAAAGCTCTTATATAAACATATACATATAGACTTGTCATTGAACATATGCTTTTCTATTTTTTAAATTTAGTTTTTTTGTTCTTTTCGAGACATGGTTTCTCTGTAGCTTTTGGAAACTGTCCTGGAACTACCTCTTGTAGACCAAGCTGGCCTCTAACTCACAGAGATCCGCCTGCCTCTGCCTTATGAGTGGTGGGACTAAAGCTGTGTACCACCACTGCCCGGCTGAACATCTGTTTTTGATTCTTTTAGCTTATCCATGAGTAGAATTGCTAGTGTTATTGTAACTAACTTGCTTGCCAAAATGTTCTAATTCCTTCATATCATTACTAGCATTTGGTGTTGCCATTTATAGAAATTTGGTTAGTCTGTATTATATATGTAACAGTTTTAACTGTAGGTGTTTTGTGTTTTGTTTTTTTCCAACTAGTTATTAGGTAACTGAGGCTTCTCTTGACCTCCTGGTGTTCTCCTGCCTCTATTTGAGCTACTGCATCAGGCTTCATTGTAGTTTTCATTTTAGTTCTTGTTGTTAATGATGTTTAACATTTTTCATGTGCTCATTTGTTTTATATATCACTCAGGGCTTCTTGCACTCAGGTACTCACCACTGACCTCTACCTACTACTTTTTTTTCTTCAATTCTTATTAAATTAAGGAAGAGCAGAATTGTTTTTTCCTGAAAGGTTGAGGTTTTTTTTATTTTTATTATTTTTTGAGGAAATGGTTTAATATAGAGAAGCACACGCATGTGTGTGTGTGTGTGTGTGTGTGTGTGTGATAAGGAAAGTGGCAGTTGTACACACTGTAGTAAGGGTGGCTATAGACTTCTCAAGATAGAGTTGCCTGCAAGACAGTGTTCTTTGCAATCATGTATCAAGATTAGCTTTTCAACTAGAAAAGACCATTTTTATTGAGCAGGGAATTGCCAAATGTTTCTTGCATAATTCTAGAGGAAGAACGTCTTTCTAAGTAAGGGCTCTATTTTGCTTGAAGTTTTTAAGTCAGTTTTAAACTATAAGTACTTATATGTGATACTAGTAATGAATCAGAAAGTGGCTTCTTTTTAATAGTTCTATGAAAAAATACTTGATATCACTAATCATTAGAGTAATGAAAGCAAAACCAAAGTGAGATATCATATTATTACCTCTTCTCTGTTCAGATGGTCATTGTGGAAAAGACAAAAGAAGAAAAGCTTGTGGTGCACACGTTAATCCCAGCTCTTGGAAGGCTGAAGTGGGAGAACTAGGAGTTCAACCTAGGTAAGGGCACCCTTGGCTACATAGTGCATAGTAAACTCAAGATCACCTTGCAGTATTACCCCCCCCCAAAAAAAGAATAATAGAAAAGAAAAAAAAAGAAAAAAAGACAAAGTCATTTTGGTAAAGACATAATAAAAATCTCTATAGGCTGTTGGTGGAATTATGGCTTGGTACAGTCATTATGGAAAATAGTATGGAGATCCCTCAGAAAGTTAAAAGTAGAAACAAGATGATCAGCAATAGAAAACGATAGCATGGTGTTTACAAGCATGCATGTATACACACAGTGGAAGACAACTCATACTTAATGAAGGGAATCCCATCATTTTATGTGATCTAATCTGGAAGACAGTATAATAAATGAAATAAGCCTAGAACTGAAAGACATGGAAATACTGATTGTTTTAACTTGTAAATACAATATAAAAAGTTGAACTCAGAGACAGAGGCTAAAATGGTGGTTATCAGAGGCTGCCTGGGGAGAGGAGATAGGGAGATATTCTTCCTAGGGTACAAAGTTTTAGTTAGGCTGAGTATGTTCTAGAGGTCTATTATACATCACAATTGCTATAAACAATAATGTAGCTCTTTAGAATGGCTCAGTGATTGATGTACCATCACAGTTTCTAGAAAATGCCTCTGACAAAACTATGCTGTAATAGATTGGAATAGAAAACCCTTGTAATAGAATTGTTTACTTTCATACAAAGAAGATTGATAAAACACCAAAATCTGCATGCGGTGTGTGCCCATTTCATCTTTAACGGGTTTGTGTGGTGAGATTCATGACACCATCAGAATCAGAATGGTTCAGCGGGGCCTATGTTGAATACATGTATGCTAAATACGTTCATGACAAGATCCAGCATACTTTCCTTATTGAAGATCAGAAATCGCTGTAAAATTATTGTAGCCCAGAATTATAAAGCTAAATAAATGTTGTCTTTTTAAGGAATAAGAGAAACACATACTTGAAAATTGCAAAGAGTGTGGATCTTAAATGTCAGCAATAAAATGTGATAGGTAAGTGAGATGATAGTTGGTTACTTCAACTTAGACATTTTGTAATGTTTATCTGCATTAGGACATTTACCCTGTAAATTTATCTGTTGGTTATACTTTAATAAAGCTGAGTAAAATTGAAAAAAATGAAAGTATGCACTATCATCATTAGAACAAAAAAAGACATTGGCCTCTTTCAATAAGTTAAATTCTGGCAGATTGCTAGAGTAGGAAAATTAAGACTTTAGTGTTTTATCAGCTGTCAGCTGTCATGCTTTAGACATCATGGCCTAGAATCTGTTCTTGTTATAGGCTTATTAAAGTAAGCTAGGGGTTTATTATTAAAGTGAATTCTGAAAAGAATCTCTTGGGCCATCTTTGTATTTTTTATAAATATCCTACCCTCGGCTTGTTAAGGAATTTTATTTTTGTTACACAACAGTAACCTGGGTCCTGGAAGCTCAGATTTCCTGATGCTCAATTTTTTTATTTTACAAATTTTGTAATTTACAAAGTTTGTTGATAAGAGGGGAGAAATTGTCAGGATATATGAGACAGAGTCTCAGAGGGTTCTCATTTCCTTCTTTTTCTTCTGTTTACATTTTTATTGATTATTTAGGAATCTCACATTATGTGCCTCCATGGTGCTCACCTCCCAGTCTTCCCATTTCTACTTCCTGTCCACCATGATCTCCCCACTTCAAAAAAGACAAGTCTATTTTGTATTGACTGTATATTCACTGAAATGGTAAAATACTTAGTGGAAAAGTTCCCAAAGGGAATGAGTCTTTCTCAGCCTATATCCATGCCAGAAACCATCCATCAGCTGAGCAAAGCTTTGCAGTGGCTGGGATGGGGCTGGACTAGATGTCCTGCACCCATGCTACTGCCTGTATTGCCTGCACTGAGGGGCAGAGCAGGCTCTCCCATACTCACAGACATTAACATGGCTTCAGACATCAACTCTGACCATGGGCTTCCTCATGGACTTTGGTGGTAACTTGGACCACAGACATCAACCTGGCTGTTGGCCATATCAGAACCCTAGGGGCTGCATGGACCGTGTCCCTCAAACATTGTCTCAGGTGGTTACACATGCCACTCACACAGGCTTGGTACACCAAGACAGCAGAGCCTGAGGACATCACCAAGGCATTGGACAGTAGCACAGACTCTGTAGGTCCATGTGGATCTCAGGCTTCATCTCTGTCTGGGATAGCAGCATGAACCTCTAACACCAACACAGCCTCTTGTGCTATCGTGGACCACACTGGTCCTTCGAGGAGGTCCAATCCAGAAGATGAATATTGCCTCACGTCAGGCCTCCAATGTGTCCCAGAGCCAGGAGGAACTGCTGCCTGGCAACAGCTTCAAGGCTGTTGTATATCATGCTGTACTTGAACCTTTTGTGCCTACCCTGCCTCCAAACTAAGCATCCCCTGCCTCAGCCTCTCAAATGTTAGGATTATAGATATGACCCACCATGTCCAACAAAGCAGACTGGAAACTTTTTCTTCATTTTTATGGTAGAACCTCGATCTTATACACACTAGACAAATTCTTAGCTTCAACCTCAGACCAGAGAACTTGGTTTATTTTATAGATTGATTTTATTTTTATTTTATGTGTGACTGTTTTACCTGGATGTATATTCTGGGTGACGTGCCCAAAGTGCAGAAGAGGGTACTGGAGCCTCTGGAACTGGAGTGATGATTGCTAGCCTCCATTTGGGTGCTGGGAGCCAAACCAGGGTCCTCTAGAAATGCCATTATGTACTCTTAACCTCTGAGCAATCTCTCCGGCTTCGAAGAAAGGTTCTTTTAATTGAATTTTCTGTGTTTAGTTCATTCACAGGTTAGCAACTCCAAAGTCTTAGAAATGAAAAACTTGCTTTCAGTAGATGACTGTACAGTTTCCATGAGTTTGTAGGCTTTGTGGGGGTTGCATTGTTCTTGAATTCTAGCTTTAATCCTTGGTGATCTGATAAGATACAGGTGGTTACAGATATTTTTTGGAATTGTGGATGTTTGCTTTGTTACCAAGTATGTGGTCAATTTTCGATAAGGTTTCTTGAGCTGCAGAGAAGAAGGTATATTCTTTCCTATTTTGGTTGGAATATTCTATAGATGTCTGTTAAGTCCATTTGATTCATTACCTCCATTAATTCTCTTATTTCTCTTTTAGGTTTCTGTCTAATTGACCTGTCCATTGGTGAGAGAGGAGTGTTAAAGTCTCCTACTATTAATGTGTGCGGTTTGATTGCTGCCTTGAGGTTTAGCAATGTTTCTTTTACATACGTGGGTGCTTTTATATTAGGGGCATAGGTATTCAGGATTGAGACTTCATCCTGATCAATTGTTTCTGTTAGGAGTAGAAAATGTCCCTCTCCATCTCTTCTGATTGATTTAAGTTTGAAGTCAACTTTGTTAGAAATTAGTATGTCCACACCTGCTTGTTTCTTAGGTCCATTTACTTGATAAGCCTTATCCCAACCCTTTACTCTGAGTAGGTGTCTGTCTTTGTGGTTGAGGTGTGTTTCTTGTAAACAGCAGAATGTTGGATCCTGTTTTCGTGTCCAATCTCTTAGTCTGTGCCTTTTTATAGGTGAGTTGAGTCCATTGACATTAAGTGATATTAATGACCAGTGGTTGTTAACTCTGTTCATTTTTTAGTAGTAAATTTTGTGTGTTTGCCTTCTTCGAGTTGCGCTGGTGAAATGTCTCTAATTGTCAGAGACATTGTGGTCATTGTTGGACTTCTTGGTTAGGTTTTTTCGCTTCCTCCCTGAATCCCATTTCCCTCCGCCTCTGCCCGCCACCCTCCCGCTCCCACCACTTCTCTTCTCCTCCCTCTCCAGTCCCAAAAGCAGTCAGGTTTCCCAGCCCTGTGGAAATTACAAGGTCCTCCCCACTCCATCCAGGTCTAGGAAGGTGAACTTCCAAACTGACTAGGCTCCTACAAAGCCAAAACATGAAGTAGGATCAACCCCGTGCCACTGTCCTTGGACTCTAGCATCAACTCTCATTGTCTGCCATGTTCAGAGAGTCCGGTTTTATCCCATGCTTTTTCAGTCACAGTCCAGCTGGCCTTGGTGAGCTCCCAATAGATCGGCCCCACTGTCTCAGTGGGTGGGTGCACCCCTCGTGGTCCTGACTTCCTTGCTCATGTTCTCAGTCCTTCTGCTCCTCATTAGGACCTTGGGAGCTCAGTCTGGTGCTCCAGTGTGTGTCTCTGTCTCTCTCTCCATCCATCACTAGATGAAGTTTCTATGGTGATATGCAACATATTCACCACTATGGCTATAGGATAGGTTCATTTCAGGTTCCCTATCCTCAGGTGCCCAAGGAACTAACTGGGGACATTGCCCTGGGCACCTGGTTGCCACTCCAAGTTCAAGTCTCTTGCCAACCCTTATGTGGTTCCCTTAACTAAGATATGAGTTCCCTGTTCCCCTATCCAACCTTCCTATACCCCCAATCATACCGTTTCCTCAAGTTCCCCTCATCCTCTCCTTCACACTTTTCTCTCCCCATCTCCGCTCACCCCCATCTCTCTATTTCCCATAGCCAGGAGGATAACTATGATTTTCATTGGGTGTACACACTTGTTAGCTTCTTTAGGATCACAAATTATAGACTCAGTGGCCGCTATCCATGAATAGAAACCAATGATGAGTGAGTACATCCCATGATCTTCTTTTTGAGTCTGGGTTACCTCACTTTGGATAGTATTTTCTATTTCCATCCATTTGCATGCAAAATTCAAAAAGTCATTGTTTTTTACCGCTGAGTAATACTTTAATGTATATATATTCCACACTTTCTTCATCCATTCTTCCATTGAAGGACATCTAGGATGCTTCAAGGTTCTGGCTATTACAAATAATGCTGCTATGAACATAGTTGAACAAATGCTTTTGTAATATGATAGGGAATCTCTTGGGTATATTGCCAAGAGTGGTATTGCTGGGTCCAGGGGTAAGTTAATCCCAATTTTTCTGAGAAACTGCCACACTGATTTCCAAAGTGGTTGCAAAAGTTTGCAGTCCCACCAGCAATGGATGAGGGTACCCTTTTCTCCACAACTTCTCCAGCAAAGGCTATAATTGGTGGTTTTGATTTTAGTCATTCTGACAGGTGTAAGATGATATCTAAAAATTGTTTTGATTTGCATTTCTCTGATCACTAAGGAGGTTGAGCATGACCTTAAGTATCTTTTGGCCATTTGAAACTCTTCTGTTGAGAATTCTCTGTTCAGTTCAGTGCCCCATTTTTTAATTGGGTTAATTATCATTTTAACGTCTAGTTTCTTGAGTTCTTTATATATTTTGGAGATCAGACCTTTGTCTGTTGCGGGGTTGGTGAAGATCTTCTCCCAGTCAGTAGGCTGCCTTTTTGTCTTAATGACAGTGTACTTTGCTTTACAGAAGCTTCTCAGTTTCAGGAGGTCCCATTTATTCAGTGTGCCCTCAATGTCTGTGCTGCTGGGGTTATACATCTTGGGGATATTTCTATAATTAGGTTAAGAATTTTATTTGTTCTTTTGAGTCACACTAGGTAGGGCTGCTTACTTTTCATGACTTGTACTATTTGGAGATGTTTCCATAATTAGATTGGGAATATTATTTGTTCTTTTTGAGTCACACTAGGTGGGACTGTTATTTATGATATTTTAAGTATTTATCTCTTTTAACTATTATCAGCAAACAGTACATTATTAGGACTTGGCTTTCATTTTTGTACTACTAATAGTACCAAGAGGTGTTTATTAGACCTTTTTTTCCTACATGATGCAGTGTATATCCAGGCTGTGTGCTGAAATAAGTGTTTGGTTTACAGCTAATCACTTTGCAAGGGGAGGTCATCAGGTTTTGTGTTTGTTTTAAAAAGTGGTTTTTTAGCTTTACTTATATCCATTTGTAGGGCTACATCTCTGATTTGACCCAATAGATTCTACTTCAGTATACCTGTGCTATAGCCACAACTTGTTATTTCTGTTTTCTGTAAGTTTATTCCACACAGCATCACTTGAAAGGGAAGTCAGTTTGTTAAGTGAGTTAAGGCGTGGTGGGCATGCCTAAGACCCTAAGCAATAGAGGTGAGGTGGCCAGATCTTGACTTGCCCTCTAACCAGACTCATGATTATCGTAAATATCAGCATAGAACCTTCATCCAGCAACTAATGGCAACAGAGGCAGAGATCCACATTGGAGCACTGGAATGAGCTCCCAAAGTCCAGTTGAAGAGTTTTAAGTTGTTTTCTCTACTTATTTTGGGTTAGGATTATCAAGTCTTCCTGTTGTGTGACCACTGGGTTCTGGTGTTACCATGTTGCTTTTTAGGTTGTTGGAGGGATTCTTACTTTGGCGCCTACCCATCTAGTCCTTCAAATGAGGCCTGCAGTGTTTTTGTGTCTTGGTCCAGTCCTTGAAGTGGCTGTCTGAGTGTTTGGGAGTTTTTCTTGATATGCTTTACTGTCACTGTCTGTCTCAGAAGTTTCTGAGGTCTCTATATGCCTGCTCTCTCAGTCTTCTTTCCTGTTGTGTTCACTTCGTGCTCTCTTAATCCCCTCAGTGTTGTAGCAAGCTCTTGTTCCCCTCAGTATTATAGCAAGCTTTCAGCTCTTAGGCAGCATGTGGCTAACACCTTGGAGGGGTGTCCCATGGGTGGCATTAGGTTTGAGGGGATCCTAGCCACAGGAAACTTCCTGCTTGCTAGAAAATCTGAGGGAGTTGGGGAGGTACCTGTAGTTTTGTCCCACTGGGGAGGTCCTAGAGAGTGGGGCGTCCTGCCATGTGACTGTTCACTCACCTCTTAAGTCCCCTCAGTATTGGAGCAAGCTGTGTTTTAAAGTCCAACCCAAGTTGCAGGAGGGTAGCCTTTATTATTTTTTAAAAAGATTATTTTAAAAAAGATTTATTTTATTTGTATGTGTTTCTTGAGTATGTTCCAGGTGTGTGCTGGTGTCTTTTGGCATGGTGAGAAGAGTTCAGATATCCTGGAACTGGAGTTACATGTCCATGAACTTACTCATGGGGCTGCTGTGATCCAAACCCAGGTCTCCTAGAAGAGCAGCAAGTACTCAGTGCAAAGCTATCTTCTCAGCCCCACCTTGAGTACATTGTTTTACAAAAAGTTAAACTGTAATCTTTACTATGTTGGTTATAAATTAAAGAACTAGAAGTTTTTTTCATTTATTTCCACACACGGGGTGGAGGAAGAGAAATAGAGAGAGAGAGAGAGAGAGAGAGAGAGAGAGAGAGAGAGACCAAGCTAATTTATAAAAGAAAGCATTTTACAGTTTCAGAGGGTTAGTGCATCACTGTGACTCTGGAGTCTCCAACATTTTGGATCTTTAGTACAAATCCAAGCTTCTTGTTCTCAGCTTTATATTATGGCCTCTATGGGCCTGCAAGCCACATGCCATCAGGGCTGTAACATTTTTTTCTGAACTAATGAGGAAGATTTCACAACCTCTTAACTCCAGTATTTTGGATTCTAAAGTCAGGCAAGTATTGTTGTACATTTTGGATGGAATATGGCTCTCTCATTGGATTCCATTTGTATAAACTTTGAACTCTTGGTGTTTTCCTTTGTTGAATAAGCTTTACTTTGTTTTTGGAGTAGATTCTATAGGGATTTTCTTTTTACAGGTTTCATGGTTAGCTAGGTGGGATCTTTACCTTCATTCCAATTCTCTGTACCTCTTTCAGCACAAACCTAGGTGTAGGCATTTTATTTCCTGGTCTTCCTTTTTCTCCTCAGATTGTGCATTTGTATTTCTCTTTTCCCTGTTTGCATTTTTCTTTTTTTCTTTCTTTCTTTCTTTCTTTCTTTCTTTCTTTCTTTCTTTCTTCCTACCTTCCTTCCTTCCTTTTTTGGGGTGTACAGTGTTTCTTTGTAGCTTTTGAGCCAGTAGTTGGGGTTTTAGCTCAGTGGTAGAACACTTGCTTAGCACTTTTACATTTTAGAGCTGCATTAAGAATGATTACTCATAACCATGAGTCAATACTGTCTTGAATGAAATCTCTGCCAATAATATTGTTCCAAAACTCTTCAATTTAGCCTCAAGCAGGTTCTTAGGACAAGGGCCAAAAGCAGCCACATTGTTGGCTAAAACATTACAAGAATTGTCTTTATTCTAGTTTCTTTTTAATTTTTTTTTATTTTTTATCAATAATACCATTCAAAATTTGCACTTCCTCCCCTAGTCCCATTTCCCTGTTACTCCCCCACTCACTCTTCCCCTTCTCTACCAATCCTAAGAGGGCAGGGTACCCTGCCCTTTGGGAAGGCCCTCCCCCCTCCAACCAGGCCTAGGAAGGTGTGCATTCAAACAGACTAGGATCCCCAAAACCAGTATATGCAGTAGAGACAAATCTCAGTGCCATTATCATTTTCTTCTCAGTCAGCCCCCATGCCTCCAGCTGGATTTAGTTCAGGCACACTGTCTCAGTGGGTGGACCAACCCCGCCTGGTCCTGATGTCCTTACTCATCTTCTCCCTCCTTCTGCTCTTCAACTGGATCTTAGGAGCTCAGTCTAATGCTCTGATGTGGGTCTCTGTCTCTATCTCCATGCATCGCTGGACGATGGTTCTATGGTGATATTCAAGATAATCATCAGTGTGAGTATGGGACAAGGCCAGTTCAGGCACCCTCTCATCTACTGCCCAAGGACCTAGCTGGAGATATCCCCGTGGACACCTGAGAATCCTTCTAGAGCCAAGTTTCTTGCCAACCCTAAAATGGCTCCCTTAATTAAGATATCGTCTTCTCTGCTCCCATATCCACCCTTCCTCCATTGCAACCATCCCACTCTCCCAAGCTCTCCCGAATTCTTCCCTTCTCCCCTCTGTATCCCCCCTCCCCTTCATCCCACCCCATCCCCACCTTCCCAACTTTTGCCCAGTGCTCTTGTCTGCTTCCAGTTTCCAGGAGGATATATATGTTTTTCTTTGTGTTCACTTTATTCCAGTTTCTAATACTGTTTCACCCTGAAACCTCTTGAACTGGGCCTCTATATTCCACATTGCTCTTAGTACTACTGTCTTCAAAGCTCTTGTAGCATTTTTAAGCCCCACTTAAAACATTCAACCACTTTCCTCATGCAGAGTTCCCAAGTCAACATTCCTCTAACAAGCAGCTTGACCAGTCCTGTCACAGCAATACCATGTAACAACTTTATCATAGTTACTTATCTATTGTAAAGAGACACCATAATGAAGGCAGCTTATAAAAGAAAACATTTAATTGGGGGCTTGCTCATGGTCAGAGAATGAGTCCATGACCATCACGTCATGGGGCATGGAAACACACAGGCATGACACTGGAGAGTAGCTGGGAGTTTTAAACTGATTTACAAGTTGGTAGCAGAGGTGGTGGAGGGAGGGGCTGGACCTGTCTTAGGTTCTGAAATCTCAAAGTCCACCTCCTGTGATACACCTGTCCAACGAGGTCACATCTAATCTTTCTCAAAATGGTTCCACCAACTAGGGATTAAGCATTTAAATATAGGAGCTTTTATGGGACCATTCTCTTTCAAACCACCACATTAATCAAAATACTATTTTAGGACCAAAATTGCTCAATATTATATGATTAAGAAACAGCAAAGCAGATTCAGAGACTACTAGAGAAAAGAAATATATATTATAAGCATTATAAGCAACTTCTAAAACTTGACAGAGATATCTTGCTGCCTGGACAGTAAACCAAAGTTCTTCTGTAACATCGGGAAATCCTACTTCAGCCTACAGGCCCATAGTATCTGATAGACTTTTCCATGAAGCAGTTAATTTGAAAGGCTGTTTTGCCTCTATTGGCAGTTTGTCAGTCACTTTCTTCTGTGTCCTGCAGAATATCTGGGACATTTCTTGAAGCAGGAACCCTGAAGGACTCAGGAGACATTTTTATGGTGTTGGTTTTCTCCTACTTTATGCAAGTTACAGGGATCAAACTCAGGTTGCCACGCCTTGGTGGCAAAAACCTTTGCTTTTGAGCCCTCTTATATTTTCACTGGAATAAGAGAATAGACTTCCTCCCTTATTCTGAAGAACCACAGAAAAGGCCTTTTTCTTTTAGTGGGGCATAGGAATGTTTGCAGTTGGAGTATGGAAGGATGATTTGCACACATTTTCTCAGTACTGTACCTTTACCACCATCTAGATGACTACATTGAAAGCAACCTCCACATTATGCCAGGATGTCCTCCAAAAGGGGTGAATTTGGAATTAGGCAGGGATTCCTTAGCAGGCAAAAGCGTGCAGCACAACGAAAAAGATGGAACCCAAAATATAGGTAAAATTATTTACCAAGTTCCCACCAAACCTTCCATGCATTTCATCAAGTTTGATAGTGACTTCCATATCTATGTCTATGATTTGATAAAGATGTGTTAAAGTGAAATTCTCAAATTTTGGGGGTCTGACTTATCCTATTAGCCATCTCTTTCATTGGATCACTCACTTATCCAATGAATGATTGAATTTATCCATTCCTCCATGTCTCTATCTTCTTCAATCCCTTCTTCCATTTCCCCATGTCTTGTGTCTACAGGTTGCCAAGATAAATCTACTATGTCTCTTCTGTTCTAGAAACTTTCATTTGTAAAGAACTTGCCCTCTCAGGAGTGGATTTTTCTGAGTTCTCTGTAGATGGAGACCATATGAGGAGGAACAGAGGAGCAACAATGACAACACTTGCACAGTAGAGTTAGGCAGATTACAGATTGATGCCTGGCAAGCCTGTACAATGAGTCAGATTCCCATGAGCTCTGTCACTGTGATCTCACATAGATAACTCATTCAGTGTTCACATCCAAACATTGAGTTTTAATTTTTGTCCTAATCTGGTAAAGAAACCAAGATGAGGAGAATAGAGGAGCCTGATGTAAGGCCACAAAATGGGTCATTTGAAAATGTAAGACTACATGCCTCCATGTGTGCTGCCACCCTTCTTAGGAAATCCATCTTTCCATAGATTAGCTAAAGGCAACCCAAGTCTCCAGCACACTGCTAACCACAGGTTTGAACCTAACTGCCTTTGATTTCTGAAACAATTGCTGTCCCGTTAGGGTCTCACAACAACACAGCAAGGTATGTAAGAATGCCCCACCATCACCTTAGAGCATGTTCAGGACACCAAAGAGCAAGCAAGTTATCTTTATTGGAATTACAAATGTTTCTGGAGGGACAAAAGGATGTATATAAAAAAGAAAAAACGATTGGTGTACTCACTACGATTTTATGTGATATGGCCCACACAGGCTTCTGGTTCTGAATACTTGGTCCTCAGGAGGTTTTGTAGGTTGTGGAGACCCAGAACCTAGCTGGAGGAATTGCGGTCTGAAAGCTCAAGCCTTGATGTTTCAGGGCATCCTTTCACCGGTCCCCAATGTTTACTGATTTCCTTACAGAGAATGAGAGGCCTCCTACTCCTGCTGCCATGGCTTCTGCAACATGAACAGTGAGAACCCCCTTCACACCCTGGTTGCTCTCATCACATAGGAAGGTGAAAGTCACAAACAATCTCCCACACCAGTTTAGAATTATGATTCATAAAATGGTTATTTCTTTTAAGGGGCAAACCTTACAGATTGCCATGCCAGACAACAGCCCTCTGCAGGATGAGGAGAGGAGCCTAGTAGCTGGATGTGGAGATGGATGCAAGAGACCAAGCTGAAGGCAGTTGCTCCATTTTGAAAGAGAGAGACACCACACCCCAATGGCCTTTATCTCAGTTGCTATAGCCTGAAGGAGCAGAAAGAGCTCCTGCAACACACATATTTGGACATAGCAGCAAAATTTACCAGTATGTGACAAAAACCTATTTTAGTTTATTTTTTTCATGCTTTCAGGTACATGGCAGAGACAGGCTCTGCTTCATGCATTTGTGTGACCAATGATTTCCCTTTAAGAAAAAACCCACAAACGCTCCCAACAACATCATCAGCATTCAACAACATGTCCATGATTTCTTTGCTTTGCCTTTGATTGAGTGGTAAATCATGCTGCTAGTTAAGCTGTGCAAGCAATGTGAATTTTTCTGTAAATATATAGACAGAATTGACAGGTATCTTAAACATGTCAGGGGGTCACACTGCAATGGAGTGGGTTAATCATCACCATGTGACAGTGACATATTTAAGATCTCTCCTTTGTCATTAAATCTCAGAATTGTCAAGATGTTATGTTTTTGTGCAGACTTCTCAGGGTTTTCTCCCATTCATGGTTTCCATGGATGTTTGCTAGTTATGCTTACATGTCTTTTGCCAGATTCTGTCAGTTTTTGGCATGCACTCTCAGCTCCACAACTTCTCCTGCCCTAAGATTCTAGTTCCAGGCATTTTAGACACTTGTGACTGTTGCACGAGTGTCTCATGTTCCGCCTAAATGATTTGGAATGTTATTTAGCCTGAGATTTAACTTCCATCCCTGAGTTCATTGACTTTCCTTGACCATATTTCTTGGGCCACTGAGCTGAACTACTAGGGGTTTGCTCCAGTTACTTCTCCATGCTGAGACAGCCTACACTCTCAGTACTACTGTGATAGTGTTTCTGTAGCAAGTATTCTTCTCAAGATAAGAAGAAATTTCAATATTTTAATCCATCTGCTGTTATTGTGTCTTAAACACACAAACACACCCCCATAAGTTAATGCACACACACTGTTGATATCTCTACCTTAGGGTGCCGTTCTGGGGTTAGTAAGACGCTTCTCTCTAGAGGGGTTCCCAGAAAATCATGGGGTGACACCAACGAAGACCTTGGGCAGGTGAGCTGTGGGTGCCTGTACTGTGCCATGTCCCTAGGCACTACGGGTGCTTTGTCCCATAATCAGACTGATGACTATCTTGAATATCACCATAGAACTGTTGTACGGAAAAGGATGGAGATAAAGTCAGAGACCCACATCAGAAAACTAGACTGAGCTACCAAGCTCCAGTTGAAGACCTGAAGGGGAGAGAATAAGAGCAAAGAACTAAGGAATACAAGGGCTTGGTCCACCCACTGAGACACTGTGTCTGAGCTAATGGGAGATCAACAAAACCAGCTTTGCTGGGACTGACAGAGCATGGGATCAAAGTGGAAGCATTGAATGTGGCTGACAATTGGGGCAGAAGGAGAACCCAATGCTAATGGCACTGGGATTTGTCTGTACTGCACATACAGGCTTTAATCGATCATATTATATGTAGATGCATACCTTCCTCAATCTGGATGGAGTGGGGGCAAGGGCTTCCCACAGGTCAAGGTACCCTGCCCTCTATTAGGACTGGATTGGTGTGGAGAGGATTGGTGGTTGCGTGAGTAGTTAGGGGGAGGAGGAAAGGAAGTGGAAATTTGAAATTTATTATTTATGAAGGAAGAAAAAATCAATAGAAGATAACCAATGGAGAGACGGGATCTAAGAAAAAAAAACTTTCATGTGATTTGTTGACTCAGACACCAAAGAATTTTTCAGAAAAATAAGATACAGGGATTGAGTTGCTTGGGCAAGAGTGTGACTTGAGTAATTGGGAAGATGAGTGGGGGCTTATTTTGGGTCCCCTTGTGGCTGTATACAGCTTTTGAGGAGCTGAATGCTGGATGTTTCTGTGGGTAAATAGGGAAGTAACAAGCTTGTGAGGGGATTTCTGACATAAGTAGAGCCTTGGTGATGTCACAAAGCCTTGGTTCGTTGGGTAGCAACTCTGTTCCACTCAAAGCACTTGTCTTCCATGAAGGTGGGTTTATTATCCTCACAGTGGCTGAGAAGGACAGTTCAGCTCCTGGTCTCAACAACTGTTCAACAGGCTTTTTGCACCTGAACATTTCCGGAAGATGGAATCTGGAGAGTTAGGACATTTTCTTTTGGTAAATATGTTTCCAAAGCAACTAAGACCTCTGTCGTACAAAAAAGTTTTCCTTCAAATGTCCTGCGGGTCCACCATTTCTGTTGTTACCAGCTCCTATATTTGATAGCTGTGGGGATGGTGAATGCCAGCTATTCTTCCCACTTTATCTTTGCTAACAATATCAAATTCATCAATCCACTAAAATGGCAAAGCTCCTCTTTGTCCATAGGTGTTTTAAAAGATACTAATTATTTCTCAATGGCTGCTGTTGCCCAGAATAATGAGTCTTTCAGGCTGAAGTGGGTCTCACAGTACTCACTTCCACAATGAAGACACAGAATTGCTTTATGTAATAGACCTGGGTCTGGATCAGGAGACCCAATACAGAGAGCCAGTGGATTGGAGTGCCATGACCTTGGGCAGGCTGTCTTGGATTGAGCCCCCTACCTATTAGCTTGATGTCGAAGGAGACGTGTGGATGTCCTTCGAATTCTTTGTTATCTGTTCAGATTTTTCTTACTCGTTTCGGGGATAGGCATACCTTCTCCTCTCATTGACTTAGTCAGTCAGAAAGTAGGTTTCTCAGCAGAGGTCATTTGCCTTTAAGCAGCAGGAATGTGTCTCTGAGATTGATATACTGAGTTGTAGAGAAAAATTTGCAAATTGTCCTATTTATTTCTTAAGAGAAAATTACAGTTAGGTATGCAAACCTGTTGATCAATATCTTTGTCTCCTGCACCACAGTTCTTCCAGAAAAGAGCCTTGACCTCATAGCCTCCCCTTGTTGTCCTTGCAGGCACTCATGGTTGAGGCCACGACTTGGTTTCTGAATTAAACAGAAGGAAAGTTCTTTCAACCTAGAGAGTGGGCAGCTATGAAGCCCAAGCACAGAAAGATATCCAAGAAACAGCGGACCAGGAGGTCAGTGGCCTATCTCAGTAAGTCTACAGCCATGATGAAGATGCCTCTTAGTATGAGATGCATGCCACCTGTCCAGAAGAGGAATGGGTCATCTCTCCAGAAGCAAAAACTGAGAAGGCCTTTTGAGGCCCTGGAGAATATTGTCGGCCGCAGAATTTCTCATGGCTGGAAGGAAGCCAATGAACCAGTCACCCAGTGGAAAGCCATCATTCTAGATCAACTGCCAACAAATCCCTCTCTCTATTTGTTGAAGTATGATGGGATAGATTGTGTCTATGGATTGGAGCTTCACAGTGATGAAAGGATTTTAAACCTTAAGTTCCTGCCTAACAACGTACCATTTCCTCAGGAGACAGACACTCATCTCTCAAACACCATAGTTGGCAGAGCAGTGAAACATACATTTGAGGGCACAAATGGCTCTAAGGATGACTGGAAGGGGATGGTCCTAGAGGAGGTGCCAATCATGAAGACCTGGTTCTATATTACCTACAAGAAAGATCCGGTCTTGTACGTTTACCACCTCCTGGTTGACTACCTTGAAGGCAACCTCCACATCATGCCAGGCTCTATGGAGGAGTGGACTGGGGTGGTCCAAGATGAGGTGCAGACCATGAAGACCTGTTTCTACATTACCTACAAGAAAGATCCAGTTGTGTACCTTTACCACCATCTAGATGAATACATTGAAAGCAACCTCCACATTATGCCAGGATGTCCTCCAATAGGGGTGAATTTGGAATTTGGCAGGGATTCCTTGGCATGCAAAAGCGTGCAGCACAACGAAAAAGATGGAACCCAAAAGATAGGTAAAATTATTTACCAAGTTCCCACCAAACCTTCCTTGCATTTCATCAAGTTTGATAATGACTTCCATATCTATGTCTATGATTTGATGAAGATCTGTTAAAGTGAAATTCACAAATTTTGGAGGTCATTCTTAAAACTGTGTTTGGGGAACTCTTTTTTTCAGAAATACCTCAGGTCTTCTATTAATCCTGGTATCTTTCCCAATGGAATATTTTTTTGCTATAAACAAAAATTTGTGAAGGTGTTATGTTGTTTGGTCAATGATGGAGTTTCTGGTGGATGGGACATCACAGAAAGACAGGCCTCAAAACAAAACAGGACTTATGGTCTTTTCCCCTTGGAGAGGGAATGACGAAAGGAGATGCAGTGTGTGGAAGAGGACAAGATGGCTGTTTAGGAAACAGAGGAGAGTGGCCAAAACGATGTAGGATCTCAGAGAGGGATAATGCGGGAGGGAAAAACATGTCATATGGAAAGATGTGACATCGTGGTGTTGGGACTTAAGAGGATAGAGAGTGATCATGAAGGGTCACAAATGTGTACTCAGAAGCAAAGAAAATTGGGTTTCATTTGATTAATGGTTTAATTCATACCATCTGGAAGTCACTGGGTATATGAACTTCACTGGAGCATGTTGAGTGACCCGGATCCTCCTGCCTAAAGAAAAGTGTCTCCTCTCAGTGGCTCTTCTGCAATGGGGTGGACCTCGGGCTACCGACTTACTTTTGCCAGGCTTCTATCTACTACCTATTTTGTCATGCCTGGAACCTTTCTGTCTTGCACTCTCACAGGTCTTATGCATGCCATTCAACCCCTGTGAGTTCATTTAAACAATTGGCCTGCCTTTACTGTAAAACACTGTTCCCTTGTCATTGATCATGTTCTGTGGGATTTGGGCTATAAAACTCATAAACAGACTCACCCGCACCCAGGCTAAACTAGTAGTACATTGAATCACATTGGTGTGTGACATGCACAGATATGATGAATGCACGAGCTCCATAAAATCAGTTACCTAGGGAATCAGTGATGTTAGGAGAAGTGTGGCAAAGACCCCACAAACCCATCAGACCCGAGGATACCAGTATGATATTGATGCCTGACTCCCATCATGCAAGGATCCTGACATCTTTAACAGGGCAGTTTTGGTTCCTTCATCTTCAAAAACTTGGTTAGTAAGGTTGTAGGTGTCAAACTGCCATTCAGGGCCCAGCATGTAGGTCACCTGTGCTAGGTCAGGTTATTTGGCTACAATGTGGGTGAAAACTTGTACCAGGGCATGCTGGTACCCTCGCCCCTTCTTCTCCTCAACATCATCATCACTCTCCTGGGTGGGTCTAGAGCACAAAGAAGGCAAAATGGACTAAGCTTCCTCCTTAGTGGATAACCTTATCTACCCTCAATTTGGACTGACTTTCAGAGGGCATGCAGCACATTTTATCCTATTAGCCATCTCTTTCATTGGATCACTCACTTATCCAATGAATGATTGAATTTATCCATTCCTCCATGTCTCTATCTTCTTCAATCCCTTCTTCCATTTCCCCATGTCTTGTGTCTACAGGTTGCCAAGATAAATCTACTATGTCTCTTCTGTTCTAGAAACTTTCATTTGTAAAGAACTTGCCCTCTCAGGGGTGGATTTTTCTGAGTTCTCTGTAGATGGAGACCATATGAGGAGGAACAGAGGAGCAACCATGACAACACTTGCGCAGTAGAGTTAGGCAGATTACAGATTGATGCCTGGCAAGCCTGTACAATGAGTCAGATTCCCATGAGCTCTGTCACTGTGATCTCACATAGATAACTCATTCAGTGTTCACGTCCAGGACATTGAGTTTTAATTTTTGTCCTAATCTGGTAAAGAAACCAAGATGAGGAGAATAGAGGAGCCTGATGTAAGGCCACAAAATGGGTCATTTGAAAAGGTAAGACTACATGCCTCCATGTGTGCTGCCACCCTTCTTAGGAAATCCATCTTTCTATAGATTAGCTATAGGCAACCCAAGTGTCCAGCACACTGCTAACCACAGGTTTGAACCTAACTGCCTTTGATTTCTGAAGCAATTGCTGTCCCGTTAAGGTCTCACAACAACACAGCAAGGTATGTAAGAATGCCCCACCATCACCTTAGAGCATGTTCAGGACACCAAAGAGCAAGCAAGTTATCTTTATTGGAAATACAAATGTTTCCGGAGGGACAA
Source organism: Chionomys nivalis (assembly GCF_950005125.1). NCBI lineage: Eukaryota > Metazoa > Chordata > Mammalia > Rodentia > Cricetidae > Chionomys > Chionomys nivalis. Next base: position 62,567 of record NW_026646967.1, on the reverse strand, counting down.
AAGGATGTACATAAAAAAGAAAAAACGATTGGTGTACTCACTACGATTTTATGTGATATGGCCCTCACAGGCTTCTGGTTCTGAATACTTGGCCTCAGGAGGTTTTGTAGGTTGTGCAGACCCAGAACCTAGCTGGAGGAATTGCGGTGTGAAAGCTCAAGCCTTGATGTTTCAGGGCATCCTTTCACTGGTCCCCAATGTTTACTGATTTCCTTACAGAGAATGGGAGGCCTCCTACTCCTGCTGCCATGGCTTCTGGAACATGAACAGTGAGAACCCCCTTCACACCCTGGTTGCTCTCATCACATAGGAAGGTGTAAGTCACAAACAATCTCCCACACCAGTTTAGAATTATGATTCATAAAATGGTTATTTCTTTTAAGGGGCAAACCTTACAGATTGCCATGCCAGACAACAGCCCTCTGCAGGATGAGGAGAGGAGCCTAGTAGCTGGATGTGGAGATGGATGCAAGAGACCAAGCTGAAGGCAGTTGCTCCATTTTGAAAGAGAGAGACACCACACCCCAATGGCCTTTATCTCAGTTGCTATAGCCTGAAGGAGCAGAAAGAGCTCCTGCAACACACATATTTGGACATAGCAGCAAAATTTACCAGTATGTGACAAAAATCTATTTTAGTTTATTTTTTTCATGCTTTCAGGTACATGGCAGAGACAGGCTCTGCTTCATGCATTTGTGTGACCAATGATTTCCCTTTAAGAAAAAACCCACAAACGCTCCCAACAACATCATCAGCATTCAACAACATGTCCATGATTTCTTTGCTTTGCCTTTGATTGAGTGGTAAATCATGCTGCTAGTTAATCTGTGCAAGCAATATGAATTTCTCTGTAAATATATAGACAGAATTGACAGGTATCTTAAACATGTCAGGGGGTCACACTGCAATGGAGTGGGTTAATCATCACCATGTGACAGTGACATATTTAAGATCTCTCCTTTGTCATTAAATCTCAGAATTGTCAAGATGTTATGTTTTTGTGCAGACTTCTCAGGGTTTTCTCCCATTCATGGTTTCCATGGATGTTTGCTAGTTATGCTTTCATGGCTTTTGCCAGATTCTGTCAGTTTTTGGCATGCACTCTCAGCTCCACAACTTCTCCTGCCCTAAGATTCTAGTTCCAGGCATTTTAGACACTTGTGACTGTTGCACGAGTGTCTCATGTTCGGCCTAAATGATTTGGAATGTTTTTTATCCTGAGTTTTAACTTCCTTCCCTGAGTTCATTGACTTTCCTTGACCATTTTTCTTGGGCCACTGAGCTGAACAACTAGGGGTTTGCTCCAGTTACTTCTCCATGCTGAGACAGCCTACACTCTCAGTACTACTTTGATAGTGTTTCTGTAGCAAGTATTCTTCTCAAGATAAGAAGAAATTTCAATATTATAATCCATCTGCTGTTATTGTGTCTTAAACACACAAACACAACCCCATAAGTTAATGCAAACACACTGTTGATATCTCAACCTTAGGGTGCCGTTCTGGGGTTAGTAAGAGGCTTCTCTCTAGAGGGGTTCCCGGAAAGCCATGGGGTGACACCAACGAGGACCTTGGGCAGGTGAGCTGTGGGTGCCTGCACTGTGCAATGTCCCTAGGCACTACGGGTGCTTTGTCCCATAATCAGACTGATGACTATCTTGAATATCACAATAGAACTGTTGTACGGAAAAGGATGGAGATAAAGACAGGAACCCACATCAGAAAACTAGACTGAGCTACGAAGCTCCAGTTGAAGACCTGAAGGGGAGAGAATAAGAGCAAAGAACTAAGGAATACAAGAGCTTGGTCCACCCACTGAGACACTGTGTCTGAACTAATGGGAGATCAACAATCCCAGCTATGCTGGGACTGACAGAGCATGGGATCAAAGTGGAAGCATTGAATGTGGCTGACAATTGGGGCAGAAGGAGAACCCAATGATAATGGCACTGGGATTTGTCTGTACTGCACATACAGGCTTTAATCGATCATATTATATGTAGATGCATACCTTCCTCAATCTGGATGGAGGGGGGACAAGGGCTTCCCACAGGTCAAGGTACCCTGCCCTCTATTAGGACTGGATTGGTGTGGAGAGGATTGGTGGTTGCGTGAGTAGTTAGGGGGAGGAAGAAAGGAAGTGGAAATTTGAAATTTATTATTTATGAAGGAAGAAAAAATCAATAGAAGTTAACCAATGGAGAGACGGGATCTAAGAAAAAAAAACTTTCATGTGATTTGTTGACTCAGACACCAAAGACTTTTTCAGAAAAATAAGATACAGGGATTGAGTTGCTTGGGCAAGAGTGTGACTTGAGTAATTGGGAAGATGAGTGGGGGCTTATTTTGGGTCCCCTTGTGGCTGTATACAGCTTTTGAGGAGCTGAATGCTGGATGTTTCTGTGGGTATATAGGGAAGTAAAAAGCTTGTGAGGGGATTTCTGACATAAGTAGAGCCTTGGTGCTGTCACAAAGCCTTGGTTCGTTGGGTAGCAACTCTGTTCCACTCAAAGCACTAGTCTTTCATGAGGGGGGGTTTATTATCCTCACAGTGGCTGAGAAGGACAGTTCAGCTCCTGGTCTCCACAACTGTTCAACAGGCTTTTTGCACCTGAACATTTCCGGAAGATGGAATCTGGAGAGGTAGGACATTTTCTTTTGGTAAATATGTTTCCAAAGCAACTAAGACCTCTGTCGTACAAAAAAGTTTTCTTTCAAATGTCCTGCGGGTCCACCATTTCTGTTGTTACCAGCTCCTATATTTGATAGCTGTGGGGATGGTGAATCCCAGCTATTCTTCCCACTTTATCTTTGCTAACAATATCAAATTCATCAATCCACTAAAATGGCAAAGCTCCTCTTTGTCCATAGGTGTTTTAAAAGATACTAATTATTTCTCAATGGCTGCTGTTGCCCAGAATAATGAGTCTTTCTGTTTGAAGTGGGTCTCACAGTACTCACTTCCACAATGAAGACACAGAATGGCTTTATGTAATAGACCTGGGTCTGGATCAGTAGACCCAATACAGAGAGCCAGTGGACTGGAATGCCATGACCTTGGGCAGGCTGTCTTGGATTAGCCCCCTACCTATTAGATTGATGTCGAAGGAGACATGTGGATGTCCTTCGAATTCTTTGTTATCTGTTCAGATTTTTCTTACTCGTTTCGGGGATAGGCATACCTTCTCCTCTCATTGACTTAGTCAGTCAAAAAGTAGGTTTCTCAGCAGAGGTCATATGCCTTTGGGCAGCAGGAATGTGTCTCTGAGATTGATATACTGAGCTGTAGAGAAAAATTTGCAAATTGTCCTATTTATTTCTTAAGAGAAAATTACAGTTAGGTATGCAAACCTGTTGATCAATATCTTTGTCTCCTGCACCACAGTTCTTCCAGAAAAGGGCCTTGACCTCATAGCCTCACCTTGTTATCCTTGCAGGCACTCATGGTTGAGGCCACGACTTGGTTTTTAAATTAAACAGAAGGAAAGTTCTTTCAACCTAGAGAGTGGGCAGCTATGAAGCCCAAGCACAGAAAGATAGCCAAGAAACAGCGGACCAGGAGGTCAGTGGCCTATCTCAGTAAGTCTACAGCCATGATGAAGATGCCTCTTAGTATGAGATGCATGCCACCAGTCCAGAAGAGGAATGGGTCATCTCTCCAGAAGCAAAAACTGATAGGCCTTTTGAGGCCCTGGAGAATATTGTCGGCCGCAGAATTTCTCAAGGCTGGAAGGAAGCCAATGAACCAGTCACCCAGTGGAAAGCCATCATTCTAGATCAACTGCCAACAAATCCCTCTATTTGTTGAAGTATGATGGGATAGATTGTGTCTATGGATTGGAGCTTCACAGTGATGAAAGGATTTTAAACCTTAAGTTCCTGCCTAACAACGTACCATTTCCTCAGGAGACAGACACTCATCTCTCAAACACCATAGTTGGCAGAGCAGTGAAACATACATTTGAGGGCACAAATGGCTCTAAGGATGACTGGAAGGGGATGGTCCTAGAGGAGGTGCCAATCATGAAGACCTGGTTCTATATTACCTACAAGAAAGATCTGGTCTTGTACATTTACCACCTCCTGGTTGACTGCCTTGAAGGCAACCTCCACATCATGCCAGGCTCTATGGAGGAGTGGACTGGGGTGGTCCAAGATGAGGTGCAGACCATGAAGACCTGTTTCTACATTACTTACAAGAACGATCCAGTTGTGTACCTTTACCACCATCTAGATGACTACATTGAAAGCAACCTCTACATTATGCCAGGATGTCCTCCAATAGGCTTCTGTCTGCCACCTATTTTGTCATTCCTGGATTCTTTCTCTCTTGCACTCTCACAGGTCTTATGCATGCCATTCAACCCTTGTGAGTTCATTTAAGCAATTGGCCTGCAACAACTCTAAAACACTGTACCCTTTTCATGGATCAAGTTCTGTGGGACTTGGCTATAAAAGTCATTAACAGACTCACCTGCACCCAGGCTAAACATGTACACATTGATGTACATTGTTGTGTGACATGCACACATATGATGAATGCACCGAGCTCCCTAGAATCTGTTACCTAGGGAATCTGTGATGTTAAGAGGAGTGTGGAAAAGATCCCACAAACCCATCAGACCCGAAAATACCAGTACGATATTGATACCTGACTCCCATCAAGGTGTTTTGGGGAGTGTGTGAATTAGGATTAAAGTGAGGGGATGGATGATTCTGGAAATCAAATCACTGAAGGAAAGATTGAGTAAGGTATGTGGCCAACTGGCCCATTATATACAAAGGAATAAGATGTCAATATATCAGTGGTGAGGTGTCCATCATAATGCTGTGCATATCTGTCTAGGGCCAATGTGAAGGTAATGCAGTATCAACTTGCCTTTCAGCTCCTCAGAGTGTGAGTTCATTCTCAGTTGAAAAAAAAGTATGGTCGTGCAGTGAGTTCCTTGATTAAGATTTTAGACTTTGGTAATGAATTCAAATCTTGATTCCATCCTTCCTTTTTTAGACTGTGTAACATGTCTGAGACTAGCTTCCTTTTATCTTTGGAAGAGAGGAGGGAGGATTCAAGAGGCCAAATGAGATAGTGGAGAGGGTTCTTACAGAAAGATTTTCTCTAATGTCATTGTATGAGGAAGGCCAAAGTGATGGATGAGGGTTAAATGTCTATAGGTTAATAAAGAAACTGCCTTGGACCTTTTGATAGGACAGCAGGTTAGATATGCAGAGAAAACACAGAATGCTTGGAGAAAGAAGCCTAGTCAACAGACGCCATGCCCCCCTCCCCCCCAAGACAGAAGCAGCTTATGATTCTCATAAGCTCATGGTGCTTCACAGATTATTTGAAATGGGTTAATCAAGATGTGAGAATTAGCAACTAACAGGCTAGTCCTAATGGGCAAAGTATTATTTAAAATAATACAGTTTCTATGTAATTATTTTGGGTAAAGCTAGCCAGTGTGGGAACCTGGTGGCAGAAAACATTCAGCTGTTCCTACAACTCAAAAGAGCAGTCAAAATTAAGCTCAAAACTTCACCACAGAAATGTGTATATTTAGAAATTCAAAAGACAGTTGTTTAATATATGAGTGTAACTTTTTATGGAGATGTGTATACATGCATGCAAAGGCCATAATTAACCGTGGGTTTCTCCTTAATTACTCTCTGTCATGATTAAGATACGTCATCTCTTTGAACCTGGAGCTGACCAATTACCCTTGACCAAACAACGAGTCTTAGAGACCCAGGGGTTGCTGTCTCCTCAGCTCTGAGTGATGAGTTGATATCTTTAATGCCGAGAATTTTGCACAAGTTTGAAGGGATCAAATTTATGGTCTCCATCTGTATGGAATGCACCTTACTGACTGTGCCATGGCTGAAGTACAAGACAGTTGGTTAAAAAATATTGAGCTGTGAGCAAATATTCTGGATCACAAAAGGGAATGGTATAACTTTAAAAGAAGTGCTGTGGAGATTGAGATGAGAGACATTCAAACGTGAATGCCTTTGTTTCCTCCCCTCAAGTCTCCTGGTGGATGTGTCCAGAGGCCTACTGAATTATCACAGCATGGGGAAACTGCGAACTGTGAAATCTGTTTGTGCTCAGGTCTTGATATCAAATTTAGGGTGTAATTATATAAAAGTGTACATCCAAAGGAAACATGCAATGGTAGGTCTATCCCAGTAGTATATCGCTTTTTAAAGCAGATGTTAATTTCTGTAGATAATCATTTTAGAGGGGTATGACAGCAGATGCTCAAGGCCGAGGTGCATTGCTATAGATGCTTAAGGAAAAGAAATATTGCTCCAGATGCTCAAGACAGAAATGCATCATTGTAGATGCTCAAGGCAGAGATTCATTACATGGGATTGAGATGTAATTTCAGCTCCTGAGCTCTGACTGCCAGGATTTGTGGCTCAATAACTTTTAAAAATGATATCAGTATCATGTTGGGATAGGGACTTGGGGTTCTTCATTGCTCAGTGACCACCCTTGACTCCCTCACTGCCTCCTTTTTGCAGTCCCAATTTTTCTACTTTCTGATTATGAAAGCCATCTTTTGAAGTCTTAGCTTTTTCCAGAATGTAACTGAATTTACTCTCTGAAACTCTGAAACTACCCATGGTGTTACATGACTTAGCTTTGGTATTAGGTCCTCAACTTCCATTGATGCTCAGAATTCTTCATTTGTTTCCTTGTTGCTGCATATGTAATTGTGGCCATGTATGTTATACCTCATTCTGGATGCTCTACCTATTTTTCTGTTATTCCTGCAAATGGTTCATCCCAATGTACCTGAGAGAGAGACCACTCTGAGGTAGAAGACCAGCAAAGAGGACATTTTAATGCCCTGGTATTACAATCCCAGATGAGATGCTTCCCAAACCAGCAGGCATTCTGTTCATATGATCAGAAGACAGGCAGATGTGCCTGTGTAGATTGACATCATCACATCCTAGAGGATGTATTATCTCCCAACTCTGTTAGTTATAATGCTTCTCCAAGTGTCCTTAATAAGCCTTTTTATTTTCATCTGTGAGATTGTTGTTGAGATTCTAGGGAGACATGCCTCCTTCTGTCCATGATGAGGATAACTCCAGGGAAAATGGTCATATGTGGCACACTCTGGCTGCCCCTCTCAGAAGAGAAACTTCCAATGCTTGTGCTAGCTGCTTGGAGATATTGTGGCCTAGACAGGAATAGTGACTGTGGAAAGAGCTGTGGCTGTTTCCTTCTTAGCTCAGGTCCCCTCCTCCATTTTGAAAGACTATAGGGTAGTGATCTCATACTCCCTTTCCTTCTCTTTTCTCTCTCCTGTCTGCGTCCACAATTGCAACTTCTTATCTGACTCTGACCCTCAACCTCCCCATTTATAGATCTTTAATGCCAACATGTAGTCTTGGTTGGTAAACACTATCCTGCAGGGAAACTACATAAGATAGAAAGTAACCAACTCAAATTAATTATAGAGATTCCATTAAACTGAGCAGATTCAATAGACCCCTTCCTCCAAACAATATATTGGCAGTAAATATATAACCGAGCAATCATCACAGACAAATAGACATGCTTAGATGAAGCCCAGATCAAGTGAGCAAACAGATTTTTTTAAAAAAAAAAAAACACTCTTCAGTTCAACAAGCTGATTTGTTTGTGGAGGCCACTCATTAGTTAGTTTTCTGACCACCTTGAATTGAAATAATCACATAAAACCTATATTATTCACAATACTCTTTGGCCAATAGCTTAACAATATTTCTAGATTCCTCCCTCATTCTAAACTAACACATTTGCATTTATCTGTATCACCACTAGTTCATGTCTTACCAACAAATTTTTGTAGCTCCAGAGTAGGTGTTTTTCCCTGGTGGTGTCTAGGTGGCTTCTCACTGACCCCACCTCCTTTCTCCCAACAATGTTTACTTTTACCACCTAGGTCTATTCTGCCAAGCTACTGGCTGAAATAATGTTATTCATTAACCAATAAAAACAAACATAGACAGAAGGACTTCCCAAAACAACCCTTTGTCCAATGTATAAATTCTAAGAACTGGTATAAAAATTTATTATTAAACGAAGTACTTGAAAGAGGTTGATGTTAATTCTCACGATCTGGAATAAATGTGTTGGTGGGGAACCTACTTCCTCAATATGGGCTAGGAAATTTGGCTTTTGATATTCGTCATTTTGTATCACTTCTCTTAATGTCTTCATTATTTTATGAGCACACCACTGTTTTCCTGTGTGACTTTTTGATATAGGGGTTTGCCATTGAATTTAAAGACCATCCTAACCTGAAATGACCAATTTTTGAGAATCATAAGCTTCTATTTACCAAGTTCATTTTTTAAATAAAATCTCTCAGATGGCTACCTTAATTAAGATATATGCTTCCCTGCTCCCATATCCATCCTTACTTTATCACAATCATCCCAATTCCCCACCTTCCCCCCATCCTCTCCTTCTTACTTTTCTCCTCCAATCCCCTCTTATCCTATCCCACCCCACCCCCCAGATCCCAAATTTTTGCTTGAGAATTTGGTCTACCTTTCATATCCAGGAGAATAACTATATGTTTTCTTTGGGTTCACCTTCTTATATAGCTTCTTTGGGATCTCAAATTATAGATGCAATGTTCTTTGTTTATAGCTAGAAACCAATTATGACTGAGTACATCCTATTTTCATCTTTTCGGGTCTGGGAAACCTCACTCAGAAAAGTGTTTTCTATTTCCATGCATTTGCATGCAAAATTCAAGAAGTCATTGTTTTTTACCACTGAGTAGTGCACTACTGTGTATATTTTCCACACTTTGTTCATCCATTCTTACATGGAAGGGCATCTAGGTCGTGTCCAGATTCTGGCTATTACAAATAATGCTGCTATGAACATAGTTGAACAAATGATTTTGTAATATGATAGGGAATCTCTTGGGTATATTCCCCAGTGTGGTATTGCTTGGTCCTTGGTTAGGTTGATCCCAAATTTCCTGAGAAACCGCCACACTGATTTCCAATGTGGTTGGACAAGTTTGCATTCTGACCAGCATTTGATGAGGGTACCCCTTCCTCCACAACCTCTCCAGCAAAGGCTATCATTAGTGTTTTTGATTTTAGCCATTTTGACAGGTGTAAGATGATATCTCAAAATTGTTTTGATTTGCATTTCCCTGATCGCTAATGAGTTTGATCATGACCTTAAGTGTCTTTTGGCCAATTAAACTTCTTCTGTTGAGAATTCCCTGTTAGTTCAGTGCCCCATGTTTTAATTGAGTTAATTAGCATTTTAAAGTCTAGTTTTTTGATTTCTTTATATATTTTGGAGATCAGATCTTTGTCTGTTGCAGGGTTGGTGAAGATCTTCTCCCAGTCAGTGGGTTGCCATTTTGTCTTAGTGACAGTGTCCTTTGTTTACAGAAGCTTATCAGTTTAAGTAGGTCCCAATTATTCAATGTTGCCTTTATCATTTATGTTGCTGGGGTTATACATATAAAGCAATATCCTGTGCCCATATGTTGTAGGGTACTTCCCACTTTCTCTTCTCAGGTTTAGTGTGTTCAGATTGATATTGAGGTCTTTGATCCATTTGGACTTGAGTTTTGTGCATGCTGATAGATATGCATTTATTTTCATTCTTCTACAGGTTGATATCGAGTTTTGCCAGTACCATTTGTTGAACATGCTTTCTTTCTTCCATTGTATACTTTTAGCCACTTTATAGAAAATGAGGTGTTCAGATGTTTGTGGGTTAAAATCATTATCTTCTATATGATTCAATTGGTCGAATTCTTTGATTTTATGCCAATACCATGCTGTTTTTATTACTGTAGTTCTGTAATAGAGTTTGAAGTCAGGAATGGTAATGCCTCCAGACATTTTTTTATTGTATAAGATTATTTTGGCTATCCAGGATTTTTTGTTTTTCCATATTAATTTGATTAATGTCCTCTCAATATCTGTCAAGAATTTTGATGGGCCGGGCGATGGTGGCGCATGCCTTTAATCCCAGCACTTGGGAGGCAAAGGCAGGTGGATCTCTGTGAGTTCGAGACCAACCTGGTCTACAGAGCTAATTCCAGGACCGGCTCCAAAGCCACAGAGAAACCCTGTCTCGAAAAACCAAAAAAAAAAAAAAAAAAAAAGAAATTGCCTTTGCTGGAATTGCCATTTTTACTATGTTGATGCTCCCAATCAAAGACCAAGGGAGGTCCTTCCATTTTGGTATCCTCTTCAATTTCCAATTTCTTCCTTCAATTTCTTAAAGTTCTTGTCAAAGAGACCTTTCACTTTCTTTTGTTAGAGTTATCCCAAGATATTTTATGCTGTTTGTGGCTACGAGAAAGATGATGCTCTTAGTGGGAACTAGTACTTGGGTATATCTCTTTTATGTCCTGGTTTCCTACTCTACTGTGTATTCACCTGTTCTCATTACAAAGACTATGTTACTTGGCAAGAGGCACTACATTTTACTTAACCCTGTGTGATTTGTTTTTCCTTTGTTAAATAGTATCTTTAATGTATTTGAGAGAAAGGAAATGAAATGCTATTTCAATATCTTAAATATGCCTTAATCCTTGGTCATCTTTCTTTCTGAGGGTTGGTTTTGTGTTAATTTCAGGTGTGTACTTGCAAAATGTCATGGTTTCATTCCGTTTGCTGTGACAAAGCATCGTGACAAACAAGCAATCAAAAAGCATCATGAGAAAAACAACTTAAGGGAGAGAAAAGGTTTAATTTGGTTCACCATTTCAGAGGGATTGGTTCAATAGCTTTGGGAATAGCATAGCAACAGGAGTGTGAGGCTGACTGGCCACATTGCCTAAACAGTTAGGTGGCAGAGAGAGAAGAGGACGTTGGGTGATTCTATAGATTCTTAGAGCCTATCTTCAGTGGCATACTTCCTCCAGCAATTCTATGCCTCCTAAAGGTTTTGCAACCTCTTTAAAGAGCAGCACATGTTGCCGATAAAATGTTCAAATATGGGAGCTTATGGGGGACATTTCTCACTCAAACCACAATAAGTTCTATGACAGTAGCTTCCAGAAATAACCAGTGAAAACTATTATCACCCATGATGGGCAGCTTCTCATACTCAGGGAGAGATAATTATTAACTCATGCACAACCTAAAGATGGCTCCTGTAACTTTAAGCTGTCATAATTACATGCACAATGTATAGGCATCAGGTAGATTCATAAAAATGCAACCTTGAAAGTCTAATCAATATTAATACTTTAAAGTCTTTTAACCCCATGTAAGAATCCTTCTTTGAAGAAGCTGGTCTGTGGGAGAAGAAGAGGTGACAAGTTGAATTACAGGGAAAAGGATAAAATGTTCTCTAGCTTGATCAGCTGTTTGAGGAGCTGGTCAGTGAAGCTCCATGGGAAATGAGCACAAGCCCCACAGTAGCAGCTTTATTGGATCAGTGTGTGCCAGCACAGTAGGCTGTTTGATCGAAGTCTCCCTAAGTATTGGGGCTTCCAGAGTAGATTAAATGTGTTCTGCGAGGGCTCCTCAGAGAGACACACGAGTTGACATCATCCCTCAAGCAGTGGGAACAGGCCAGGTGTAACAGACAGGGAGAGGGGGATTTGACAGGACAAGGATGAATTCTGGAATGAGCAACTATTATTTCCATTGTATTTTGACATCATAGAAACCCAAATAAACCTGCCTCTTTCAATTTCACTTGAAAGAACATAGAGAGAATTCTAAAAAATCAAAGAGACAAAGCCATTTCTTTTCCTCTTTTAATGTACAATGCTTCACACAAAAAAATACTATATAATAAAGCCCCACTCTTTGTCTATTTCTGGGCACAAATTTCCTTCTTTTCCATCATTGCCAGGAGCCACACAGCTAAGAAAAAGTTGTCAGGCAGTTTGGCTCTTGGTCATTTTGCTGGTACTTTGGAAATTTTTTGTTTCATTTCGTGTTGGAGATGTGTGATATATTGTTCAGGCATATACACTGTGTATTCTCAATCTTTTTTTTCTGAAACTTCATTACTGAAGTCACAAGTCATAAACAATCCCACACCAGTTTGGAATTGTGATTAATAGGGTGGTATTTATTTAAAGGGGAATAAACTTACAGATCACCATCCCAGACAACAGCCCTCTGCGCACGCAATTAGGAAGAAGTCTAGTCGCCAGAACCAGAGCAGGAAGTAAAGAGAGAGAGGAGGGAAGTAGCCACTTGTTTTTTTAAAGGGAAAGAGACCACACCCAAATGGGCTGGTATCTCGGTGGCTATTGGCTGGAGGAGCAGAAGGACGTCCCACAACACCTCCCCCTTTTGTTTAAGTAAGAGAGTTCTAAACCTACTATGAAATTATATACAATAAGTAAAAATATCCTATTCTAACTAGCTTAGGTCTTATATAATAAATAGCTGGGCTAAGTCATGAGTCGAAAGTAACAACATTTATATAGTCTTCAACCCCATCGAAGATCTGTGAAGGGAAATAATGTTTCCTGAGTAATTAGAAAGTGCAATCAAACACCTTCCAAAACATGCAACAAATCACAGAGACAACTAGCTACCTGGGCAATCACCCAAGGTCACTTTTGCAGTGTTGAAGCAACCAACTTTGGCTAAGGCCTAGCATAACTGACACACCATTTTCAAAGTCAAGAAACTTGTCAAAACTATCTTACCCTGTCTTGGCAGGATATGACATCCTGTTTTTTCCATTCACAGATACTCTGTATTTCTGTCAGTGGTTGAGGTATGAGCATTTCTTTACCCAAAGGCCAGTTCAGCCAAGAAGAAAGGCTCCAGGTGGAGTGTCTTTGGTGCTCAACATTCTCTCGGGAATAGAGCGGTGTTGCCAGGAGCAATTGTGTCTCACTACCACAAAACTCTGAGTTAGATTAAAAGACATTTTCTACAGCTCTTTGAAGAGGTTGAAGATTATCTATCTATACTGAGTATAATCTCTATGTATCTAAAGAACCTGATTAGTCTAATTATAAATGACAAACTTAGAATAATATTGATCTATATAATTCTCAATACCTATCTAACTTAAAGACTAAGACAATAAACAACTGTGAAACAAATGAGGATAATGACCTCCAAATATAAGCAATGTACAAATATACATTGCAGTATGGTAAATATATATCAATACACAAGCAAAATGTAAGTATCTTAATCAGAGGTAGAAATGTACACTGCAATATGGTAAATATATACAATATATATCAATACAATATATGTCAATACATAAAAAATGTTTTTAAACAGAGGTAGAAACATGCATGCATACAATAGTCAATATAATTTCACTTTGTATCAATATATAAGAATCGATACCAATACATTTGTCTCAAAACAATAACTCACAAATACCAACAAGTACCAATCTATTATCCCTCTTTTTTTTCCCAAATGATCCCCGAGCTTATAAAATTTTTTCCCCAACCCTCAACCATATACCAATTTATAATCAACCCCTAAATGATGTCCCTAAACCCAAGGGCAAACTTTACTGGGTGAGGGGACGTCGTCCTCTAGAGTTACTTCCAGCTGTCATGGGGGCGACGTTCTTTCTGGGAGATCCTGTGAAAGTAAAATGATGGTTAAATTTCAAGATCGATGTCTTTTAAAATTGCAAGTAGTCTCTGACATATTGTGCAAGTCTGGCCAGAATGTTGTATAAGAGGTGCACCATTTCAGCTAACCAAGTTGGGATCATCTTGTGCAGCTGGTACCCAAAACAGGTCTTGTAGTAGCTCTATCAGTATCATGACGTCATATCAACCAGGTGTAGTCGTTGTTATGGGGCCCCATCTTCTTACTGGAAACTTTAAATGTCACTTCAGGAAAAACTCATTGTTCATTGTGAAAAACTTAAACATTAATCATATAGACATACACACACACACACACACACATATATATTCAATGAAAGGAATGATAGATATATTCAATGAAAAGTATGATAGATATGAAGAAAAGCAAAGATGTTTTCTAAACTCATATTTCTTTCTGTCCCATATCATGGCTCTTTACAATAGACAGAAACTCCAGAAACTCTGGGTTTTTCTCTTACCAACAGGCTTGGAATTGGAGAGGGACTGAGCCAGAGTCCACCTTCAAAACCAGCTCTATAAATTTAGAAATATGGTTTAGTATATTTTACTTACACAACTTATTTAGTTTTCTTGATAGTTCCTATTGGGCAGGTATTTTTCCATCAGTCAGTATCCAAACATCCAGGATCCCTTGAAATTTTCAAAGATGAGTGTTTTCCTGTGGAGATAAGAACAGAACCCTGCCCCCATTCTATATGTTTTTCTTACCACCTGTAGGAATATCATCATTGTGGATGAGTTGTCATTTCTCCTTTCCAAGAGGTTTCTCCTCTTCAAATCAAACCTTTATTAATTTTGATGGTACCCACAATTTTTCTTCTCCTGTGGAAACAAGAGCAAAACCCCTTCTCCAACGTAGCACATCTCCTGGCTTTCATTGAGAGGTCAGGACATCTTTGAAGTAAATTGGTTGAATTAGTTCAGCAGACTTTTCCATTATCCAATGTCTTTCTGCTACTGTCGTTCCTTTCTCATTAGCGTTAAGAAATTTCAAGGTCAATAAAGCATTATGTAATCTATTTCTGGGAGTATTTTTGGTCCCTTTCTGTTTGTTCAGCATATCCTTTATAGTACAATTTGATCTTTCTATAACTGCCTGACCTGTGGGATTATGTGGTATAACTGTAATGTGTTTTATATTATAATAAGCAAAAAAGCATTTCATTTTCTTAGATACATATGTTGGACCATTATCTGTCTTTATTTGTGCAGGTATTCCCATGATGGCCATAACTTCCAATAGATGTGTGATTACTGAATCAGCCTTTTCTGAGCTCAGGGCAGTAGCCCATTGAAAACCTGAATACGTGTCTATGGTGTGGTGTACATATTTTAATTTAACAAATTCCATAAAGTGGAACACATCCATCTGCCAGATTTCATTTCTCTTAGTACCCTTTGGGTTACTCCCTGCAGGCAACGGTGTTTGATTATAGAAAGAACAAGTAGGACATCACTTTATAATGTCCTTAGCTTGTTGCCATGTAATGGAAAATTCTTTCTTTAGGCCTTTACTATTGACATGATGCTTCTTATGAAATTCTGAGGCCTGCAACACGCTTCCAATCAATAATTGATCAATCTCAGCATTGCCTTGTGTTAGAGGACCAGGCAGACCTGTATGGGACCGGATGTGTGTTATGTACATTGGACAAAGCCAGTTCCTGATTATGTCTTGTACCTGGATAAACAATGAAGTCAACTCTGTGTCATCTGGTATAAATTCAGTGGTTTCAATATGAAAGATAACTCTTTCTGCATATTATGAATCTGTAACTATATTAAGAGGTTCTTTAAAATCCCTTAGCACCATAAGAATGGCATATAATTCTGCCTTCTGGACAGAATTATAAGGGCTTTGTTCCACCTTACTCAATTCATCTGACTTATAACCTGCTTTCCCTGATTTATTTGCATCAGTATAGAACGTATAGGCTCCAGTTATTGGAGCATCACGTACAATTCTAGGAAGAATCCAAGAAGTTCTCTTTATGAGGTTAAGTCTACCACTTTTGGGATAGTTGCTATTAATTTCTCCCAAAAAATTAGCACAAGCTCTTTGCCATGGTTCATTGTCTTCCCATAACTTTTTTATTTCTTCAGTAGTAAAAGGCACTATAATTTCTGCTGGGTCTATACCTGCTAGTTGACGAAGTCTCAGTTTACCTTTTATAATTAATTCAGAGACTTTTTCCACATAAGTTTTTAATTTTTTACTTGGTTTATTAGGTATAAATATCCACTCTAAAGTAATATCTTCCCTCTGCATTAGAATCCCTGTAGGAGAAATTCTGGAAGGTATTATGACTAGGATGCAGCTAAGATTTGGGTTCATCCTATCCACATGTGCCTCCTGTAATTTTTCCTCAATCATTGTCAGTTCCTTTTCTGTTTCAGCTGTCAGTTTTCTTGGACTATTCAAACCTTATCACCATCTAAGGTTTTGTTTAAATGAACTATTAGATCAGGTGTTATCCCAACAGCTGGTCGTAGACTGGAAATGTCTCCTAACAATCTTTGGAAGTCATTAAGAGTCTTTAACTGGTCTCGCCTAATTTGTGCCTTTTGGTTTTAATTTTCTCTAACCCTATTCTGTAACTTAGGTAATTAATATAATTTCCTCTTTGAATCTTTTCAGGGGCAATTTGTAATCCCCACCTAGGCAAGACTTTCTTTACTTCTTCAAACATCCTTTCTAAAGTATCTTTATTTGAATCAGATAACAAGATGTCATCCATGTAATGGTAAATTACGGACTTGGGGAATTGTTTACGAATTATTTCCAATGGCTTACTTACAAAATATTGGCACAATGTAGGACTATTGAGCATACCCTGTGGGAGGACAGTCCATTGATATTTCCTATTAGGCTGAGAATTATTATAAGTAGGCACTGTGAAGGCAATTTTTTCTCTATCATTTTCTTGTAATGGTATGGTGAAAAAACAATCTTTCAAATCAATAACTATAAGAGGCCATCCTTTTGGTAATAGAGAAGGCAAAGAAATTCCAGATTGTAGTGGGCCCATAGGTTGAATTACCTTGTTGACAGCTCTTAAATCTGTCACCATTCTCCATTTACCGGATTTCTTTTTTACAACAAACACAGGAGAATTCCAAGGGCTGGTTGATTCTTCAATATGGTGAGCATCTAGTTGCTCTTGCACCAGCTGTTCCAATGCCTGTAATTTATCTTCAGCTAGAGGCCACTGTTTGATCCATATTGGCTTCTCAGTTAGCCATTTTAAAGGTAGGGCTGTTGGTACCTCTAAAGGTTCGGTATTTGCTGTATGTTCTTGTACAGCCTGAATGGCTGGTGACGTTTTCCCATAATATCTCATCATGTCCTTCCCAGAATTATGAGTTCCTGGAACTACAGGAATGTTAATCTGGGTATTCCATTGCTGTAGCAGGTCGCGGCCCCAGAAATTTATTGCGATATTGGCAATATATGGCCTTAGTCTTCCTATTTGCCCTTCAGGCCCTATGCATTCAACCCATCTTGTGCTTTGTTTTACACGAGATAGGGTTCCAATTCCCAGGAACTGAACATCTACCTCTTGAAGAGGCCAATTCGGATGCCAAGATTCTGGAGTAATGATACTTACATACACACCTGTGTCTAATAAGACTTCAATAAAAGTGCCATTAATACAGACTCTTAGCTTTGGTCTTTGATCATTAATAGAAGTCTGCCAAAATATGCGTTTACTCTGTCCTACTGGGTTTTTTGACTCATCCTCCATGCGTAATTCATCATTTAGACCAGTAATATTTTTTAGGGCAGAAATTGGAGCTTTTAATTTTCTTGGTGAGGCACGTTCTCTACTGTGACTGGGAATGACTGGGCCACTGTTGGCTTGGGGGCCTGCGAGAGGCCCCTCAAGGAGTTTCCCAATGGTATCGGGTTGCCTTGTCTGTCTGTTGTTGACCTGCATTCGTTGGACCAATGTCGGCCTTTACCGCATCTCCTACATATACCTGAAGGCCGAGGTCTCCTATTTTTGTCATTCCCAGAAGGGATATTATTCCTAGAAATCCTTTGCCTGCAATCCCTTTTCAGATGTCCTAATTTACCACAATTAAAACACCTGGCAGTTTGATGTCTCCTCATTGCTTGGCAAATCACTTCTCCTACCCAAGATTCATCATTATAGCTAAACGTCTCAACATTCATTGTATGCTGAATCCATTCATCCATAGGTGCTGATCTAAACTTTAAAGTCCCAATTATCTTTTTGTATTCTATATTTGCATTCTCAAAAACTAGAGATTCAAGAAGTAGTCGTCTAGCTTCTGGGTCTGTTAGCCCTATGTCCAGAGCCTTAATTAATCTTTGCAAAAAGTCAATAAAGGGTTCTCTCTGTCCCTGCCTAATTCTGGTATATGATTCAACCCTTTTTGCTGGATCTTGTAGCCTATTCCAAGCATTTAAAGCTGCTTGGTGACATAAACACAGTACTTCATCATCATAAAGAGCTTGTACCTGTGGATCAGCATATTGTCCTACACCAAGAATTTGATCTTGGGAAACCTCCACACCTTTTGCTCTTCCTTGCTGTTCCATATGTTTAGATTCTTCTCTGAAAAAGAATCCAAACATCAAGGAAGGTCCATTATCTAAAACTGCAGACACTAACTGATGGAAATCGTGGGGCTTAACTCTAGCATTAGAAGCCCAAGTCTTTATCATTTCCTTAATATATGCAGAGTGCAAGCCAAAGGTAACAATAACTTGCTTAATTTCTTTTAGATTATTCATTGCTATTGGCATCCATCTAGCTTCTCTGACTCCCTTTGAGCCTTTAGAAGTTGACGCTTTGTCAGAATGAATTACAGGGTATGTCACTAAAACCCTGGGTAAGCCAGATCTAATAGCTGGTGGTGGCATTGTATCCTGTCCTTGTGCCTTCTCACTCTGTTCACCAGCTCCAATAATTTCTTCAATCATTTCAAGTCTTTTTATCATTTTCTCTCTTAAATCCTGAATCTCCTGGGCTACATGTGTTTCTAGTGATTTCACTGAGGTATCAATTTTTTTGTCCGCATTCTGCACCTGTGATTTCAAAGCTTTTGAATCCTGAATCTCCTGACCTGTATTAGTTTCTGTTAAAGATTGTATGGTTCTTAGGACCATATTTTTCCTAAATAATAGAATATTCAAAAGAATACTGAAATCTAGTAACCAGTAAATTAAGTTATCTCCATAGTGATATAAACCTTGCATGAAAAAACCCATTGTTTTGGTAGTCAAAACAGTAAAATTCATGTTGGAAATGAAAACTTTCATATTACCTATTATCCAGCAGGTGGCGCTGTTCCCAAGTTGCGACGAAAACAGGGTCCTGTTTCAGTGTCCGCCTAGTATTTGTTAAAAACTGGGAAATGTAAGTTGCTCAACAAAGTAAATGTAATTAAATCAATTCCGTACACGGAACCATAAACCCAGAATCCAGGGGTAGAGAAGAGTAACCCGGAAGCCGTGTATGCCTCCACGTGACAGAGTTGTCCCAAGGGGTTGCAGCTTTCCACAACCGGTAACCGCGTGCTCTGGTTCATTCCGCTTAAGAGCTGCGCTTGCAAGGGAGATTTGAAAATGATTCAGAAAAGAGCATACCACTTGGGCAAAGAATATGCGGGCCTGTGGAATTTAAATCCACATAGCGAGGCAAACGATAGGCTGCGTCGGGACTTGAAGTCAATCTGAGGTGTCTAACGGGAAAATATAAAAAACTGCAGGAAGAAAAGCCACTGCATGATGATTTATGTTAAACTGCTGGCTCCACGCACAAGGCATAGGCCGCAAGGAACAGGCCGTGGGCGAACTGGCGGCTGGCAGCCGAGCGGGGGGGCGGGGGGAAGGAGGGGTCCTAAAACCAAACTTTGGGTTCCAGATGAAGGCGCAATTCATAAACAATCCCACACCAGTTTGGAATTGTGATTATTAGGGTGGTATTTATTTAAAGGGGAATAAACTTACAGATCACTGTCCCAGACAACAGCCCTCTGTGCATGCAATTAGGAAGAAGTCTAGTCGCCGGAACCGGAGCAGAAAGTAAAGAGAGAGAGGAGGGAAGTAGCCACTTTGTTTTTAAAGGGAAACAGACCATGCCCCAATGGGCTGGTATCTCGGCGGCTATTGGCTGGAAGAGCAGAAGGACCTCCCGCAACACATTACACTTTCAATATCAATTAGAGCATATTTTAATTTTTGCCTTTGGCATGTCTAATTTAGAATAAGCATCCTGGCACTACTTCTACCTTTATCAAGGCAATCTTGGAATGAGCCATCTTGAACCTACATACTTCCAGCATCTCTCAGGAGTTGTGCAACTTCACTTCCTTCCCACCCATTACATGATTTGAATACCTGTTGCTCTCCTTCTCTAGACAGAGACCTGGGCAGATCTGGTTGCTGGTACCTATGACTTCCATGGATACAATTATTGTCTGCTGTACATGTGCTCCCTGGGAATTAAGTGATTCAAATACATTTTGTTATTTGATGTAAGTGTAATTAGTTAGTGGGTGGAACTATCAGCTTTATTGGAATTAATTGAAACAAACTGCCAAGTTCAACTTAGTCACACACATGTAAGATTCAGTCCCAAGTAGGGGTGTATCTAGGGACAGGATATATGTGACAAGGCTAGTGACCACTTCTGCCATATGTTTCCTAACAACTTTTCAGAGCAGTAATGGATGTCCATGAAAGGTAAATCTTTAAATGAATACCGGATAGGCTTTCTTTTATGTTATAGGTGTTTTTCCAATGCATTGATGTTATCAAAATTACTCACCATCAATATCACAGTTGACTTTTTTTCAGTTTTTTTTTATTAATTTATTTCTTTATTAAAGATTTCTGTCTCTTCCCCAGCACTGCCTCCCATAACCTTCCCCCTCCCCCATCAGTCCTAAGAGCAATCGGGGTTTCCTGCCCTGTGGGAAGTTCAAGGACATCCCACCTTCTTCCAGGTCTATTAAGGTGAACATCCAAACAGCCTAGGCTCCCACAAAGCCAGTATGTGCAGTAGGATCAACACCCAGTGCCATTGTTCTTGACTTCTCAGCAGTCCTCATTGTCCGCTATGTTTATTGAGTCCAGTACTATCCCATGTTTTTTGAGACCCAGTCCACCTGGCCATGGTGAGTTTCCAAAAGAACATCCCCTTTGTCTCAGTATGTGGGTGCACCCCTCGTAGTCCTGAGTTCCTTGTTCATGCTCTCTCTCCTTCTGCTCCTGGTTTGGGGTTGTAGTCTGTTGCTCCAATGTGGGACTCTGTCTCTGTCACCTTTCATCGCCTGATGAAGGTTAAAATCCAGGAGGATGTCTATATGTTTTCCTTTGTGTTCACCATCTTATTTAGCTTTCCTAGGGTCATAAATTATAGAGTCAATGTCCTTTATTTATGGCTAGAAACCAAATATGAGTGAGTACATCCCATGTTCCTCTTTTTTTGGGGGGTCTGGCTAACCTCACTCGGGATAGTATTTCTATTTCTGTCCATTTGAATGCAAAATTCAAGAAGTCATTGTTTTACTGCTGAATAATATTCTAATATGGATATATTCCATACTTTCTTCATCCATTCTTCCATTGAAAGGCATTTCGATTGTTTCCAGGTTCTGGCTATTACACACAATGATGCTATGAAAATAGTTGAGCATATACTTTTGTTGTATGATAGGGCATCTCTTGGGTATATTCCCAAGAGTGATATTGCTGGGTCAGGAGTATGTTGATCCCGAATTTCCTGAGAAAGTGCCACACTGCATTCCAAAGTGGTTGCACAAGTTTGCTTTTCCAACAGCAATGGATGAGTATACCCCTTTTTCTACAACTTTTCCAGCAAAGGCTATCATTAGTGTTTTTGATGTTAGCCATTCTGACAGGTGTTAGATGACATCATAAAGTTGTCTTGATTTGGATTCTCCTTATCTCTAAGGAAGTTGAGCATGACCTTAAGTGTCTTTTGGCCATATGAACTTCTTCTGTTGAGAATTCTCTGTTCAGTTCATTGCCCCATTTTATAATTGGGTTGATTAGCCTTTTACGGTCTAATTTATTGAGTTCTTTATATATATTGAAGATCAAACCTTTGTCAATTGTGGGGTTGGTGAAGATCTTCTCCCAGTATGTGGGTTGCCTTTCTGTCTTATTGACAGTGTCCTCTGCTTTACAGAAGCTTCTCAGTCTCAGGAGGTCCCATATTTTCAAAGAGGCCCTTAATAACTGTCCTGTTGTGGTTATACGTAGGAAGTGGTCTCCTGTGCCCATCTGTTGTAGAGTACTTCCCACTTTCTCTTCTATCAGGTTCAGTGTGTTCTGACTCTTATTGAGGTCTTTAATCCATTTGGTCTTAAGTTTTGTGCATGGTGATAGACATGGATCTATTTTCATTCTTCTACAGATTGACATCCAGTTTTGCCAGCATAATTTGTTGAAGATGATCTTTTTTATCCATTGTATGCTTTTAGCTCCTTTATCGAAAATCAGGTGTTCATAGGTTTGTGGGTTAAAGTCTGGGTCTTCTTTACATTCCGTTGGTTGACTTCTCTGTTTTTATGTCAATACCAAGCTGTTTTCAATACTGTAGCTCTGTAATAGAGTTTGAAGTCAGGGATGGTAATGCCTCCAGACAATCCTTTATTGTATAAGATTGTTTTGGCTATCCTGAGTTTTTTATTTTTCCATATAAAGTTGATTATTTTCTTCTCAAGGGCTGTGAAGAATTTTGATGGGGATTGCATTGAATCTATATATTGCTTTTGGTAAAATTGCCATTTTTACTAGATTGATCCTCCCAATCCAAGAACAAGTGAGATCCTTCCATTTTCTGGTGTCCTCTTCAATTTCTTTCTTAAAAGACTTAAAGTTCTTGTCAAAGAGATCTTTCACTTTCTTGATCAGAGTTACCCCAAGATATCTTATGCTATTTGTGGCTATCGTGACAGATTTGTGGCTATCGTGACAGGTGATGCTTCTCTGATTTCCCTCTCTTCTTCCTTATCCTTAGTGTATAGGAAGGCACCTCTTTCTTGGAGTTGATCTTGAATCCTGCCACATTACTAAAGGTGTTTATCTGCTATAGGAGTTCTTTGGTAGCGTTTTTGTGGTCGCTTATGTATACTATCATATCATCTGCAAATAACAAATTTTCACTTCTTCCTTTCGAATATAAATCCTCTTGATCCCCTTATTTTGTCTTTTTGCTATTGCTAGAACTTCAAGCACTATATTGAAGAGGTATGGAGAGAAAGGACAGCCTTGTCGTGTTCCTGATTTTAGTGTGATGGCTTTGGGTTTTTCTCACTTTAATTTAATGTTTGCTGTTGGCTTGCTGTAAATAGCTTTTATTATATTTAGGTATGACCCTTGTATCCCTAATCTCTCCAGGACCTTTATCATAAAGGGGTGTTGGATTTTGTCGAATGCTTTTTCAGCATCTAATGAAATGATCATATGGTTTTTTTCTTTCAGTTTATTATATGATGGATTACATTGATAGATTTCCCTATGTTGAATGAGCCCTGTATCTCTGGAATGAAGCCTACTTGATCATAATGGATAATTTTTTTTCATGTGTTCTTGGATTTGGTTTGCCAGTATTTTATTGAGAATTTTAGCATCACTGTTTAGGAGTGAGATTGACCTGTAATTCTCTTTCTTGGTTAAGTCTTTGTGAGGTTTTGGTATCAGGGTGACTGTAGCTTCATAAAAGCAATTTGGCAGTGACTCTTCTGTTTCTATATTGTGAAATACCTTCAGGAGTATAGGTATTAGGTCTTCTTGGAAGTTCTTGTAGAATTCCACATTGAAACCATCTGGTCCTGGGCTTTTTTTGGAAGGGAGGTTTTGGATAACAGCTTCTAATTTTTTGCGACTAACAGATCTATTGAGATTGTTCGCCTGGTCTTGGTTTAGCTTTGGTATATGGTACTTATCTAAAAAAATGTCCATTTCTTTTGCATTTCCAGTTTTTTGGCATACAGGCTTTTGTAGTAAGATCTAATGATTCTCTGAATTTCCTGTGTGTCTGTGGTTATGTCCCCTTTTTCATTTTTGATCTTATTTATTTGAGTGTTCTCTCTCTGTCGTTTAGTTAGTTTGGATAAGGGTTTGTCGATCTTGTTAATTTTCTCCAAGAACCAACTTTTTGCTTCATTGATTCTTTGGATTGTTTTCTGTCTTTCTATTTTGGTGATTTCAGCCCTGAGTTTGATTATTTCCAGTCTTCTACTCCTCCTGGGTGTGTCTGCTTCTTTTTTTTTCTAGAGCTTTAAGGTGTGCTGTTAAGTCCCCATTGTATGGTTTTTCTGTTTTCTTATGTGGGCACTTAGTGCTATGAACTTTCCTCTTAGCACTGCTTTCATACTTTCCCATAGATTTGAGTATGTTGTCTCTTCAATTTTATTAAATTCACGGAAGATTTTTATGTTTTTCTTAATTTCTTTCTTGACCCAGGTGTGGTTCAGTAGTTGACTATTCAGTTTCCATGAGTTGGTCGGCTTTCTGGGGGTAACATTGTTGTTGCCTTCTAATTTTAATCCATGCTGATCTGATAAGACACGGGTGGACACTGATTTTTTTTGTATCTGTGGAGGTTTTCTTAGTTACCAAGTATTTGTTTAATTTCAAAAAGATTCCATGAGAAGAAGGTGTAGTCTTTCCTATGTGAGTGGAGTGATCTATAGATGTCTGTTAAGTCCATTTGCTTCATTACCTCCAATAATTCTCTTATTCTCTATTAGGTTTCTGTCTGATTGACCTGTCCATTGATGAGAGAGGTGTGTTGATGTCTCCTACAACTAGTGTGTGTGTGGTTTGATGTCTGCCTTGAGTTTTAGTAATAATTCTTTTACATAAGTGGGTGCTTTTATATTATGGGCATAGATATTTAGGATTGAGACTTCATCCTGATGAATTTTCCTGTTATGAGTATAAAAAGTCTCAACCTCTTCTGATTGATTTTGTTTGAAGTCAGTTTTGTTAGAAATTAGTATGGCCACTCCTGCTTGATTCTTAGGCCCGTTTGCTTGAAAAACTTTTTCCCAACCCTCTAGTCTGAGTAGATGCCTGTCTTTGTGGTTGAGATGTGTTTCTTGTAAAACAGCAGAATGTTGGATCCTATTTTCGTATCTAATATCTCAGCCTGTGCCTTTTTTTTTCTTTTTTTTTCTTTTATTTATTTTTTATTCTTTTTTAATTAAAATTTCCACCTGCTCCCCGTTTCCCATTTCCCTCCCCTCCTCCCAAATATTGCCCCCTCCCCCCACTCCCCTTCCCCTATCCCCACTCCTCTTCTCCTACCCCCACACCATTCCCCCTCCCTCTCGATACTGAAGAGCAGTCCAAATTCTCTGCCCTGCGGGAAGACGAAGGTCCTCTATCTACGTCCAGGAAGGTGAGCTTCTAAACAAAGCCAGTTCATGTATTAGGATTGAAACCTAGTGCCATTGTCCTTGGCTTCTCATCAGTCTTCATTGACCGCCATGCTCAGAGAGTCCGGAATCAACCCATGCTTATTCAGTCCCAGACCAGCTGGCCTTGGTGGGCTCCTAATAAATCAGTTCCACTGTCACAGTGGGTGGGTGCATCCCTCGTGGTCCTGATTTTTTGCTCTTGTTCTCCCTCCTTCTGCTCCTCATTTGGACCTTAAGAGCTCAGACCGTTGCTCCAAATTGAGAATCTGTCTCTACCTCGATCCAAGATCCAGTAATACCACTATTGGGAATATATTTTTATTCCCAATGATTATTATAATGTGAGGGTTTTTTTTGACTCATTCTATTCGGTATTCTCTATGCTTCTTGAACTATTATAAGAATATCCTTTTCTGAAGTTCTTTGAATATATTTTTGGGCCTTTGAGCTGCAATTTATCTTCTTCTTCTAACCCTATTATTTTTATGTTGGGTCTCTTTATTGTGTCCCTGATTTCCTGGATGATTTGTGATGAGATATTTTTAGATATGCTGTTTTCGTTGAACAGTGTGTTTATTTTCTCTATATGGTCTTCAGCATCTGAGATAGCTTCTTCTATCTTTTGTATTCTGTTGGTTATGCTTGCTTTTCTCTGTAATCTCTGTTTGTTTACCTAGATTTTCCATATCCAGATGGCCCTTGTTTCTTGTTTTCTTCATTACCTTCATTTTAGTTTTCAAGTCTTGAACTGTTTCCATTATCTGTTTCATTGTTTTTTCTTGGTTTCCTAGGGTATCTTTTCGGAATCATTTCTTCAAACTTTTTGTTATTCTTCTCATCCATTTCTTTAACGGAGTTTTTCACATCCTGTTTAAGGGACTCTATCATTTTCATAATGTCTATTTTTTCTATTTCTTCTGCATAAGTGTGTTCCAGTCTTCCTGTTATACGTTTATTGGATTCTGGTGTAATCATGCTTTTCAGGTTGGTGGAGGAAATTATCTTCTCATTTCTTCCTTCCATTGCCTTCTGATGGATCTTCTGGTACAGAATCAGAGCCACTTGCTGGCCAGGGACATCTCAGAAAAATGGACTAGCTTGCTGTTTCCAAACTGAGTGAAACAAAGAAAATCCTGCCCGGTTGCACTCACCACACCATCCCAGAGCCTCAGCCCTCAAACAGTCTGAGCAGGGGTATTTTATGGCCTCACAGAAGGGAATGTGTTCCTGGGAGCAAGCTGGAATGGAATCGGATAAGAGAGGCAGTAACTGGGGAGAGAAGCTCCTGCAGAATGACCACAAAGTTTAGGGCGTTTGGGGGTGTCTGTGCTCCATTAATAGCATCGGCCAACCATTCAGGAACACACTCAACTTGCTGATGGATCTACTCTTCAGAATTAGGACCACCTTCTGTTCAGGGAACTCACAGATAAGAGGACTAGCTTGCTGCTTGAAGATCAGTGAAACAAACAAAATTCCTTCCTGGCTGCCCTCACCTCCTGACTTTATTTATTTTCCTATCTAAATAACAAGGCATATGAAAGAATATACAATAATGTGACTTGCTTGTTTTGGCAAGGGTCATTCATTACATAAATTCAGACTTGTTCTCTATTGTCATTTGATTGGAACATATCAGTACACTCTAGTGAGCCTTGAATTGACAACTAAAAGGAGAGAAGCATTTCTATGTTGAAGCATACTCAATACAAAGCATAAAATTATGGATAGGGCAGAACGGGATGCAGAGAAATGTAACCTTAACTCTTGAGCACATAACTGTGAAAGAAGATTATAAGAAAATGCTTTACACTAAGTATCAAGATCACTAAAATTTGTACCCAAATTTTTCATTTGGTTACATGCACTACACAAAAAGAACACTGCATATGCCAGACCGAGATCTCATGTAAGGGAAAAACAAATTTTTAATTTATTTATTACTTTAAAACAATCTTTTATATACTAGTCCCAGTTCTTACTTCCTCTGTTTCGTACACTCCCCCCAACTTATACCCTCCCAAACTCCCATCCACTGCTCAGAGATGGAAAGTCTTCTCATGGAAAGTCAGCAAAGTCTGATACATCACTTTGATGCAGGATCAAGTCCCTCTCCCCTTATCTAGTGTGAGCATGATATCCATCCCTCCAAAGTAAATGGGGTTGAAAAAACTAATTCAAGAAATAGGATTACATACCAGTCTTACTGCCAGTGGACCCACAGTCTGCCCAAGCCATATACATGTCAGTCACATTCAGACAACCTAGTTTTGTTCAATGTGGTATTCTCAGATGTCATCCCTGAGTCAGTGAGCTCCCACTAGCTCAGGTAAGCTGTCTCTGTGGGTTACCCCACCATGGTCTTGACTCCATTGCCTGTATACTCTCTTCTGCCTCTCTTCAACTGGACCTCAGTAGCTTCGCTCACTGTTTAGCTATGGATTTTAGCATCTTTTTCCATCAGTGGTTGAATAAAACTTCTATGATGATATTAGAGTGGTCAAGAATGTGATTACAGATGCAGGCCAGTTCAAAACCCTCTGCACTAGTACTAGAATTTTTATCTGGGACTGTTTTTATGGATTACTGAGAATTTTTCTGGCAGCAGTTTTCTCTCTAAGCCTAGTATTGCTTTCTATATCAAGATATTTTCAGGGCAGACGCACGTGCTGGGGGAAACCAGTGGGCAGACACACGCTGCGGGTGGAGACCAGCAGGCAGAATCGGCAGAGACAGGCATGCAGACGCGGCAGGAGACAGGCACACAGACATGGTGGAGACCTGCGGGCAGAAGCGGCAGTGACAGGTGCGCAGATGCGGCGGAGACCGGCAGAGGTGGGATAGTCTGAGCATGAAACAGTGAAGCCCACACTGAGAGCAGATCGCCCCACTACTATTAAATCAAGTAGGTTTCTTGGTGCCTAACCTACAGATTGGGAGGCCTTGTATTGGCGAGATCCACTGGGCTTCCCTGAAGACACTCCTGGGTGGGGAGAGTGTTCTTGGCCCACGGCGGGCCACAGGAAATGGAGCAGGGCCATTCCCAGACCCCCTTGACCCCTCAGTTAGTGTGTGAGGGCTGGTACCCTCTGCTGGGGCTGCTCTTCCTCTTCTGTGACCTCTCTCCCCCTGGCCCAGCTTGCGCCCAGGGGACGCCATCACTCTCCCTCCCTTAGCAGGGTCATGGGATCACCCAGTTTAGCCTATTTGGGCTCTGGGTCAGGCGCTCAGGACAAAGGGCAGTGGGAGATTCTCTGTTTTGGTGGCTGGCCCACAGAGTGGTAGGCCTTTTTTTGTGAGATCCCTGGCAAATGGGGAGCCTGGCCCTGTTCCTGAAGACCCTTCTGAGTGGTGAGAAGGATCTTTGCCCGTGGTGGGAGACAGGAAACGAAGCAAGGGCATTTTGTAAGCGAGGCCACTGGCCCAGCAGGGAACCTGATCCTGCCTTAAAAGACCCATTAGATCACATTGATAGGAGGAGATGGACAGGTACCAAGGAAAGAATTCACCCAACAATCTGAAAACAACATGAAAACACCAGAACCCAATGATCTTACACCAGAAGGACTTGAACACCCTAAAACAGAAGTAGTGGAAAAATTGACTTTATGAAACAATAGAGTCCCTTAAACTACATGAAAAATGCCCTTATAGAAATGGATGAGAAATATAACAAAAGGTTTGAAGGAATGGGTAAATACGTGAATGATACCCTGGGAAACCAAGAAAAAACGATCAAACAAGTAATGGAAACAGTTCAAGAATTGAAAACTGAAATGGAAGCAAGGAAGAAAACACAAACTGAAGACCAGCTCGGTATGGGAAATCTAGGTCAACCAGCCGAGACTAAAATATCAAGCATAATCAATAGAATAAAAGAGATGAAGAAAGAATCTCAGATTCTGAGGACATCATAGAGAAAGTAAATGCACTGATCAAAGTAAACAGCAAAGTCAACAAATTCTCATACAAAACATTCAGGAATTATGGGACACAATAAAAAGAACAAACCTAAGAATAATAGGTATAGAAGAAGGAGAAGAGTCACAACTCAAAGGCACAGAACATATTTTTAAAAAAATTCTGGAAGAAAACTTTCCAGAACCCAATGACTTACATCAGAAGGACTTGAACACCCTAAAACAGAAGTAGTGGAAAAATTGACTTTATGAAAGCAATAGAGTCCCTAAAGAAAGATATTCCTTTGAATATTCAAGAAGCATCCAAAACACCAAACAGACTGGATCAAAGAAAAACATCCCCTCACAATATAATATTCAAAACACAAAATATAGTGATTAAATAAAGAATATTAAGAGCTGCAAAGGAAAAAGGGCAAGTAACTTATAAAGGTAATCCAATCAGACTTACACCTGACTTCTCTATGGAAACCATGAAAGCCAGAAGGTCCTGGATAGAGGAACTGCAGAAAATAAGAGACCACGGATGCCAACCCAAACTACTAGACCCAGCCAAGCTATCATTCACTATCAATGGAGAATACAAGACATTCCAGGTAAGAACAAATTTAAACAATACGTAGCCACAAATCCAGCCCTGCAGAAATTAATAGAAGGAAAATCACAACCCAAGGAATCCAACATTGCTAACACTGCCTACAATAACTCAGGCATCTAGCAACCCTTCAACAGCACAACTCAAAGAAAGGAGACACACAAACTCTACTACCAAAAACAATAAGAATAACTGGAGCAAACAACCACTGGTCATTAATATCACTTAATATGAATGGTCTCAATTCACCTATAAAAAGGCACAGACTTAGATGTTGGAGACAAAAACAGGATCCAACATTCTGCTGTTTTGCAAGAAACACATCTCAACCACAAAAACAGGCACCTACTTAGAGTAAAGGGTTGGGAAAATCTTTTTCAAGCAAATGGTTCTAAAAAAAATCAGGTGTGGCCATACTAATTTCTAACAAAACAGACTTCAAACTAAAATCAATCAGAAGAGATCGAGATGGACATGTTATAATCATAACAGGAACAATTCATCAGGGTGAAGTCTCAATTCTGAATATCTATGCTCCTAATTTAAAAGCACCCATGTATCTAAAAGAAATATTACTAAAATTTAATGCAGACATCAAACCACACACACTAGTAGTAGGAGACTTCAACAAATCTCTCTCACCAAGGGACAGGTCAATCAGACAGAAACCTAATAGAGAATTAAGGGAAATGTTGGAGGTAAAGGCTTAACAGACATCTATAGAACACTCCACCCAAAAAGGAAAGAATATACCTTCTTCTCTGCAGCTCATGGAACCTTCTCCTAAATTGACCACATACTCGGAAACAAAGGAAACCTCCACAGATACAAAAAAAAATCAGTTTCCACCTGTGTCTTATCAGATCACCATGGATTAAAGTTAGAAGGCAACAACAATGCTACCCCAAGAAAGACAACAAACTCATGGAAACTGAACAGTCATCTACTGAACCACACCTGGGTCAAGGAAGAAATTAAGAAAGAAATTAAACTCTTCCTTGAATTTAATGAAAATAAAGAGACAACATACTCAAACCTATGGGACACGATGAAAGAAGTGCTAAGAGGAAAGTTCATAGCACTAAGTGCCCACTTAAAGAAAACGGAGAAAGCATACATTGGGGACTTAACAGCACACTGGAAAGCTCTAGAAAGAAAAGAAACAGACTCGCTCAGGAGGAGTAAAAGACTGGAAATGATCAAACTGAGGGTAGAAATCAACAAAATAGAAACACAAAAAACAGTCCAAAGAATCAATGAAACAAAAAGTTGGTTCTTGGAGAAAATCAACAAGATTGACATACCCCTATCCAAACTAATTAAATGACAGAGACAGAACATGCAAATAAAGAAGATCAGAAATGAAAAGGGGGACATAACCACAGACACAGAGGAAATTCAGAGAATCATTAGATCTTACTACAAAAGCCTATATGCCACACAACTGGAAAATGCAAAGAAATGGACATTTTTTTTAGATAAGTACCACATACCAAAGCTAAACCAAGAACAGGTAAAAGATCTAGTAGACCTGTTAGTCGCGAAGAATTAGAAATTGTTATAAAAAATAGTCCTTCCTAAAAAAGTCCAGGAACAGATGACTTCAATGCTGAATTCTACTTGAACTTCCAAGAAGAGCAAATACCTATACTCCTTAACGTATTTAACAATATAGAAACAAAAGAGTCATTGCCTAATTCTTTTTATGAATCTACAGTTACTCTGATAACAAAACCACAAAAGACATAACAAAGAAAGAGAATTATAGGCCTATCTCATTCATGAACATTGACGCAAAAATTCTCAATAAAATACTGGCAAACCAAATCCAAGAACACATTAGAAAAATTATCCATTATTATCAAGTAGGCTTCATCCCAGAGATGCAGGGCTGGTTCAACATATGCAAATCTATCAATGTAATCCACCATATAAATAAACTGAAAGAAAAAAACCATATGATCATTTCATTAGATACTGAAAAGCATTCGACAAAATTCAACACCCCTTTATGATAAAGGTCTTGGAGAGATTAGGAATACAAGGTTCATACCTAAATATAATAAAAGCTATTTAAATCAAGCCAACAGCTAACATTAAATTAAATGGAGAAAAACTCAAAGCCATCCAACTAAGATCAGGAACAGGACAAGGATGTCCACTCTCTCCATATCTCTTCAATATAGTGCTAGAAGTTCTAGCAATAGCAATAAGACAACATAAGTGGATCAAGGTGATTTGTATTGGAAAGGAAGAAGTTAAGCATTCATTATTTGCTGATGATATGATAGTATACATAAGCGACCCCAAAAATTCTACCAAAGAACTCCTACAGCTGATAAATACCTTTAGTAATGTTGCAGGATACAAAATCAACTCAAAAAAATCAGTTGCCTTCCTATACACTAAGGATAAAGAAGCAGAGAAGGAAATCAGTGAAGCATCACCCTTCACGATAGCCACAAATAGCATAAAATATCTTGGGGTAACTCTGACCAAGGAAGTGAAAGATCTATTTGACAAGAACTTCAAGTCTTTGAAGAAAAAAATTGAAGAGGACACCAGAAAATGGAAGGATCTCCCTTGCTCTTGGATTGGGAGGAATAACATAGTAAAAATGGCAATTTTACCCAAAGCAATCTTTAGATTCAATGCAATCCCCATCAAAATCCCATCAAAATTCTTCACAGATCTGGAGAAGACAATAATCAACTTTATATGGAAAAGCAAAAAACCCAGGATAGCCAAAACAATCTTATACAATAAAGGACTGTCTGAAGGCATTACCGTCTCTGACTTTAAACTCTATTATAGAGCTACAGTATTGAAAAAAGCTTGGTACTGCCATAAAAACAGAGAAGTTGACCAATGAAATCGAATAGAAGACCCTGACTTTAACCCATAAACCTATGAACACCTGATTTTGACAAAGGAGCTAAAAGTATACAATGGAAAAAAGAGAGCATCTTCAACAAATTGAGCTGGCAAAACTGGATGTCAATCTGTAGAAGAATGAAAATAGATCCATGTCTATCAACATGCACCAAACTTAAGTCCAAATGGATTAAAGACCTCACTAACAGTCAGAACACACTGAACCTGATAGAAGACAAAGTGGGAAGTACTCTACAACACATGGGCACAAGAGACCACTTCCTACATACAACGACAACAGCACAGACATTAAGGGCATCATTGATTAAATGGGAACTCCTGAGATTGAGAAGCTTCTGTAAAGCAAAGGACACTGTCACTAGACAAAAAGGGAACCCACTGACTGAGAAAATCTTCACCAACCCTGGAACTGACAAAGGTCTGATCTCCAAATTAAATAAAAAACTCAAGAAACTAAGACCGTAAAAGGCTAATCAACCCAATTACCCAATTATAAAATCTGGCACTGAGCTGAGCAGAGAATTCCCAACAGAAGAATTTTAAATGGCCAAAAAACACTTAAGGTCATGCTCAACTTCCTTAGCGATCAGGGAAATGCAAATCAAGACAACTTTAAGATACCATCTTACACCTGTCAGATTGGCTAAAATCAAAAGCACCAATTATATCCTTTGCTGGAGAGGTTGTGGAGAAAGGGGTACACTCATCCATTGGTGGTGGGAATGCAAACTTGTGCAACCACTTTGGAAAGCAGTGTGGTGGTTCCACAGGAAATTTGGGATCAACCTACCTCTGGACCCAGCAATACCACTCTTGGGAATATACCCAAGAGATGCCTTATCATACAACAATATATGCTCAACTATGTGCATAGCAGCATTGTTTATAATAACCAGAACCTGGAAACAACCTTGATGCACTTCAATTGAAGAATGGATGAAGAAATATGGAATATATATATATTAGAGTCCTACCCAGCAGTAAAAAACAATGACTTCTTGAATTTTACATGCAAATGGACAAATATAGAAAACAGTATCCTGAGTGAGGTAAGCCAGCCCCAAAAAGAGGAACATGGGATGTACTCACTCATATTTGGTATCTAACCATAAATAAAGGACATTGAGCCTAGAATTTGTGATTCTCGAGAAGCTAAATATAAGGTGAACACAGTGAAAAACATATAGGCATCCTCCTGAACAGTAACCTTCATCACACGATCAAAGGAGACAGATACAAAGACCCACAGTGGAGCACCAGACTGAAATCTCAAGGTCCAAATCAGGAGCAGAAGGAGAGAGAGCACGAGCAAGGAACTCAGGACCATGAGGGGTGCACTGAGATAATGGGGATGTTCTATTGGGAACTCACCTAGGCCAGCTGGCCTGGGTCAGAAAAAGCATGGGATAAAACCAGACGCACTGAACATAGCGGACAAAGAGGACTACTGAGAACTCAAGAACAATGGCAATGGGTTTTTGATCCTACTGCACATACTGGCTTTGTGGAAGCCTAGGCAGTTTGGATACTCCTCCTACTAGATGGGATGGAGGTGGATGGTCTTTGGACTTCCCACAGGGCAGGGAACCCTGATTGCTATTAGGGCTGATGAGGGATGGGGACTTGATTGGGGGAGGGAAATGGTAGGTGGTGGTGGGGTGGAGGCAGAAATCTTTAACAAACATAGAAATAAATAAATAAGAGATATTTTCTTCATTTTTATCCATCTCTGTCCTTCTTGAATCTCAACCATCCCATTCTTTCATTTCTCCTTGCCTTCCCCTTCTTCCATCTCCATCCTCTTCCTCCCACCTTTCCTCCTCCACTGTTCCCAATTTTTTCGGGTGCTCTTTTCTGTTTCTACTTCCCAGGGCTATCCATGCATGCATCATTTAAGATCCTCCATATTACCTTCTTGTTGACAGATGAGTTTATCCTGCCTATTCCCAGAGTGACTTACTTCTAAAGAGCACACAGAGGCTTATATTAATTATGAAATATTTGGCCGATTAGCTCACACTTATTATTGGCTAGGGCTAGCTGTTACATTTTATATTAACCCTTAATTCTTATCTATGTTTAGAAACATGGCTTATTACCTTTTCTCAATAAGTCATTCTCATTATTTTTTTCTGCCTCTAGCTGATAAGTCACTCTGCCATCCCCTTCCCATATTTCACTTAGTGTAGTAGCCTCAACTATATTACCTGCCTAGTTACAGGAAAGTCTGTACCTTTCCAGTGACTAATCTTTATAGTCTACAAGAATGTTATCCACAGTAGTTCCCCTTTTTTTTCTTTGAAAGAAAGAGCTCTGTTTTATTTCATTTGTTTAGCTTTAGTATATATATTGAAGGTAGAAGTTGCAGTCTATAGGTGTGAATGGCCTTAGCCAATGAGAAGGCATATCATGTTAGTCACAAGGAAGTTGAATTTTCATATTTAATGTGTTCCTTTATCTGGAGTTTGGCAGAGATTGGAGAGTTGGAGAGCTTGGCCAAACTTTCTGAAATTAAAAGAAAAGCATCCTTTTTGTCTCGAAGTATAGAAGACCAAATTATGAATAGATGGGTTTTGAAATTTCAGTCCTATATATACACTCTATGCATCAGCCTTGTGCCCTCGTCATGCTAACAGCTGATAGTCCTGCACATATTGGTCATCTAAAAATTTTCTAGCAGAATATTTAGAGTCATTTGCTTAGACCTAGAATGACTCTGTATCAAGTAATTTGTTTTTATGGCTTCTGCTGACTCATGTATATAGTGAGGGAACTCCCAAGTTAGTTTACCTCTGTGCCTCTTATAGTTTGAAGGATTGCCCTGACCTTGTGGAAAAGCATCGTGATACAGTGTAACTTAGTAGACCAGAATTCCAGGGTAAGGCTCCATATTGTAAAAGTGGCCAGGTTTGAACTCAGTTATCTTGAAGTGTTGGGACATTTTGTTTACTACTGTGGAATAATGCTCTTATATCCTGTATGTATTTGTTATTTGTGTTGGTTCAATAAAATGTTCATTGGCCAGAATCCAGGCAGGTAGTATAGGCAGGGTAAACAGACTAGGAGAATCCTGGGAAGAGGAAAATATTCATTCTGCAATCGCCATCCAGATGTATTGGAAACAAAATGTGAATGCTGCACTGAGTAAGCTACCAAACCACAAGGCTAATCTTAGATAAGACCTATGGGTTAATTTAAGTTATAAGAGCTAGCTAGGCATATGTGTGAGCTACTGGACAAACAAGGTTGTAATTAATGTAGTTTCTGTGTGAAAACTTGGGTCTCCGTGACCAAGCAATGAAAGGGCTATCTGTATCTACAATTTGCTCTTCTTTCTGTATGTATTTCACGATTTTTTTCCATATACCTTTCACCATCTCTCTATCATCTCTATACTCCATCATTTCTTTTTCTATACTATCATCTTTTCCTGTATTATCTCTAGTTCATCTCATTGTCTATCATCTCTCTATAATCTCTTTGTCATCTCTTTATCATCTCTATCATCACTCTGTCATCTCATTATCATCTCCTTTTCTATCATCTCTCTATTGTCTCTATGTCTATCCTCCAGCATTTATTTTTCTTGTCTCTCTTCCATCCCTTTCTCTATCACATGTATCATCTCTTCTATTTCTCTATCATGGCTCAATCATCACTTCCTCTATCATCACTTTTTCCTCCATGTCTTTGTCTATCATCACTTCCTCTTTCATCTCTTTCTCATCATCTCTTCCTCTATCATTGCATTTACTATCGTATCTTACTATGATAACATTTTCTTTATCATCTCTTTCTGTATTGTCTATTATCTATCATCAGTTTCTCTAATACCTCTGTCATCACTTACTCTATCATCTTGTTCTCGATCATCTATTATTCATTTCTCAATTACCTCTATCTGCCATCATTTCATTTCCAGTCTATCTTCTCCTATTCTACCATCTCTCTATCTTCTCTTACTCTATTATTTCTCTGCCATCTCTTTCTCTGTCTTCTATTTCTCTACCATGTCTTTCTCTATCATCTCTTCCTCTATCATATTTCCTCCATCATGATTTCCTCTAACACTTCTCTATCATCTGATTCTCTCTCATCTTTTCTTCTATCATCTCTTCCACTATCATCCCGTACTCTACCATCACATTTTTAGCATCTCTTCTCTAGCATCTCTTTCTCTATCATATCTTCTTCTATCATCTTTTGCTCTATCATATCTTGCTCTTTAATCTCTATGTCATCTCTTTCTCTATGACCTCTTCATTATCATCTGTCTTTATCACTTATGTATCATCTCATTCTCTAAGATCTCTATCACATATTTCTTTAGCATCTTTTCCTATTTCTCTTGATCTCATTAATAGTAGGCAGAAAATTCCACTGATAAAAATGTATCTCTTGGTATGGTATTATTTTATTTAATTTATTTATTAAAAATTTCCACTTCCCTTCTTTAAATTTCACTCACACTCTGCCATCCCCCTCTCTGTCCCTCTGGAGTCCTCAGAGATAACAGAGTGCCCTACCCATTGGGAAGTCCGAGGCCCTCCCCACTCCATCCATGTCTAGGAAGGTCTGAATCCAAACAGACTAGGCGTGCAAAAATCAGTACACGCAGTAGAATCAAAACCCAGTACCATTATCATTGGCTTCTCAGTCAGTTTTCAGTGTCAGGCACATTCAGAGAATCTTGTTTGATCACATACTCATTCAGTATCAGTCCAGCTGGACTTGCTGAGCTTCTATTATATATGTCCCGTAGTCTCTGTTTGTGGAAGCAATTCTTGAGGTCCTAACTCCCCTACTCATGTTCTCTCTCCTTATGATCTTCATCTGAACATTGGGAACTAAGTCCAGTGCTCCAATGTGTGTCAGTGTCTCTATCTCCATACATTGCTAGATGAAGGTTCTAAGGTGATATGCAAGATATTTATCAGTAGGGCTATGGAATAAGGCCAGTTCTGGGACACCCTCATCTGCTGCAAGATGTAAGAGCTAGGGACATCTTCCAGGGCACCTGGGACCCCCTCTAGAGCCAAGTCTTTTGCCAACCCTAAAATGGTTCCCTTCCTTGTGATATCTTCTTTTCTGCTCCGATATCCATCTTTCCTCAATCTCATTCATCCCTATTCCCAATCCTCCCATTCTCCCTTCTCTCTCCCCACTGCCACCCCCATGATCCCAACTTTCACCTGGCAATCTTGTCTACATCCAGTATCTAGGAAGATAAATATATGTTTTTCTTTGGGTTCTCCTTCTTGTTTTCTTCTGTAGGATCATGAATTATAGGCCCAATGTCCGTTGCTTATGACTTGAATCCACTTCTGATTGAGTTCATAACTTATTCATCTTTTTGTATCTAGGTTATCTCAGTAAAATGTTTTCTATTTCCATTCTTTGAATGCAAAATTCAAAATGTCATTGTTTTATTGCACTGAGTGCATCTCTAAAGTGAATATATGCCACACCTTCTTTATCCATTCTTCTATTGAGGGGCACCTAGGTTGTTTCCAGGTTCTGGCTATAACAAATAGTGCTGGTATGAACATAGTTGAACAAATGCTTTTGTAGTATGATTGGGTATCTCTGGATATATTCCGCAAAATTGAAATTACTGGATTCCAAGGTTGGTTGACTCCTCTATTATACTGTATCATACATCTCTACTTCTGTCAAGGTATCTATAAGCTGCTTCCATTTTGAGGCTGTTGTCATCATTTGTTGCACATATGTTCAAAGATTGTTTAATATTGTAATATGAAGTAATAGTCTTTATGTTATATATTAAAGCAGTAAGTATTATAGGTTAATATTCACCCATGTTTTCCAAACATATATTTACAATAATCAGGTTCTTATGATACATATAGACTGTATTCTGTACAGATAGGTAATCATCAAACACTTAAAGGAACTGCAGAAACTGGTATTTAAATAACTTAGGGTTTTGTTGATATGAGACACAATGGCTCTTTGCAGCACTGATCTATTCCTGAAAGAATGTTGAGCATCAAAGACACTGTACTTGGAGTTTGTACTATTCTTTGGAAAACTGGTCTTTGGTGAAGTAATTGCACTTGTTTGACTGATAAAATGCATGGTGTCTGTACTTGACAAGCAAGATACAAGAAAAATGACTGTCAAACCTTGCCAAAATAGGGTAAGATTGTTTTCAAAATCTTCCTGCCTCTATAAAAGGGCTGTCAGTTACTCTAGGACTTAGCCAAAGTGGTTTGCTTCTACATGGCAAATGAGACACTGGGTGATTTCCCAGGTAGACATATGTCTTTGTAATCTACTGGATATTTTGGAAGCAGCTTTAATGCATTTATTGGCTACTCAAGTAATATTCTATCTCAATTCTCAGGCCTTGATGGAGGTTGAAGACTTGATAGTTGTAGATAACTTCCTCTTATGGTGTAGCCAACCCATTTCTAATACAAGACTAAGACTCCTAGGAATAAAATAATCATTGAAACTTTGAGCAAATATTTCTTGTTCAATATTGCCTATACTGGATACTCCCTGGGCTCCCTGCAGGGGCTCTACACCCCGCATACTGCCTCTCTCTTCTTGTCCCACCCAACTTGCATCCAGAACCCTTCTCCCTTCTGCCCCTTTTCTTATTTGGGCACATAACACCATCCAGCTCAGTCTGTCTGGCGCTGGGGGCAAATCCTCAGGGCAAGTAGGCAGGCGAGACTTCCTTTGTTTCACTGGCCTGCCTGCACCAAGCAAGGTAGGTGCTTTGTTTACGAACTACCCAACCTGTACGGAGATCTGATCTCGGCACCAGGAGAGACAGCAGTGGGGTGAGTTTGTGAACGGCGGAGGAAGCAGTCGTGGACAGGGAACTCTGAAGTTCCTCATCCCCCACCCTATACTCCCTGGGGTCCCTGCAGGGGCTCTACACCCCGAATACTGCCTCTCTCTTCTTGTCCCACCCAACTTGCATCCAGAACCCTTCTTCCTTCTGCCCCCTTTCCTGTTTGGGCACATAACACCATCCAGCTCAGTCTGTCTGGCACAGGGGGCAAATCCTCAGGGCAAGTAGGCAGGCGAGAC
Source organism: Chionomys nivalis (assembly GCF_950005125.1). Taxonomy (NCBI): domain Eukaryota; kingdom Metazoa; phylum Chordata; class Mammalia; order Rodentia; family Cricetidae; genus Chionomys; species Chionomys nivalis. The sequence goes on along the minus strand of NW_026646967.1, from coordinate 23,065 downwards.
TTTCTTTGTTTCACTGGCCTGCCTGCACCAAGCAAGGTAGGGGCTTTGTTTATGAACTACCCAACCGGGACGGATATCTGATCTGGGCACCAGGAGAGACAGCAGTGGGGTGAGTTTGTGACCGGGGACGAAAACAGCCCTGGAGAGGGAACTCTGAAGTTCCTCACCCCCCACCCTATACTCCCTGGGCTCCCTTCATGGGCTCTACACCCCGCATACAGCCTCTCTCTTATTGTCACACCCAGCTTGCATCCAGAACCCTTCTTCCTTCTGCCCCCTTTCCTCTTTGGGCACACAACACCATCCAGCTCAGTCTGTCTGGCACTGGGGGCAAATCCTCAGGGCAAGTAGGCAGACGAGACTTCCCTTGTTTCACTGGCGTGCCTGCAACTAGCAAGGTAGGGGCTTTGTTTACGAACTACCCAACCTGCATGGATTTGATCTTGGCACCAGGAGAGCCATCAGTGGGAGAGCTAATCTCGGTACCAGGAAAGACGTCTTTGGGCACGGAGATCTGATATTGGTACCAGGAGAGACATCACTGGAGCACCAGGAGAGCTATCACTGCAGAGTGCCATCAATGGGAAGGTACATAAGTAGGCAAGGAGACCTGATCCGGTAAAAGAAGACCCATACGGTAGCATTCGGAGAAAAGAGATGGGCAGGTGCCAATGCAAGAATTCACCCAACAATCTGAAAAACTATATGAAACCACCAGAACCCAGCGACCTCACAACAGGAGGACATGAACACCTTAATCATGATGAAGAAGTAGATAAAATTGACTTTATGAAAGTGATTGACACCCTTAAACAGCATGTAAAAAATGCCCTTATAGAAATGGATGAGAAGTATAACAGAAAGTTTGAAGAATTGAGTAAATCAGTGAATGACACCCTAGGAAACCAAGGAAAAACAATCAAACAAATAGTGGAAACAGTTCAAGACTTAAAAACTGAAATGGAGGCAAAGAAGAAAACACAAATAGAAGGCAAGCTGGACAGGGAAAATCTAGGTAAACGAATAGAGACTACAGAAGTAAGCATAACCAATAGAATACAAGAGATAGAGGAAAGAATCTAAGATTCTGAAGATACCATAGAGAAAATGAACATGCTGATGAAACAAAACAGCAAGGCCAACAAATTCTCATCACAAAACATTCAGGAAATATGGGACACAATAAAAAGACCAAACCTAAGAATAATAGGAATAGAAGAAGGAGAAGAAGCGCAGCTCAACGGTCCAGAAAATATATTTAATAAAATTATAGAAGAAAACTTTCCCAACATAGAGAAAGATATACCTATGAAGGTTTAAGAAGCATACAGAACACCGAATAGGCTGGATCAAAAAAAAATCCTCTTGCCATATAATAATCAAAACACAAAGCATACAGAATAAAGAAAGAATACTAAGAGCAGCAAAGGAAAAAGGCCAAGTTACTTATCAAAGTAAACCTATCAGACTTACACCTGACTTCTCTATGGAAACCATGAAAGCCAGAAGGTCCTGGATAGATGTACTGCAGAAACTAAGAGACCATGGATGCAAGCCCAGACTACTATACCCAGCCAACCTTTCGTTCACTATAAATGGAGAAAACAAAATTTTCCAGGATAAAAACAAATTTAAACAATAAATAGCCACAAATCCAGCCTTACAGAAAGTAATAGAGGGAAAATCACTAATCAAGGAGTCCAACAATGACCACAATAACTCAGATATCTAGAGACCCTTTACCAGCGCAATTCAAAGAAGGGAAACACACAAAATCTACTACTAAAAAAGTGACCGGAGTTAACAACCACTGGTCATTAATATCACTTAATGTCAATGGACTCAACTCACCTATAAAAAGGCACAGACTAAGAGATTGGATACGAAAACAGGATCCAACATTCTGCTGTTTACAAGAAACACACCTCAACCACAAAGACAGGCACCTACTCACATTAAAGAGTTGGGATAAGGCTTATGAAGTAAATGGACCTTAGAAACAAGCAGGTGTGGCCATACTAATTTCTAACAAAGTTGACTTCAAACTTAAATCAATCAGAAGAGATGGAGAGGGACATTTTCTACTCATAACAGGAACAATTCAGCAGGATGAAGACTCAATCCTGAATATCTCTGCCCCTAATATAAAAGCACCCACGTACGTAAAAGAAACATTGTTAAAACTCAAGGCAGCCATCAAACCGCACACATTAATAGTCGGAGACTTTAATACTCCACTCTCACCAATGGACAGGTCAAATAGACAGAAACCTAACAGAGAAATAAGAGAATTAATGGAGGTAATGAATCAAATGGACTTAACAGACATCTATAGAATATTCCACCCAAATAGTAAAGAATATACCTTCTTCTCTGCAGCTCATGGAACCTTCTCAAAAATCGACCACATACTCAGGAACAAAGCAAACATCCACAGTTACAAAAAAATATTAATAACCACCTGTATCCTATCAGATCACCATGGATTAAAACTATAATTCAGCAACAATGCTACCCCCAGAAAGCCTACAAACTCATGGAAACTGAATAGTCAACTACTGAACCATACCTGGATTAAGGAAGAAATAAAGAAAGAAATTAAAGTCTTCCTTGAATACAATGAAAATAAAGAAACAACATACTCAAACCTATGGGACACTATAAAAGCAGTCCTTAGAGGAAAGTTCATAGTACTAACTGCCCACTTAGAGAAAACAGAGAAATCACACATTGGAGACTTAACAGCCCACCTGAAAACTCAAGAAAAAAAAGAAGCAGATTCACCTAGAAGGGGTAGAAGACTGGACATAATCAAACTGAGGGCTGAAATAAACAAAATAGAAACACAGAAAACAATTGAAAGAATCAATGAATCAAAAAGCTGGTTCCTGGAGAAAATCAACAAGATTGATAAACCCCTATCCAAACTAATCAAACGGCAGAGAGAGAATATGCAAATTAATAAGTTCAGAAATGAAAAGGAGGACATAACCACAGACACAGAGGAAATTCAGAGAATCATTAGATCTTACTACAAAAGCCTTTATGCCACAAAACTGGAAAATGTAAAAGAAATGGACACTTTTTTAGATAAATACCACATACCAAAGTTAAACCAGGACCAGGTGAACAACCTAAATACACCTGTTAGTTGTGAAGAATTAGAAGCTGTTATCAAAAACTTACCTTCCAAAACAAGTCCAGGACCAGATGGTTTCAATGCGGAATTCTACAAGAACTTCCAAGCAGAGCTAATACCTATACTCCTTAATGTATTTCACAATATAGAAACAGAAGAGTCATTGCCAAATTCCTTTTATGAAGCTACAGTAACTCTGATACCAAAACCAAACAAGGACCCAACAAAGAAAGAGAATTACAGGCCAATCTCACTCATGAACATCGACGCAAAAATCCTCAACAAAATACTGGCAAACCGAATCCAAGAACACATTAGAAAAATTATCCATTATGATCAAGTAGGCTTCACACCAGAGATGCAGGGCTGGTTTAACATACGCAAATCTATCAATGTAATCCATCATATAAATAAACTGAAAGAAAAAACCATACGATCATTTCATTCGATGCTGAAAAAGCATTTGACAAAATTCAACATCCCTTTATGATAAAAGTCTTGGAGAGATTAGGGATACAAGGGTCATACCTAAATTTAATTAAAGCTATATACAGCAAGCCGACAGCTAATATCAAATTAAATGGAGAGAAACTTAAAGCCATCCCACTAAAATCAGGAACACGCCAGGCTGTCCACTCTCTCCATACCTCTTCAATATAGTTCTCAAAGTTTTAGCAATAGCAATAAGACAACATAAGGGAATAAAGGGGATTCAAATTGCAAAGGAAGAATATAAACTTGCATTATTTGCAGATGATATGACAGTGTACATGAGCAACCCCAAAAACTCCACCAAAGAACTCCTACAGCTGATAAACGCCTTTAGTAATGTGGCAGGATACAAGATCAACTCCAAAATTCAGGCACCCTCTTATACACAAAGGATATGGAAGCAGAGAGGGAAATAAGAGAATCATCACCTTTCACGATAGCCACAAAAAGCATAAAATATCTTGGGGTAACTCTAACCAAGGAAGTGTTTGACAAGAAATTTAAGGCATTGAAGAAAGAAATTGAAGAGGATACAAGAAAATGGAAGGATCTCCCTTGCTCTTGGAATGGGAGGATCAACATAGTAAAAATGGCAATTCTACCAAAGGCAATTTATATATTCAATGCAATCCCCATTAAAATCCCATCAAAATTCTTCACAGATCTTGAGAGGACAATAATCAACTTTATATGGAGAAACAAAAAACACAGGATAGCCAAAACAATCTTATACAATAAAGGATCTTCTGGAGGCATTACCATCCATGACTTCTAATCCTATTACAGAGCTACAGTAATGAAAACAGAGTGGTACTGGCATAAAAACAGAGAAGTCGACCAATGGAATCTTATAGAAGACCCGGAATTTAACCCACAAACCTATGAACAACTGATTTTTGATAAAGGAGCTAAAAGTATACAATGGAAGAAAGAAAGCCTCTTCAACAAATGGTGCTGTCACAATTGGATGTCAACCTGTAGAAGAATAAAAATAGACCCATATCTATCACCATGCACATAACTCAAGTCCAAATGGATCAAAGACCTCAATATCAATCTGAACACACTGAACCTGATAGAAGAGAATATGGGAAGTACCCTACAACATGTGGGCACAGGAGATCGCTTCCAATGTATAACCCCAGCATCACAGACATTAAGGGCAACATTGAATAAATGGGACCTCCTGAAACTGAGAAGCTTCTGTAAAGCAAAGGACACTGTCATTAAGACAAAAAGGGAGCCTACTGACTGTTAGAAGATCTTCACCAACCCTGAAACAGACAAAAGTCTGATCTCCAAAATATATAAAGAACTCAAGAAACTAGACTTTAAAAGGATAATTAAGCCAATTAAAAAATGGGGCACTGAACTAAACAGAGAATTCTCAACAGATGAAGTTCAAATGGCCAAAAGATACTTAAGGTCATGCTCAACCTCCTTAGCGATCAGAGAAATGCAAATCAGAACAACTTGGAGATATCATCTTATACCTATCAGACTGGCTAAAATCAAAAACACCATGGATAGCCTTTGCTGGAGAGGTTGTGGAGAAAGGGGTACCCTCATCCATTGCTGGTGGGACTCAAACTTTTGCAACCACTTTGGAAATCAGTGTGGCGGTTTCTCAGAAAAATTGGGATCAACCTACCCGTGGACCCAGCATTACCACTCTTGGGAATATACCCAAGAGATGCCCTATCATATGACAAAAGCATTTGTTCAACTATGTTCATAGCAGCATTATTTGTAATAGCCAGAACCTGGAAGCAACCTAGATGCCCTTCAATGGAAGAATGGATGAAGAAAATGTGGAATATATACACATTAGTGTACTACTCTGCGGTAAAAAACAATGACTTCTCGAATTTTGCATGCAAATGGATGGAAATAGAAAATAAGATCCTGAGTGAGGTAACCCAGACCCGAAACGAAGATCATGGGATGTACTCACTCATAATTGATTTCTAGCCATGGATAGTGGCCACTGAGTCTATAATTTCTGATCCTAAAGAAGCTAAACAAGAGGGTAAACCCAAGGAAAAACATATAGATATCCTCACAGCTATGGGAAATAGACAAGATTGATGGGCAAAAAATTGGAATCTTGGGGGTGGGGTGGGATGGGGATGAGGGGTAATGGGGAGAGGAAAGTGTGAAGGAGAGGATGAGGGGAACTGTGGAAATCGGGGTGATTCGGGATATCGGAAGTTTGGATAGGGGAGCAGAGAAACTCATACCTTAGTTAAGGGAGCCACCTAAGGGTTGGCAAGAGACTTGAACTTGGAATGGCTACCAGATGCCCAGCGCAATGTCCCCAGGTAGTTCATTGGGGCACCTGAGGATAGGGAACCTGAAATGAACCTATCCTATAATCATACTGATGAATATCTTGCATATCGCCATAGAACCTTCATCTAGCGATGGGTGGAGATAGAGACAGAGACCCATACTGCAGCACCGGACGGAGCTCCCAAGGTTGTAATGAGGAGCAGAAGGAGAGAGAACAACAAGGAAGTCAGGACCATGAGGGGTGCACCCAACCACTAAGACAGTGGGGCCGATCTATTGGGAGCTCACCAACGTCAGCTGAACTGCTACTGAAAAAACATGGGAAGAAACCGGACTCTTTGAATGTGGCAGACAATGAGAGCTGACGAGAGGCCAAGGAGAATGGCACGGGAACCTTCATCTGGCCATGGATCGAGAGAGAGACAGAGACCCAATTTGGAGCAACGGTCTGAGCTCTTAAGGTCTAAATGAGGAGCAGAAGGAGGGAGAACATGAGCAAGGAAATCAGGACCACGAGGCATGCACCCACCCACTGTGACAGTGGAACTGATCTATTGGGAGCTCTCCAAGGCCAGCTGGACTGGGACTGAATAAGCATGGGTTGAAACTGGACTCTCTGAACATGGCGGACAATGAAGGCTGATGAGAAGCCAAGGAAAATGGCACTAGGTTTCAATCCTAATACATTAACTGGCTTTGTGGGAGCTTAGCCTGTTTGGATGCTCACCTTCCTGGACCTAGATAGAAGTGGGAGGACCTTGGTTTTCCTGTAGGGCAGGGAATTTTGAATGCTCTTCAGTATCGAGAGGGAGGGTGAATTGACTGGGGGGAGGAAAAGAGGAGTGGATATAGGGGGAGGATAGCAGGGGGAGGGGGCAATATATGGGAGGAGAGGGAGGGAAATGGGAAACGGGTGGCAGTTGGGAATTTTAATTAAAAAAGAATAAAAAAAATGAGAAAAAATATTGCCTATACTGGCTATAAATCTAACTTTTATACTTGATATCTGTTCTTATTATATGTAGTCCTGTATTGGTTTTGAACATTCTTATTAGGTAAAAGGGGAGGTGATGTGGAAACTCCTTTGGCCAATGGCCTTTGAGAGGCTGAACCATGTGTGGTGTGACTTTGTGGTACCAGAAACACTTAGGAGAGCCCATTCTGCCTCTCGTGCAAAGCAACAGACTCTCGTCAACCAGGGGAGCTACTGGGAGAAAAAGATTCAAAGAGTGTGGTACACTTCCATGATTTTTTTCTTACTGAAGGGTTGCTGACAGGAGGAGTTACTGTGGGTAACTCTCCAGGTTTTCTCCCTTACTTATGAGCTAATGGTAGTAAGACTGGCAATTCTGTCTTAGGAAAGTATCTTTTAGGTCATATGCTTACTTGGGACAGCTGGCAAATGAAGCTATCATGAGTTTGATGCTCTTCCAGCCCTCCTGTTTCTTTTGAAGTTGTTGGCAACATATGTGGCCTTATGCCCAAGCAAAGAACTTTTTCCCGTTGAAGTGGCCATCGAGGACAGGTCCTCTAGGCCTTAGCTCTTATTGGGGAGCTATTAGCAATTGAAACTGCCATCAGATATGTTTTCCTGGCCTTATCAAACACTGAGTTCTTATTGGAGTAGTGGATGGAGGATGGGGAAGGGAGAAGTTGGCAGGAGTGGAAGGACAGCGGATTGATTTAACTCGGGTATGTAAAATGAGATCGTCCTAAAAAGAAAAAAAAAGAAAAAAAAAACCACTGCCAGAAGAGGCCCAGACATTTATTGGGGAGGTACTGACAGCTGAATCTGAAATCAAGGAAGTGCATTATTCCCTATCACTTTACTTATAGACTACTGACAGTTGAAGCTGCCATGGAGGATGTGCTTTCCAGGCAATATCTTATACTGCCTAGGCCAACTTGCTTCTGGATGCACTAAGGTAACACCCACAGTGGTATAACTGTTCTGTATCAATTAGCAGTAATAGCCCCATAGACATTCACTTATTCCATTCAGATAGCCACGGTTCCATCTTTCCATATGACTCAAGGTTAATAGCTAGTTTAAAGGTAAAGCAAACTGTGATGAGCAGCAAGTGACAGAAACCCACTGGAAACACTAGGAGCCAAAAGTGGTGATTCTTTGCTGGGGCATGGTGCATCCTGGCATATGAGGAGGAGGAAGGTGTCATATGCAAGCAAGGACTCAGAAGCCCCCAATTCTCATCTCTGCCCTTCCTTCTTTATTGCCTGCATGATGGCTTACATGCCTCATCACTTCCTCTTAGATCAGATTTCAATAAATGAGAGATGTCACTTGTCATATTAACTGCTGCTTATCTAATATTTAAGAAAGCATTATCTCTGTTTACTTATATTCATCAGGCACTTCAACCTCAAGTCCTGATTGATTATTTCTCCTTGCTGTGCTCTGTTGGTCTTTTGATTGCTTTCATGATTCTGAAAAAATTCCTTTCTCAAATTTCTTCTCCAGAATTCCCACAATGGTTAGTGTTCTTTCTCAAGACAAACAAATGACATTATTATTATTATTACTATTATTACTATTGTTATTGATGTTACTTTTATTATTGTTGTTGTTTTTCTGTTGTGATTTTATCCTGAAAACTTATCCACAGGGATTCACTGTGGTTCTCAATTGTAGAAAGATTTCTACAAATGATTACTTCAACTCCATGCTTTCTAATCATTTTATTATTTGTCTGATTGTGTTCATTGCAGCCAAATTACTGTTTTCCAACTGAGGCCGTAGTCTAAGACACTGTATGTGACCTGTCCCTATTCCATAGCACATTCCCACACTTTGTGTTCAGACTGTGACACGATTATACAATTCATTTTCTCTTTGTTGAACAACCTCTGGCTGGTATTATTTCATGTCCTTGTTCCAAGTTCTGTTTGTACTTCCAATGGGTCCTTTTAAATATCCAGGCTGTTTCTTCACAAGTGATGGTATCTTTGATCATCAGGATGAGCTGCAGTTGCTTCATTTCAAAGTTGTTTCTTCTGCATCAAGATGCTGACACTTTGCAAATAGCCATTTTCTTAGACTTCCAGTCAGCGGCAGAATCCATTAACGATTCTTACCTGAGCCAATTAAGGCATATATGGTGGCTGCCAGGTGGTTGGGTTCTAATTTCATGATTCCTTTGTGTTTATGAGTTGGAATGCCACCCCAAGGACCCAGTTTTCTCCTCCACTGTTTTTTTAATAAAAGCAGTTGGGATTCAGAAACATTTTCTTCCAAAGATTTAAAATGGCAGCTATTATTGTTTTCTGCGATGTTAAATTGTCCCTGGTCAGCAACCAACAAGCCTTCATGCCATCTCATGTTTTCCTTTTGACATTTGTGTTGTTTGAGAACTTAGTTACTCCCTGGATGCATGAGATATTTTAGGCTTCTGCCTTCATCTTCCCTCTGCCTATCAATCCACCATTTCTCCATGGAGTGCTGTTATCTTCTTCTTCGGGGAATGATATCAGAAATTAAACCCCAGCACTTGGAATGATGAATACTGAATGAGTCTGATGTTTGCATCTGTGGCCTTTCAGAGAACTAACATCAGGAAAAGCCTTTTATATAAACACACGTACACTCACTACTGCATACACGTGAACACCTATAGGTCAGCACATGAGTTTTCTCACTTGTTCTCCCTGATCTACTTCGTGCTTAGAGTTCCCAATGCATCTCCTTTCCATTTTAAGACTCACTTTTCTAGTGGAAAAGCTGTTGCTCTCATTCCTCACTATCCCGATATGGTTTTATTGCTAAATCACCTGCTAGACTGTGAAAGACACAATCTAAACAGGGCTCAGTGTGTGTGTATAGAGTAAGTTTGAATCTTTATTCTGAGAAGTTATAATCAATGTGTCAGGAAGTTACTTACAGCTACTGTTAGTAGTATTGTGCATTGGAGGCACATTACTCATTCCGCATATCAAGAACTAGGCAGCTGAAGGATACTTCTCTGTCTTTTCCTGGGTCCTAGAAGCCATGAGACTTTCAATAATGTATTAATTATATTTCTTTTAATCTATTAATATAATCTCTCTCATTATTCATCTATCCATCCATCCTTCCATCTATCCATTTATTCCTCATTTGTCTACCAAATATCTAACACCAGTCTCTCTGTCTATCTATCTTTCTATTTATCTTTTCTTAGTTATGGTTTCTACTGCTGTGAAGAGATAACATGACCACCATCAGTCTTATAAAGGAAAGCATTTAATTGGGTTCTGACCATTAACATCATGGCAGAATTATACCAGACTTCAGGGAGACATGGCGCAGGAGAAGTGAAGAGATCTACATCCAGACCCTTGGGGAGCAGGAAGGAAGAATAAGACACTGGACCTATGTTGAGCTTCAGACATCAAAGAGTATCTCTGGTGACACTCTTTCTCCAACAAGGCCACACCTCCCAATAATGTCACTCCCCATAGGCTGATAGAGTATCATTTTTATTCAAACCACCACATATCTATTAATCATTTATATTTGGATGATCAATTATTATTTACCATCGCGCTATAATTTATCTGTCACATATGAGTATATTTGTTACTCTATCAGTCATATATCTATCCATCTACCTACTTATCTACCTATGTTAACTCCTATTTAATCACACTTTCAATCTATTAGGTGTATCTATGTATCTATTAGTCTTTCTATGTATTTATCTCTGTATCTCTAAGATATGTATAATTATTCCTCTGTACATGTTTCCTCTATGTTTCTATATTATTCTATTGATGTATCAATCTATCTATCTGTATATATCTGTATGTTGATTATTATATTAATCAATGTCCATTTATATAATTCTTTCTGTCCATTAATCTATCTATTCTCTATCTATATTCCATCTATATAACTATTTATCTATCTACAATCTCTCTATGTGCTTGTCAATTTTCATATCTGTTATTTCCCAGTATTAAGTCATAACCTTTTAAAGTTCCCACCATCCACTCTCTCCCTGTGTTTTGCCCATAAGATTATGATCAAGATCTTTCTGTTAACCAAAGCCTCTGACAACACTGGTATTAAATTATTGACCTTAATTCTGCTTGACAAACTACTCTTAGTAGAAGGATTTAACATTTGCTGAACCTAGACTCAGATCTCACACAGTATGCCAAGCAGATCCAACTGTGATGAGATATTGAAAAATCTCCAGCTGCACCCATTGGGTAGTGTCTACACTATAGGCATTCCTGTGAACATAAGATGACAATGTTTAAGAGCACTCTAGCTCTGGAGACAAGGAGAGATCTTAGGGTAAATGTCACTGAGTTCTCTGTTTCCTTCTGCTTAAAAAGCCCAGATTCTGCATTCTTGAAAAAAGGGTCCCATATGCATTTGGAATAATTGTGATCCATCGTATTTGTCAGCTTCTTTATTGCTTTCAAAGGACATACAATCTTCTTTCTACTTATCTTACCCAGCCATCTATTTTGGTATCATTCAGTTGAACACTCATAGAAATACACTTCTGAAAGACTGTCTCCCCACATTAGTTTGAAGTCTAGCCCTTCCCAGATCAGGAGATGAAGAGTTATTTCCCCCGACAGATGATTTCCGTGCATCTTCGGCAGTGGATGATAGTGCTGTGATGTTGATCATGGCAATTTCTTTTTCAATTTTCTGAGAGAAGGGAGTGATAGATATACATGGATGATGGTAAGGAGCAGAAATCTAAGCAACTGCAGGAAGAGAGGAAACACGGAAACAGCGACACTGAGAAACATACAACAGGGTTGTGAGTCAGGGACAGCCTTGATTTGCTATAGGATACTTATCCTTGCACTTGAAACTCAAGCTGGTAGAAATGTCAGTGTCTCTTTAACAGCTCCCCTAGGACATAAAGGGATGCATGAGCTGGCTTCATTCTCCAGAGCCGATCATATCCCCTAGTCTCGCAGGAGACTTTTCAGTTCAAAGTGATAAAACACAATTCAAACTGGCTTTAGGGAAAGCCAAAGTTTAGTTAAAGCAAAAATTCATCTAGGCATCAAAAGACAGTGAGTAACCTCAGATGGAACTGGAATGGTGATTAAAAAGTCTTGACCAGGATGCAGGTCTTGATTTCTAATTTTTTTACTGACATTATAATGGACACAATGTTAAGATGTTTTCCCTGGCTGTTTTAAGGTCATTTGAGTTTTTCCAAAGCCTAAAGTGGTCAGTTGAGGTAACTCTAACAAAAACATTATGCCATAAAATGACTGGTCTAGCTAAATGAGGAAGATAGTACATACAGTGTCCAACAGTTTGCCACGGCAAGGCAGGAAAAGCCACCCATGCCAGGATTTGGAGGAGTGTTTCAGAGAGAACTAAAGGGAAGGGGCAGCAAGGTCCATGTGGCAGATGGGGTATACAAGTGCTTATTTATAATCAGTACTTTGTTTAACTTTGTGATATTGTTTTCTTAATTTGAACACCATTGGAATTCTGTAGTCACTGTGCTGTGAATTCATAAATGAGCAATCACTTTCTATATGAGTCTAAAGTTAAGACTAACATACTGAAAAGAGATTTTCTTTGTCAGTGATAAATCAGCTGTGTGTATACAGGCCTGAGTTCAGACTCCAGAGACCTTATTCAAAGCTTCCCAGCATGGTAGTGTGTGCTTGTAATGTCACTGCTTGAGAGGCAGACACTGTGGATTCTGGTACTGACTGGCCAAACTGCATCTTCTATTCAGAATATCCTAGGTCCCTGTAAGTGATACCGTCTAAATAAGCATGGTAGATGATTTCTGAGGAATGACCACTGAAGTTGTCCTTTGGTCAAATCACACACAGAGACACACAAGCACACACACACACACACACACACACAGAGGAAAAGCCACCAAATAACCTTCCAAACCATATAACTGCAGATGTACAAATGCTAATTGGTTAATACAATTGGCATTATTTTTGTGTCAATGTCTGTCATTTGTGCAAGATTAGATGATTGAACAGTGCCCCTTCCAATGGGAATAATGAGATTTTTGCTATTGGGTGGCTTTATTATCTTCACCCCACCCAACTTTCTGGAATCTTCCAGCTACCAGGGTCCCATCCCATTTTAAGAACTCCATCTATTAACATCTCCATAAGGTCTCAAAGAGTGTCACTGCTACTGGCTGTTAAATATATTGGAGCTGCTTTGGAGTGGTTGGGAAAAGAAGCCAGCTCATCAGGGGTGTGGTACATTAGTTGAAAAATTCACATTATCGTTATCAGACCTGGAAGTAAGAGGGAGAGCAGAATGAACTATATGAGAAATACAGCAGGTGAACATGACAGGAGCTGTAATGGGAAGAATTTGTTTCCTTTAAAGCATGGAGAAAGACTTGTGAAGACAGACAGCATAAATGGGTGTCAACCTGTAGAAGAAGAAAAATAGATCCATATTGTTCAGCATGCACAAAATGCAACTACAAATGGATTAAAGACCTCAATATTAATCTGACCACATTGAACTTGATAGACGAGAAGTTGAAATGAATCTGCAATACATGGACCCAGGAGACTACTTCCAGTGTTGAACCTGAGTAGCATAGACAATGAGACCAAAAAGGAATAAATGTGACACCTCCTGAAAGTGAGAAGCTTCTGTAATGCAAAAGACATTGTCACTAAGACAAAAAGGCATCCCTTTGAATGTGAAAAATCTTCACCAGTCCGTAATCAAAATTCTGATCTCCAAATATGTAAAGAAATCCAGAAACTAGACATTAACACTTAAATTACTACAATTAAAAAGGGGTACTTAACTGAACACAGAATTCTCAACAGAAGACTTTCAAATGGGCAAAAGACAATGTCATGCTTAGCCTTTTTAGCAATCAGGGAAATGCAAATCAGAACATCTCTGCTATACCATGTTACAACTGTCAGAATGGCTAAAATCAAAAACACCAATGATAGACTATGCTGAAATGGATGTAGAGTAGAGAAACACCCATCCCTTGTTGTCGGGAATGCAGACTAGTGCAACTACTTGGGAAATCAATGTGGCAGTTTTTCATGAAACTGGGAGTCATGCTACCTCAGAACTGAATAATTCCATTCTGTAAGAGGATTGTGCTCTTGAATATAGTTCCCTGCTTGTTTGAAGTAAAAGAGTGACTACTATTTTTAATAGAAATGATTAAATTTCTTTTTATGAGTGTGAGTTTATCTGCACATTAGTGTGTTCACCATGTGCATTCAGTGCTTGTGTTGGCCAGGGTCAGATGTTTTATAACTGGAGTTACAGATGTTTGTATGAGGGGGAGGAATTGAAACTCTGTCCTCTGGAAGACAAGCAAGTGACCTTAAATGCTGAGCCATCTCTCTCATGCAAGAATGATAGTTCCCTTTCAGGGGAAGGCCTAATTACTAACAGGCCTAACCACCAAAACCTGTGGAGGATATTTTGTAGTCCTAACAGGAGTCCAGGTGGTGGGTGACTCACTCAGTCGCCCTCCCTCCCCTTCTCACTCTTGTCACCTGCTTGCTATCTTGTGCCCTTTTCTCTCTTGCTTAGGACACAGAACTCTTGAACAACACCATCCTCCCTGGAAACGTCATAGGGTTCAAGAAGAAAATTTTGTGTTGGATGTCTTGGAGTATCTGGAATGCTGGTGGCCTGATAAAGATTTTGTGAAGGTACCAGAGAAACACTCATGCTCTGGTGTTTCATTCTCTCTGTCTTTAAATCTCCAGAATCTTTTCTTTCTTTTTCTCTCCCTTCACCTTCACCATGTTCACACTTCTCTCTCATGCATGTTCTGTCTGAATGTCTGTCATTTGAAGCAATGGAGATGACCTTACAAAAGAGGAGATTATTGTCAACAAAGAAGCTTTTGTTTCCTTTGCTGGTTTTTGGTCTCAAAAAATGATCTCTTCCCTTTTTCCTCTTCTTCCTTCCTCTCTGTCTTTCTCATAAGAGGGCTGCTTCTTTTACTTTGGCAATCGACACATCATTGCAGGTTTTACAAACTGGCAATGCCTAGTTGAATTATTTACTGAGTAGTCTTTCTTTATGTACCCTACTTTCCTGCAGCAGCTGTCTGCATTATCTGGATGAAGTCTCATATCATTAAAGCCTCCTTTACTTTGGCTCAAAAACTAATTTGGGGTCAATGTAAGATAATAAAACACACAAGCTTGATGTGTTAAAATTTTATTAATATACATTAAAGTAAAAGCTATTGATATAACAATAAAAAGCAACATCATGCACATCCTGGCTTAATTTGAATACCAGTAAAGGAACACTCAGCTTGTAGTTGAGATATCTGGACATGGGATACTTCTCCCGAATTCTCTTTATTAGTGATCGATGAATATTTTGGCTCCAAATTTTTTTGGAACCTTCTGGATGTTTCATTGTCCTTACTTTTTGTCAGAAAGATTTAAGATTAGTATTTATGTTGTCCCCACTATTTTTTGCATATTGGTTGCTCATTGCTCTTCTAACAGAATCCACAGAGAAAAAGGATTCTAAATTTGAATCAATCAGATAGCTCCCAGTTCCAATTGGCTCAGGTAGTGTAGGAAATCTGAAATTCACCCAAAGATCCTGCTCTTCACATCTCATCTGCTTCTTTTGAGAGGTGAAAGGAGACCTGGTCTTAGGCTTTTCCAACTTACATTATGCATCTGTTTATGTAGAGGTCAGAAGACAGCTTTTTCTCTCCCTTCACCACCACCATGTTCACACTTTTCTCTCTTGCATGTTCTGTCTGAATTTCTGTCATTTGAAGGAATGGAAATGCCCTTACAGAAGAGGAGATTATGGTCAACAAAGAAGCTTCTGTTTCCTTTGCTGGTTTTTTGTCTCAACGGATGATCTGTTCCCTTTTCCCTCTTCTTCCTTCCTCTCTGTCTTTCTCTTAAGTGGGCTGCTTCCTTTATTTTGGCAACCTACTCACTGGCGATGCCTAGTTGAATAATTTACTGAGTCAGCTTTCTTTATGTACCCTACTTTCCTGCAGCAGCTGTCTGCATTATCTGGATGAAGTCTCATACCATTAAACCCTCTTTACTTTGGCTTAAAACTAATTTGGGGTCAAAGTAAGATAATAAACCACACTCGCTTGATAAGTTAAAATTTTATTAATATACATTAAAATAAAAGACTATTAAAATAAAAAGTATCATCATGCACATCCTGGCTTAATTTGAATACCAGCAAAGTAACACCCATATTGCATTTGAGATATCTGGACATGGGATACTTCTACCCAATTCTCTTCATTTGTGATCAATATTTTGACTCCAATTTCTTTCAGAAACTTCTGGAAATTTCATTGTCCTTACTTTCTGTCAAGAATCTTAAAAATTAGTATTTATGTTGCCCCCCCTTTTCTTTGCATATTGGTTGCTCATTGCTCATCTTACAGAAACTGCAGAGAAAACAGGTTCTAAATTTGAATCAATCAGAGAGCTCCCAGTTCCAATTGGCTCAGATAGTGTAGGATAATTAAATTCACCCAAAGATCCTGCTCTTCACATCTCATCTGCTTCTTTTGAGAGGTGAAATGAGACCTGGTCTTAGGCTTTTCCAACTTACATTATCATCTGTTAATATGGAGGTTACAAGACGGCTGTCTAGACTCATGTTCTTCCTTCCACTCTCTGGGTCTTTGTTTCCTGGGTCTGGGCTGGTTTAATACTTATAATATGGCCTTGCCTTAGAACTCCTGGCAATCCTTGTGCTCGTTAGGTATAACAAATTAAACAAAGTAAGGGCTTCCATATTAGGAGTCAAGAAAAACCTGAGTTTAGGAGATAGGTACATATGAGACAGACTGACAATGCATATCTTCACACATGGAAACACACACAGCCATATATTTGAGACAGGTTATCTCATTGAACCAGATGGTTACTGATTTTTCCAGAACAGGTGGTCTAATTGGTGTATAAGTATGGATATGGTTGACTCTAGATCAAAGAGAGGTAGCTTACTGCCAGACTTGGCCCAGAAGCGCCTAAGGATGTGTATGTGTGCCTTCATACATATGGAAGCTGTTTCATTCTTTGTGTGTGTGTGTATATATGTGTGTGTGTATTCATGAATGTGAGTGCAAGTGGGCATTGCCACAGTAAGCATGTGGGCTTGAAGAGAGGGGAGGACAACCCAGCATATCAGTGGTTGCCTTCCATTTTGTTTGATATGGTGTCTTTGTTGTTTTTGTTGCTTATACAAGGCTAGTTCACTAGCAAGCTTCTGAAGAGTCTCCTGTCTCCACCTCCCAATTCGTCTTAAGAGAACTGGACTTGCAGATACTTGTACACATCCTGATTTTAAGTAGATTCTGAGAATTCAGTCACAGTGCCTTTCACTTTCATGGCAAGTGTTTTGCCTACTGTGCCAACTTCCTGGCCCATGAGTTAATTAATGTTACTATTATTTAATTCAGTAACATTTCTATTAGCCATAGTTTTCTAGAGTAACAGAACTCATAGAAAAAGTTTTAACACAATGGTTTATAGGTTGTGGCCTTGTTAATCCCACTATGAAAGGAATGTCCAAAAGCAAAGTAGGTATTCAGTCCGAGACTCTGAATGTGTCAGCTAGTCTTTTGTACACACCAGAATTATAAAGAATTCTGTGTTAATGCTGGTGAGGGAATAGCCTTGCCTTTGAGAGCAAGCAGGCAGAGAAAGAGATTCCTCCTTCCATCTCCTTTATATAAGCTGCCAGAAGATGGTGTGGCCCAGACAAAAATGCCTCTTCCCACCTCAAAAGAGTCCTATCTCAAAGATCCAGATTAGGAGTGTGTCTTACCACTTCAAAATTGAAATTAAGAAGAAATACCCCTCCATAAATATGCCCAGTCATTAAAATACTTATTAACTCTAAATGTAGTCAAGTTGACAACTAAGAATAGCCATCCCATCATTATGAATATATTGTCTATTCATATAGAAATCTGTATTTCTACCTCATAAAATCCTCCAAGGTTGTATGGCCACAGATATACTTCACTTCCTATGAGACTTTTCTTAAGTCGGGCAGAGATGCCCCTTCATTGGAATGTCAATCCTGTTCACTGCAATCTACACCACCAGTTTAACTCCTTGTGGGGGTGCAGGGATATCACTTTTACATGCTGATTTTCTGGTTTAGATTTTGCAGGAATATAGAAAGGTTATTATTCAGGGCCCCTCTTTTATAAAATAATGGGACACATACTACAGTTCATCCCATCACTCTGGTGGCAAAGTCTGTCTATGTAAAATCTGAAAGCGGCATTAGGAAGTGTGTGACTTAGCAATGATGTGAAGGGATGGAGGATTCTGGAAATCCAATCACAGAAGGAAATATTGAGTAAGGTAGGTGGCCAACTGGCCAGTCAACTCCAGAGGAATAAAATGTCATTGTATCAGGGGCCATCATAATGCTCTTCACATCTGTCAAGGACCAATGTGGGGTAGATGCAGTATGAATTTGCCTTTCAGCTCCTCAGAGTGTGGGTTCATTCTCAGTGGAAAGAAAAGTATGGTCATGCACTTAGTTCCTTGGTTAAGATTTTAGACTTTGGCAATAAATTCAGATCTTGATTCCATCCTTCCTTTCTGTTGGAACTTTGTTAGACTGTGTAACATGCCTGAGCCTAGCTTCCTTATGTCTTAGGAAGAGAGGAGACAGGATTCAAAAGGCCAAATGAGATAGTGGACAGGGTTCTTATAGAAAGATTTCTTCTAATGTCATTGTGTGAGGCAGGCCAAAGTGATGGAGGAGGGCTGTATGTCTATAGGTTTATAAAGAAACTGCCTTGGCCCTTTTGATAGGAAAGCAGGTTAGATAGGCAGAGTAAACAGAACAGAATGCTGGGAGAAAGAAGCTGAGTAAGACAGATGCCATGCCACCCCTCTCTGAGACAGAAGCAGCTTAAGAATCTCCCTGGTAAGCCAGCAGCTCATGGTGCTACACAGATTATTTGAAATGGCTCTATCGAGATGTGAGAATTAGCTAATAAGAGGCTAGAAATAATGGGTCAAGCAGTATTTAAAAGAATACATTTTCTGTAAAATTATTTCTGGAAAAGCTAGCCAGAGCTGGAGACAGGTGGCAGGATGCAGCCGGCCATTCCTATAACACCAAAGAGCAGTCAAAGTTTAGGTCAAAGCTCTGCCACTGAAATGTGTATAATATAAATTGGAAACACAGTTGTTTAAAAAGATGAGTGTAACATTTTATGGAAATGTGTATGCATGCATGCAGAGGCCAGAATTAACCATGGGTGTCTTTCTTAGTTACTCTCTGTCATGTTTAAGATACATCATTTCTTTGAACCTGGAGCTGACCAATTCCCCTTGACCAAAGAGTGAGACTCAGAGACCCAGGTGGGGCTCTCTCCTCAGAACTGAGTGGTGCGTTTTTATCTTTAATTCTGAGATTCTTGCACAAGTTGAAGGGATCAAATTTTTTTATGTTTTTATTAATTTATTTATTTAATTATTAAAGATTTCTGCCTCTTCCCCGTCACCACCTCCCATTCCCTCCCCCTCCCCCAATCAAGTCTTCCTTCATCCTCAGCCCAAAGAGCAAGCAGGTTTCTCTGCCCTGTGGGAGGTGCAAGGGCCACCCACCTCCATCCAGGTCTAATAAGGAGAGCATCCAAACTACCTGGGCTCCCACAAATCCATTACGTGCAATAGGATCAAGAACCCATTGCCATTGTTCTTCAGTTCTCAGTAGTCCTCATTGTCCATTATGTTCAGCGAGACCGGTTTTGTCCCATGCTTTTTCAGTCCCCGGCCAGCTGGCCTTGGTGAGTTCCCAATAGAACATCCCCATTTCCTCAGTGTGTGGGTGCACCCCTCGCGGTCCTGAGTTCCTTGCTCGTGCTCACTCTCCTTCTGCTCCTCCTTTGGATCGTGAGACTTCAGTCCTGTGCTCCAATGTTGGTCTCTGTCTCCGTCTTCTTTCATCGCCTGATGAAGGTTAATATTCAGGGGGATGCTTATATGTTTTTCTTTGGGTTCACCTTCTTATTTCGCTTCTCTAGAATCACAAATTATAGTCTTAATGTCCTTTATTTATGGCTAGAAACCAAATATGAGTGAGTACATCCCATGTTCCTCTTTTTGGGTCTGGCTTACCTCACTCAGGATAGTGTTTTCTATTTCCGTCCATTTGTATGCAAAATTCAAGAAGTCATTGTTTTTTACTGCTGAGTAGTACTCTAATATGTATATATTCCATACTTTCTTCATCCATTCTTCCATTGAAGGACATCTAGGTTGGTTCCATGTTCTGGCTATTACAAACAATGCTGCTATGAACATAGTTGAGCATATACTTTTGTTGTATGTTTGGGCATCTTTTGGGTATATTCCCAATAGTGGTATTGCTGGGTCGAGAGGTAGGTTGAACCCGACTTTCCTGAGAAACCGCCACACTGCTTTCCAAAGTGGTTGCACAAGTTTGCATTCCCACCAGCAATGAATGAGAGTGCCCCTTTCTCCACACCCTCTCCAGCAGAGACTATCAATGGTGTTTTTGATTTTAGCCATTCTGACAGGTGTAAGATGCTATCTTAAGGTTGTCTTGATTTGCATTTCTCTGATTGCTAAGGAAGTTGAGCACGATTTTAAGTGTCTTTTGGATATTTGAACTTCTTTTGTTGAAAAGTCTCTGTTCAGCTCAGTGCCCCATTTTATAATTGGATTGCTTAACCTTTTATGGTCTAATTTCTTGAGTGCTTTGTATATTTTGGATATCAGACCTTTGTCAGTTGCGGGGTTGGTGAAGATCTTCTCCCAGTCAGTGGGTTGCCTTTCTGTCTTAGTGACAGGGTCCTTTGCTTTACAGAAGCTTCTCAGTGTCAGGAGGTCCCATTTATTCAATGATGTCCTTAGTGTTTGTGCTGCTGGGGTTATACATAGGAAGTGTTCTCCTGTGCCCATGTGTTGTAGAGTACTTACCACTTTCTCTTCCATCAGGTTCAGTGTGTTTGGACTGATATTGAGGTCTTTAATCCATTTGGACTTGAGTTTTGTGCATGGTGATAGATATGGATCTATTTTCATTCTTCTACATTTTGACTTCCAGTTTTGCCAGCACAATTTGTTGAAGATGCTTATGTTCTTCATTTGTATGGAAAGCACCTTACTGACTGAGCCATGGCTGAAGAACAAGACAGTTGGTTAAAAAGTATTGAGGTCTGAGATAATATTCTGAATCAGAAAAGGGAATGGTATGACTTTAAAAGAAATGTTGGGGATATTGAGATGAGAGACATTCAATCACAAATGCCTTTGCTTCCTCCCCTCAAGATTCCTGGTGGATGTGTCCAGAGGGCTACTGAATTATCACAGCATTGGGAAACGCCGAACTGTGAAGTCTGTTTGGGCTCAGGTCTTGATATCAATTTAGGGTGTAAATATATAAAAGTGTACATCCAGAGTAGCATGCTATGGTTGGTCTATCCCAGTAGTATATTGCATTTCAAAGCAGATGTTAATTTCTGCTCATTTTAGAGGGGCATGACAGCAGATGCTCAAGGCAGAGATGCATTGTTATAGATGCTTAAGGCAAAGAAATATTGCTCCAGATGCTCAAGGCAGAGATACATCATTTTAGATGCTTAAGGCAGAGATTCATTACATGGGATTGAAATGGTATTCCATCTCCTGAGCTTTGACTGCCAGGATTTGTGGCTCATTAACCTTTAAAAATGCTTTCATTATCTTCCTGAAATTGGGACATGGGGTTCTTCATTTTCAGTTACCACCTTTGTCTCATCACTGCCTATATTTCGCATAGTCTCAGTTTTTCTACTTTCTGATTAGGAAAGCCATCTTTTGCAGTCTTAGCTTCTTCCAGAATGTAACTGAATATATTCTCTGGAACTCTGCAACTCCCCATGGTGTTACATATCTTAGCTTTGGTATTACGTCCTCAGCTTCCATTGATGCTCAGAATTCTTCATCTGTTTCTTGTTGCTGCCAATGTGATTGTGGCCATGTATGTCATATCTCAAGCTGGATGCTCTATCTGTTTTTATTATTCCTGCAAGTGGTTCAATGCACTGTACCTGAGATAGAGACTCCTCTGGGGGAGAAGACGAGCAAAGAGGACATTTTGATGCCCTGGTATTACAACGCCAGATGAGATGCTTCCCCAAGCAGCAAGCATCCTGTTCATATGATCAGAAGAAAGGCAGATGTGACAGTGTAGACTGACATCATAACATCCTGGAAGATGCATTTTTTCCCAATTATGTTAGTTTTGAATCTTCCCCAAGGGTCCTTCATAAGCCGTTTGTTACATCAGTGAGACTTTTTGTTGAGACTCTAGGGAGATATGCCTCCTTCTGCCAATGGTGAGGATAACTACAGAAAAAGGTCATCTGTGCCACAATCTAGCTGGCCCTCTCAGAGTAGAAACTTCCAATGCTTGAGCTAGCTGCTTAGAGATTTTGTGGCCTAAACAGGAGTAGTGACTATGGAAAATGCTGTGGCTGTTTCCTATTTAGCTCAGGTCTCCTCTTCCATTTTGAAATCCTACAGGGTAGTGCTCTCATACTCCCTCTCCTTTTCTTTTATCTCTCCTGTGTGAACCCATAATTTTACTTTCTTATCTGACTCTGACCCTTCCATCTCCACATATAAAGTTCTTTAATGCCAATATGTAGTTTTGGTTGATAGACTCTATCCTGCAGGAAAGCTACTTAGATAGGAAGCAAACAACTCAAATTAGCTATAGAGAGTTTGATAACCTGAGCATATTCACAAGGCAACGTCCTCCAAACAGTATATTGGCAGTAAATATATAACCGAGCAATCATCACAGACAAATAGAGATGCTTAGATGAGGCTCAGATCAACTGAGCCAAAGATTAAAAAAAAAAAAAACACTCTTCAGATCACTGATCTGCCTCAAGGCTGCACAGTGAATTTCAGGTTCTCAGCCTTACTGAACTATTAACCATGCTGGGGTGGGCTTTGTTGAACCAACTGCTATTGAGTCATTTCTACTGTACGTTCTCGCTCACCAATTTTCCTGTAAGTAACCCGAAAATTATTCATTGGTTCACCTAGTTAGATTTTGTCTATTGTTAGTTCCATATCTCTGGTGTGTAGCCAATTTATTCATACAACATAGGTTTTACCCAGACAAGCCATCTC